>NC_137823.1:12343327-12360827 GCF_963921795.1 Nannobrachium achirus | reverse complement strand
TTGGAGAGGAGAGGAAGGGAACGAACCAGCCAGGATAGATCAACTTATTCAAGTATTACTCCTACGCTGCGGTGCGGTGCAAGTCGGTGCCAAAGATCACGTTCTTGCGGTTTTTAATATCCGTTCAAAGAAAAGGGAAAGTCTTCTTGTTTATTCCCCCTGTGGCGCGTCCGTTTCTCCGCTGCGCAGTGCGCACTGATCCTCCACCAGGCTGGTAGTGTATAGATGGCAGTGAGCTGTGCTGTGTCTGACTGCTCTGTCCGGTCCTGATCACCACACTGACTGGTCTGGAGTGGACTCACAGGGGGACGGAAGCCCCGCTCTGGGGGACAAGCTGATTGGTGCTCCATGGGCTGGGTAGGTGTGTCCTGACTCTGTCGGTCTGCGCGCGGCGTGAGAGAGAGCGTGCAGACAGACAGGGCAAACAGGCAGACAGACCGACAGACAGGCAGGCAGGAAGGCAGGCAGGCAGGCAGAGGTTAATTGTAAAAAGTTCACCTTCTACAATAAGTTTAATTTATATTCCATAGCGCTAGGGTGTCTCTTACTTGCCCCCCAAAACTGATCTGGAAGCTCACTAAAACGCTGTACAGAGTATAGCCTATACATTGTTTTAATGTGCATATTACCCAGCAATAGACTGTCACAGTGCCCCTATATAGTCATAGATCATGCATGCATATCCAGCAGTCTAGGCTATAGGAGAAGTCAGTGCTTCTCAAACTGCAGCTATAACTGTTCAGAAATATAGGTAGATCTGCAAGCTCACAGCATGTCACGATTTTTTCTCTTCTCAAATCTTCTGTTTCCTATAGCTGGCAAAAAACTATTTCAGATGTGGGTTTGAGTGATTGATTGAAAAGCACAGGACAGTAGCCTACAGTCCAGATAAGTTGACAATACAAGGTCTACAAAGGATTTTAAACCCAAGAAAGCACCATATGGCTTGTTTACATTGGGGTCCTTTTGTTATTAAATTCATAGACGTTAAATGACAGACGAATATAGGCCTACACAGAAGGCTATAAATACCTATAGCTTATAACACTCCGCGGCAATAGATGCAGCATGTATAGCCTATCGGGGAGTCCCGACTTGCCAAGAAAAGTGGAAAACGTCAGAGAACTGAACTGGTCTATCATGACAGTGCTGTTAAAGCCGGTCTGTGTGAACACACACACGTAGCCTGGACAGGTGTGTGTGTGTGTGTTCGTGCGTCCCAGAGCGTACCGCAGTGCACGCTGCCAGTGCTTTCTGGTCACCATGCCGGGTCATGTGAGTGTCCGTCTGCTCCGTCACTGGCCCAGCCCGGCCCGACGCGCAACTTTTCCATGACAACGAGCGACGCTCACACACGCACGCAGCCACGCACACTGTCAGGCGACTTTCCCCTTGACAACGCGGCGTCGACTCGTGTCACACTCGGTTGGTGTGTGTGTGTGTGTGTGTGTGTGTGTGTGTGTGTGTGTGTGTGTGTGTGTGTGTGTGTGTGTGTGTGTGTGTGCGCGTGTGCGTGTGCGCGTGCGTGTGCGCGTGCGTGTGTGTGTCCATGTTTCCAGAATATGAATGAATGAGCTGCAGTGAAAGTTGCTCATTTCTGTTTCCTCTCCAAAGACGGGCTGAATTAGGCTAATGCCACTTCTGCACAATCTGCAGTCCAAATGGGACGGGACAGATAGATGTCGAGGTTTATATGGTTGACTATTGACTATATTTGAGGCATTGAATTGAATGTAAATGCCTCAAAAGTAGACGGAAAGGAAACAAACACAAATATAACGTGTTTTTCCTTGTCGCTGCATGGAGAGTCAGTGTTCTACAACCGCTCTGCAGAATGCATCCACTCTCCAAACCTGTTTGGAAACGCAGCATGTCCAACGACGCCCTCTGCTGACACATTCGGTTACTGCATGCAAATAGAGGAGATTACTGGATGGTGCCAGTAGTGATTGATTAAAAACATACTGAGTCAATATGCTGCCACTGAGCAGCTCCATTTTACTGAAACCAATTTAGACATTAGAATTGAACACACAGAATAACAATACGAAGCGGAGTGTCCCACCAAGACACAGCAACCAATGGGTGTGAAGAGGGACGGCCCGGACGGGACAACGGGCGGGACTTGACAAAGGGTGAATTGTATGTTAAATGTATGTTTTGTAAGAATAATCAGTTTACAGTTTTTGAATAGGCTAATTGTAGTAGGGTTCAAGTATAAAGTATTAAAAACATGGAAACACTCAAGTAAATGGTAAATGGTAATTGGTGCACTTATATAGAGAGCATTTATCCAAGGCGCTTTACATAGATTGTGCATTACATTCACCCATTCACACACACATTCATACAAAAAAAACATGCAAGGCACCAACCTGCTCATCGGGAGCAGTTAGGGGTTCAGAGTCTTGCTCAAGGACACTTCGACAATAAAACTCTGGGGGAGCCCGGGATCGAACTGCGAAGCTTCCAGTTCCCAAGCGTCCGCTCTACCCGAGCCCCCAACCAACGAGTAAAAGTAACTCAAAATGGTAGTTAAAGGACGACTTCACACATTTTCAACCTATCTTCATGTAATTGGTCCTCAATGTTGCGCATTACAAAATAGTACAAATGTTTTCCCTACTCTATCCGTGCCTCAGAGGAGGGCTGTGGACACAACCTGGCAGTTTGGCTGTCGTTTGGTTAAAGGGAAATTTTATACATTTTAGCATCCCTTTATCAGTCATTATATTATTGTGCTGCGGTGTTTCCTTGCAGAAGGACACATCCCCCTGGCTGTATTTTGGTTCTGTTCCACTGTTTATGTTGACATTCATCCCTTGGAGGGACGTTTTTTTGTCAGGGAAAGCTGCTGGCCAGAGCTCTTGAAGTTCAAAGAGGTTGTGCACTGAGGTAATTTATAAACGTGTCAAGTTCTCGTTAGTGATCTATGCAGTGACAGCTATACCTGTTTGATACCATGTCATAGAGTGGAGGGGGAGAGAGGAAAGTGTTTGTATACATACAGACTTGCTTAGTTCCCCTTTAAATATTCTGGCACTAGTCAATGAGGTAAAAAACAAACCTACTTGTTTTTTCCCACCACTGCCTTTACTTACCACTAACTTCCCACCACTATATCCCAGCATGCAGTGGGGCTTGAACACTGACACAGTGAGTGACAGCGTGTAAACAGAGGTGACGGATGGGAATGTAGTGACAGTAAACATGGCAGGAGAGGCAGGTATGAATGTAGTGACAGCAACATCATACTTGGCCGGAGGCACTCAGGACACACAGAGGCTCTCTCTCCGCACCCTCACATTGTGCAGCCTTGCAGAGAGGCCCACCCAACTGTGTCTGGACTTTGCGAGGAAGCTGTTTTAAGTCCAACTTCAGAAACCGGCTACCCCCACTCAGGAAGGAGATCTCTGGTCGCCAAACAAGGAATGGAGACGATCTGGACACTCCAGCATGCAAAACTGAGAGATACAAGAAATCACCAATCCCATATATGTATATATATGACTCTTAAATGATAGTGCAGGGGTTTCATTGTTTGACAGCACAATCGTCAGTGTATTTTGGATTCATGTCGATTTGTGTTTTCAGATATTTCAACCACTTGAACCGTCAATACTTAGTAAACTTTACCTTTCACTCTGCACTTAGTCTGCTCTTTTTACCCTCTACACCAAAGCTCTTTGCCAAAAATAGCCGATCTACAAGCTCACAACGCCTCACAGCGCGAGGCGTTGTGAGCTTGTAGATCTGCTATTTTTGGCTAAAGTTCTCAGAATATGGACACTATATGGTTCAAGTGGTTAATATAAAAAAGAAGAAGACCCATGTGAGTGGATTCTAGATTTGTGTGTTTCTTTTAATATATATATATATTTTTAGGTTATTGGAATTTTAGATAGACAAATGGATTTTTTAGATTTGAAGTTTTATATTGTAATCAAGCAAAAAAATAATTCATTGTTTTTAATGGCACCTGTCTTTTTGAAACATCTGAAAGTTGAATAAACATAAAAACAAGAGTAAACATGGCAGGAGATTCAGGTATGTGCTTGACGTAATGACTCGCCTCCTCTCTCTGCACTGTAGCCTACTGTTACTGACTGTACATACTGTAGTTACTGTACTGTGTACTGTACGTGGAAGAGAAGCAGCAGGCCAGACAGCCACACAAAAGACACAAGAGGAAAAGAAATAGAAAAACAATGCGGAAACAAAGCCAGAGACTTTGAGGCCCTTTAAAAAAAAAAGATTGTTTACTGTAAACCGCTCTGGATTAAGAGTGTCTGCTAAATGCCTACAGTAGGTTTTACTGTAAATTATGAATTGATTGTGGAGGATTTTTGAGTGTTTTGTCTTGCAACTTAAGGCATTTGTTCCAAAAGTGCATAGGGGTCCGGGAATCCCCGGGGGGGTCCTCGGTCTTGGGTGTTCCAGGGAGTCCCCAGCAAAAGTATAGTTTAGTCAGGAAAACTCACGTCAAAGTAGATTTAACCATGTATTGCAACAAATGGAATACAGTTAAACTTGGCGTTAACTCATTCTGTGCCAGATGCCAAAATGGCTCCAAGGTAGCTGTGCCGAGATTTTGTATGTTTTTCTTTACTATGCAATGAAAAAAAAAGTTTTGTTTTTTATAATTTTTTTCCCCACAGAAACAGACACAGTTGTTGTGATTCAGTGGCAAAAAGAATTTTGGCAATCGGACAAATGGTTCCAGAGATAGAGCTGTTTGAATGAAAAAAAGTGTCCATCCACTAGAATGGACACACATGAACACACATTTTCTCAATCAGCTAAACGAGGGAGCGAACACACAAACAGAGAAAAGCATCTCTCTGATCTCAGGTCATTTTGACATCTTTAGAAAAAAAAAAAAAAATGATTTTTTTTTTTTTTTTTTTTTTTCTATGTAAAAAACACAAAAACCGTCATAAGCCGTCATTGGCACACAGGGCTATTGGAAGAAAACCGTCATAAGCCGTCATTGGCACACAGGGCTATTGGAAAAAAAACGTCATAAGCAGTCATTGGCACAGAATGAGTTAAAGGGCTCCGCGATCAGAGAGGTTCCCTGAATGTTGTCCAAGCAGCTTTCCAAGCAAAATCAGGGAACTTTAAGTAAAACCCCCTGTAGGGATACAATAGCAGTACATTGACGTACGGTATTAGCTTGAATCAGCAGACATAAAATCTCAAGTATTTGAGCCTGTGCCAGACTCTGATCAAAAGGTGGATGCTGGGGTGGAGGAGACAGCAGCAGCAGATCCAAAGCTTCAGATCAAAGACGAGCAGCGATATAGTGCATGCAAGCCGTATTTAAAGGAGCCTCCCTTACTGAGCGAGAGCTCTGATTGGAATAGACAGTGATGTATCTGACTGACAGCTGATAACAGGAGGGCGATGTTTCCATCATCCATGTTTAATTTTATATGTGTGTCACAATCATGTTAACTACTTTATCCATTTATACATTGGTTATTAAAAAATAGCAGAAAATAGCAGATCTATAAGCTTGTGCATCTGGTATTTTGAATAATAAAAAAAAAGGATGGAGAATTTGGAATAATTCTGAATTGTTTAACATAAATCTTATCTTCCAGGAGGTCCCTGGCACAGGCTGGAGCCATCCTCTCTACTGGAAGCTTTAATTGAAGAATAACACTCAGGTTCATCAGCAGTGGCACCAAGATCCCATTTCTGCTGACTCAGCTCCTGTGTGTGTGTGTGTGTGTGTGTGTGTGTGTGTGTGTGTGTGTGTGTGTGTGTGTGTGTGTGTGTGTGTGTGTGTGTGTGTGTGTGTGTGTGTGTGTGTGTGTGTGTGTGCGCGCAGGCATGCGTGCGTGTGTGTGTGTGTGTGTGTGTGTGTGTGTGTGTGTGTGTGTGTGTGTGTGTGCGTGTGTGTGTGTGTGTGGAAGCACGTTGGAGTTGGTAAGCTGGATGGCAGCATATCGCTGTCTCCTTATTTAACTTACTTGTTCGTGCACCGTGTACGCATTTGTGGCGCATTTGTGCTGACTGTATGAGAATGACCATCACGTCAAACTCTGACACACACAGGTTTTAATGAGACGGTCCTTTCTGAGCGGTACATTAAACAACCTCCCCTGCATGGCCTGCCCTGTTGTATTGTTAGATGTTGTTCTTTTTATCATGTCCACTTGTTGCTGACGGAGAACAGTGTGGGAGGGAGTTCAGTTCCCTTTCTGTAAAAGCCAGAAGGGGATCGTGTCCGATATTGCGACATATCTGTTCGACGGCCCATTCTTGAATGTTAACGGGTGAATGGTAACCTGGTGAGTAGCTAACCTGCCGATGCTGGTGAATGTTAACCTCTATGCCAAAACCCAAACCCTAACCTCAGTAAAGCCCTTTGCACACAGGCCTGTTTAACCGCACGGATAAAACGGACAATATCGTTTTTTGAAAAGAAAACAATGATTCTCTATGACCTCATGCACACCGGCTCCGAATTAGCCGTGCGACGAGTGGCTGCCGCCGTGCGTTTTTTTCTCGATCGAACCCAGTTCGATTCGTGCGTCTTGTCGCATGCGGTAAAAAACTCATCACTCCTTTTATGACTCCTTTTTGGATCCGCAGCGCCGATTCCGCAGAGCCTTGCACACCAAATCCAATGCGTTTTATTCATGCCGCAAACGAAAAAAACGCAACTGTCCTGTGTGCAAAGGGCTTAACCGTGACGTGAGTAGCTAACCTGCCGACGCTGGTTGTCGAAACAATGACACATCGAAAGAGCGAGATTTCCCCACTTTTTTCTTTTTTTTAATTTTTTTATCCCACGATTTTGTAACCCATTTTTCACCCTAGTGCCAATTGCCTATGTAATCCTGGGCTCTGCTCTCCCTCTGCCGTGCCTGGGGAGACAACGGCCGAACCTCATGCTTCCTTCAATGCATGGGTAGTCCAAGTTGTTTCTTTTCACCTGACAGGGGGGATTTCCCTGGGATGGACTTAGCACTTGGAAGGAACACGTTATTCCAACCAGTTCCTTTCCCCTCCATCAGGCGCCCCGGCTGGTCAGGGGGAGGCATTATTGAGACCAGGATTACTGCATATTTTTGTGAGGGTATCAACCCTAGGAGACACAGGGAGAACATGCAAACTTCACACAGAAAGGCCCTATCACCAAACCCACCTGTGTGGGCGCTGATGACGCGGAGGGAGGAACACGCCCCCAGCACCCACAGCATCCCCCGACGGGAGTCGAACCCATGCAGGACCTTCTAGCTGTGAGGCGAATCGCTAACCACTGCGCCACCGTGCCCAAACATGTTGGATGTTGTTGGGAGGGGAGGGGAGGGGGGCTTGGCGCTTGCGATGGTGCCGTCTTCAGATTGATTCACTCTGGGAGCCGGTTTCAAAGATGTTTGTATTCTGGCACCAAAGACGCCGTCTCTGTATGACAGAAAGGTCTAAACGATTAAGAACTTGTGCAGAATCACCTGAATTCGTTTTCGCCGCCGCCTAACATGCACTACTCAAAGGCCCACTGTCATCAGTGCAGGTGTGTGCTAATCAATTACCAGTCTGGGTTCAGGTGTGTCCATTATAGGCAGGTGCCTAGAGTCTGGCTCCTCCTCCTAACTCAGGCCTGGGCAGGAGTAGTCTTGTGTGGCCAGTACTGTTGACTCCCACGATTTGCAAATGCTCCCGTCATACAGTCTGGGAGATGGAAGTTCTGTAAACAAAATATAAATCATCTAAGCGTATTTAGCTTGTTGCTTAGCAGAAATGATCTTTTAAAATATCTTTTCGTTAGCGGAAATGACGGCTTCCGTTACTTTCGAGAGGTGTAGTTCCAGACTCTATTAGCATTCGGAAATTGTGGAATAGTGGTCTTCACTGGCAACATGAGACTAGGGCAGGAGTGACAGCAACAGTTTACTTGTCTTGATGATGATGACAGCACGGCACAGCACAGCACAGCAACAGTACAGTACATTATAGGGATGGGACGATACACGATATTATCGTTTATTGTGATAAAAAAAAAACACTCACGATAATCGTATGGAGGAGATTTAATTTATCGTGATATCATCCTCCGTCATGCACTGGTATCAATTCACCTTTTATTTGCTGAGCTGCATATCCGGTACCACGTCTTAAACCCTCTTCTAATATACGTACTTGATACAGTCTTTTTTTTTCACTCTCTATCAAATGCCTTTGCCAAAAAATAGCCGATCGTCTATTTCTTGGCAAAAGTTTCGGCCCAGGATAATGGATGTTTGGGATATTTAGATTATCCCGATAACATCGTAAATCGCGACGTCTTTGGTCACAATAATCGTGATATGAAATGTTCATATCGTTCCATCCCTAGTGTACAGTACAGAGACCACCGCACCATCTCATAGATTCTCTCTGATATCCAAACACAGTAGTGTTCATTCATGCTGTGCCATACAGGCCTACAGTACATGTGCACGTAGCCTACTCTCTGATTACACCAGTGCGCACGCGCCCAAGCACGCACATGCACACACACACACTACTGTACCTCCGTTTACGTCTGAGGAATAGAAAGAAACGGCATTTTCGTTTTGTGGGAGACGGAGGGGGTGGAGGGGGGTGGAGGGGGGGATGTGGACGTGAGCAGGAAGTAATGATGAAATACAAGCCGTACAGCCATTCAACAGTAAAGTAATAGTTTCCAGGAACTATGCAGACACACGCACGCACGCACACACACACACACACACACACACACACACACACACACACACACACACACACACACACACACACACACACACACACACACACACACACACACACACACACACACACACACACACACACACACACACACACACAAAGCTCTGAATCAAGTAAAATCACAGTTACTTTACGAGCTTGTTTTAAAAGCAACGTCTGGTGTAGATCTGCGCTCTGCGGAGCGCACCGTTCCAGTTAGTATGATAATGCTTATCACTTTATAGTCAGAGAATATTATCAGAATAATGTAAAAATCAGTGAATAGATTCCTTATTTAGCTATTATCTGAATTTTGCATTTTGCACGAAAACACAACGTTTGAAAATAGCATATGATCTACAAGCTCACAATGATGCGACGCGTTGTGAGCTTGTAGATCGGCTATTTATTATGATTATAATATAATCATTTGTATCTGCAAGTTTTCAAATAATTGTAGTGGAGTAAAAGTACAATATTTGAATCCGAGATGTAGTGGAGTATAAGTAAAAGTACTGAAAACTGGAAATACTCAAGTAAAGTACAAATACCTCAAAGCTGTAATTAAGTACGGACAGTACTTTAGTAAATGTACTTAGTTACTTTACACCACTGGTTGCTGGGTAGATTAACCTATGATAGTTTATCACTGTTGAAAGTTTTGTATTGATAAACTAAATCTGCAAAGTAACTACTGTAGTAACTACAGTGCTCGAATGATTGTTGTGGAATAAAAAGTACAACATTTGCCTTTGAAATATAGACGAGTTTCAAAAGTGGAAATAAACGAACAGTACCTCAAAATTGAGTGTGTATGCGTGCGCGCGTGCGCGCGCGCGTGCGTGCGTATGTCATGTAAAGTATATCTCATGGAAAAAACGAGAGGTGATCGTTCCATTAAAGAGTGTATATATATATATATATATATATATATATATATATATATTCTTTTTAATGTTAACAACTGCCGGTTTCAATACCATGTTTTAATAGAACCTGTGTCCAGTCTCTCTTTTCCATTGTATTGGTTACAGAAATAAAAACATCATAAAAAGGTAATGACCTATCATGTGTTTTAACTGGTTCCACGCGTGCGTGCGTGCGTGCGTGCGTGCGTGCGTGCGTGCGTGCGTATACGTGAGTGTGTGTGTGTGTGTGTGTGTGTGTGCATGTATTAGAATACTTGTGAGGACCAAATGTCCCCACAAGTGCAGTACAATTTGAGAAATACCGGTTTCTTGTTTACAAACATTGAGACTAAATGCACAGCTGAATGTATCATGTAATCAATTCCCACCAATCCCCAAACCTGTTGTTTTGGGGAGCGCTGTAACCCTATGCTATATACAGTATACAAAGGGCCAGGGGTATGTACCTTTAATTTGCCTTTAAGAGTTGGCGGGCTGAGAGGGGGATTATGGGATACGCTTGGCGCGTTGTGGTTGTTCTTGTCAGGGAGAGAACAGTGTGTGACGGATGTTACAAGCAGTGATCTATTTTATTTTGTTACGAGTGATACTAAGTTAGAACCTTGGCTGTTCACATTTCCTACTGGAATATATTTTGTTTATTAAAACCACAAGTTCTCCAGCACGGACTCCTTGCTTCTTTTAACATAGAAGAACAAGTTAAGGATTACTCTGTCAAGAAGAGGAGGACGGTGGTTATAGCGCTGGTTTCATTGGCTAATTTTGGTACCGACCCTGCGTGCGCATAGTTCTTATCGTGTAACGTGGACCAGAAACCCGTCTATAGAATAGAATTTTTGGTGGTCATTACAAGCACACTAGTTGCTTTAGTTAATTATGCTTACAAGTTAGGATTAGGCCTTTAGAGCATGTGGGATTATAGAGTTTTCCCTGTTTGAACTTTAGTTGTGTGGCGATGTTTCGCACGCACGCACGCACGCACGCACGCACGCACGCACGCACGCACGCACGCACGCACGCACGCACGCACGCACGCACGCACGCACGCACGCACGCACGCACGCACGCACGCACACACACACACACACACACACACACACACACACACACACACACACACACACACACACACACACACACACACACACACACACACACACACACACACACACACACACAGAATGATAGCTGATCTACAAGCTCACAATCACACAGTACCGTACGAAACCTTTGATGTGCCCACAAGATTAGTAAAACAAATGTGTGTGTGTGTGTGTGTGTGTGTGTGTGTGTGTGTGTGTGTGTGTGTGTGTGTGTGTGTGTGCGTGCGTGCGTGCGTGCGTGCGTGCGTGCGTGCGTGCGTGCGCGTTGTGTAAAGGTGTAGTGTAACAGGAGCATTCCGGCAGTCAGAGTCTCATGGCCGTCTGCCATGCTCTGCCATCACCTCCAGCCAAATGACATTCTTCACCTCCACTCGCTTCTCCTCCGCAATCCCTCCTTCACGTGCACTCCCTTCCTCTCTGCGTGTGCGTGCGTGAGCACTTGTGTTACTATATTTATGAGGGCCGACTGCCCCAACAGTGCGATATTTGTTTCGTGGTATAGCCTCGCGTGAGTTATGTCTTTTTCCAAGGGGCGGTTACAAAAAGCTTCAAACAGACTATTGGCTAGAACTACAATCAGATTAGCGCAAAGGTGATACACACCACATTTGCATACCAGGCACCTAGTTGATTCCTCACAACTTGTGAGCCGTGAAATATTTGAATAACTGAGCTAATCTACCTAGGGCAATTTTTCTTTGCAATGGCAGATTCTTCTGGCTAAGCAAAGCTAGTTTCATGGAATTAACTCATATATTATTCTAAAGTATTCTAAAAAGCTGTTGGTCCAGGCCGCTTCGCCCCATAAAGCAGAGAATTTAATTTGATTTCATTTATGAAAACAATCCAAAATCGGATAGCCTCTCCGCGGTTCCTAAGTACCCTAGAGATATAGTTGCATTTTTTGGGCTGGAACAACCCACTTCCTGCTCCATTTACTTCCTTTGTAAACATCACTGCTCCTATAGCTAAGCAACGATAGCATGGATTAAGATGGGGTCTTTTGCAATCGTGAACGGACCGCGGCGTGCACGCGGATCGTGCACGATTCGTGCACCGTCGTGCACGATGGACATGCGCACGTCCTCCTCTCAAATACATTAACAGGCCTACAAACGTGTGTGTGCGTGTGTGTGTGCGTGTGCGTAGCGGTGTGTAGGCTACTCCGTGGAAAGGCGTGATTACAACAAAGCAAGGTGTTTCTGAGGGAAACTGTCGGCCGCTCCCTGCTCCCTCCAATCTTATATAAATTATACCAGTATTAACCTTCACTGCTGCAGCTGATAACGCATATGGCCTGATAACACCTCTGTTAAACACCGCGTGACTGCAGTCTGGCCTCAACTGTGTGAGTGTGTGCGTGCATGCATATGTGTGTGTGCATGTGTGTGTGTATGTGTGTGTGTGTGTACCAGACATTTCATTCAGGAGTGGTGGATTCTTGAGCCGCAATGGTGCTGCGGGCTCCGCTTGCTGCTTGCATGGCCCTCCTAAAGGCCTCACTGTAGGTTTGTTGGGCTTCTTCCTCACCACTCCACGACTGAGAACGGTTGCACAAATCCTTGGCTCATACTCCAGTGACCTCTGACCTTTGGCACTGACGCGGCCACAGAGAGCGTGCCACAAAGAGGCAGCGGCGTGAGACGATGTCGCGTGACCCCCGTGACCCCCCGGAGAACACTTCTTAGAAGATGGAGAGAGAGGGTTTCCTCCTCCTTCTCCTTCTCTCTCTCTCTCTCTCTCTCTCTCTCTCTCTCTTATGAAGATGAGCAGAACCTTTTAAATCATGGCAGGGCTAAAAGTTCAAGTGCTTCAGCGAGCGGGGGAAAAAAAAGACACATTACCTCCCACTTCAACAGTACAAGGGGCGTCAATTGGGTATGGCAGGGGTATGCAGCTGCCACCCTGGGTCCAGGGGGGGAAAACAAAAGCTACTTTTAAATATAAATCCACGAATGTCTCTAGCCCGTCGACCCCAGGCTACATCACTGATGATACGTCCCAGCTGCATCCTTGTGATGTTTTTTACACTATTAGTTCTATTTATAGTGGCTCATAGGAATAGACTATGTGACAACCAGGAATAGTTTGGTGACCACCGGAGACTCGGTTGACGGCCGGAATTTAGACGGCACCCGGGAGCAGGTTGGGTTAGCGCCCCAGCCTGTGTCTTCCGTGAGGAAGAAGCCCAACAAATCCACGGTGAGGCCTTTAGGAGGGCCATTCAACTGCAGCAGCTGAATGGAATGTTTGGATTGGGGTCTGGTGCAACGCACAGGTTCTGAACCTGGTGAGAGCAGGAGAGGACCTGGTAAGACGTAGGAGGAGCCCGGCCAGGAGTCAACCCATAGAGCCTAGTTCTTCCACGCGCCAGAATGGCTCCCCAATCCTGGCAGAGTAGTTCCGGTGCTGCACATTGAGTGACCCTGTCTTTCCCTAATAGGACTGATCGTGGATAGCTACTGGGACGTAAGTCGGGACTTGATCAACCCCGGCTGGGTCACCTGGGCGAGGGTGTATGATGTTGCGAGACCCGAAACACCCGTCGACCCCAGGCTACATCACTGATGATACGTCCCAGCTGCATCCTTGTGATGTTTTTTACACTATTAGTTCTATTTATAGTGGCTCATAGGAATAGACTATGTGACAACCAGGAATAGTTTGGTGACCACCGGAGACTCGGTTGACGGCCGGAATTTAGACGGCACCCGGGAGCAGGTTGGGTTAGCGCCCCAGCCTGTGTCTTCCGTGAGGAAGAAGCCCAACAAATCCACGGTGAGGCCTTTAGGAGGGCCATTCAACTGCAGCAGCTGAATGGAATGTTTGGATTGGGGTCTGGTGCAACGCACAGGTTCTGAACCTGGTGAGAGCAGGAGAGGACCTGGTAAGACGTAGGAGGAGCCCGGCCAGGAGTCAACCCATAGAGCCTAGTTCTTCCACGCGCCAGAATGGCTCCCCAATCCTGGCAGAGTAGTTCCGGTGCTGCACATTGAGTGACCCTGTCTTTCCCTAATAGGACTGATCGTGGATAGCTACTGGGACGTAAGTCGGGACTTGATCAACCCCGGCTGGGTCACCTGGGCGAGGGTGTATGATGTTGCGAGACCCGAAACACCCGTCGACCCCAGGCTACATCACTGATGATACGTCCCAGCTGCATCCTTGTGATGTTTTTTACACTATTAGTTCTATTTATAGTGGCTCATAGGAATAGACTATGTGACAACCAGGAATAGTTTGGTGACCACCGGAGACTCGGTTGACGGCCGGAATTTAGACGGCACCCGGGAGCAGGTTGGGTTAGCGCCCCAGCCTGTGTCTTCCGTGAGGAAGAAGCCCAACAAATCCACGGTGAGGCCTTTAGGAGGGCCATTCAACTGCAGCAGCTGAATGGAATGTTTGGATTGGGGTCTGGTGCAACGCACAGGTTCTGAACCTGGTGAGAGCAGGAGAGGACCTGGTAAGACGTAGGAGGAGCCCGGCCAGGAGTCAACCCATAGAGCCTAGTTCTTCCACGCGCCAGAATGGCTCCCCAATCCTGGCAGAGTAGTTCCGGTGCTGCACATTGAGTGACCCTGTCTTTCCCTAATAGGACTGATCGTGGATAGCTACTGGGACGTAAGTCGGGACTTGATCAACCCCGGCTGGGTCACCTGGGCGAGGGTGTATGATGTTGCGAGACCCGAAACACCCGTCGACCCCAGGCTACATCACTGATGATACGTCCCAGCTGCATCCTTGTGATGTTTTTTACACTTTGTCTGTCTGTGCTGGTTATTATGTTGTTAAATTACAGTAAAATAACTACAAATGCAACATTTAACAAAATGGTCACTTTAACAAGGTATTATAATTATATTCTCCACACTTGTATTCTCCTCATCTTGACAAAATGGTATATTCCCAGGTTCCGCAGGTCAGCTGCACAGGTGCAATGCATTATTGTTAATTGTGGCACGTTTACTAACATGCCAAATTTAGCTGCACTTGAATCAACGTTCCAGGCTGCCATATCCAGCCGTAGAAACGGGGGAAAAAATGTACTTCTTAAAATAAATGTATCATGCCTGTTGCTAAGGTATGGCAACATGACTGGTGTCTTGCACGCGCGTGCAAGACACCAGTCATGTTGCCATACCTTAGCTTTTGCTGAACTGACGCCACTGTTCAACAGTACACAACTCCTCATGTCCTCTCTCTCTCTCTCTCTCTCTCTCTCTCTCTCTCTCTCTCTCTCTCTCTCTCTCTCTCTCTCTCTCTCTCTCTCTCTCTCTCTCTCTCTCTCTCTCTCTCTCTCTCTCTCTCTCTCTCTCTCTCTCTCTCTCTCCCTCCCTCCCCAATTCCAGTAACCGCACAAGTTTGTTTGTCTATTTTTAGGGGAAAACAGTTCAAAAGGCTCGACAGTAAACAAGTCAGCGAAAAAAGTGAAAGTGAAAGAACAAAGGAAGAATGAGGAGAGGAGAGAGTGACCTTTGACCCTGACCCCGGGGGCATGTTCCTGTCAACACAGATCATACTGTATGTTCCAGTGTGTTATGGAGGACTCGACATAACGCGCATGGGGTGTACGGAAAGGGTGGGAGGTCACCTAAACACCCTAAAACATCCGGGACACCCACTCCACACGTCCTAGACTCTCCTCCCTCTCCTAAAACACTTTCACACCACTCTACCCAGGTCCATGTAGTGGGAAAACAAAAGAGCCTCTTTACTTCCCTTTCATTGCATTTGAACATTTCCAACATCCAAAGCAACTCAGATGGAGGCCGTCAGGGGCATAGAAGTGGGAGAGATTGCAAAACAGAAAGAAGTTGGATATGTCGTTAATATTGTAGGAGTGAGGGTGGCGTCTGCAGTGGTTAGCACTTCGCCTCACAGCTAGAGGGTCCTGGGTTCGATTCCCGCCGGGGCACGCTGTGGGCGCTGGGGGCGTGTTCACTCCTCCGCGTCATCAGCGCCCACACCCTAGGTGGGGTTGGCGATAGGGCCTTTCTGTGTGGAGTTTGCATGTTCTGCCCGTGTCTCCTACACTCTAAAAATCCTGGGTTAAAATCTTAATTCAACTGCTGGGTTAGAAATTGTAGACAGAGTTTGATCCAACATTGGGTTATCTTGACAGAAGTGGGTACGAAATTGCATGTGCTTGACCAAACATTGGATTAAATATGCAATCCATCTGTTGGGTTATAGTTGCCCCGCCCAGACAATGAAATAAAATGAATTGAATTCTAACCCAACCCTTGGTGCGAGCCATTGGGTTTTGATTTGACCAACAGTTGTGTAACTGCATGTATCACTTGTTGGGTTAAACTAGACCCGCCCTCTCTGTCTATCAACACATTGGTTTGTGAATTGCACCAATGTTGGGTTAAACTAAGTGGGCGGGCAGTTACCCAGCATGCAACTGTGCTCCCATACAGATATTTTTACAAACTTTTCTATTATTTTATGGTTTTAGATAGAGAAAACAACATTGTATTGTAGATGATCGCAGTGAATGTAGCCCAGTCATAATCCCTAATTAAAAAAAAAGAAAAAAAATAGTTGCTTACAGAAACAGAAACCATGACTAAGATGGTCCAGACTGACACATACAAACAGGGGTGCTGTCACTTTTAAAGTGTAGCACCACATAATCTGTTGTGTTCAAAGTTGTGTCATATTGTCACAACTAAATTCATAATTTACTCAGCATGCTTTCTTCCTTGAGTAGATTAAGCATGAAAAAGATCGATCATTGAAGAAGGTAACGTAAAAAAAAAAAAAAAAGATCTAAAGTGATTGGACGTACAATTCCAACCCAACAAAATGGTCACTTTTAAGCCGTTTTTGGGTGTAAGATCCCAACCCAACAGCAGTAATACGTTAACCCAACAGTAAAGTCACTTAACCCATTTTTTGGTATACAATGCCAAGTTAACCAACAAGATGATTTCACCCTTTACCCAACCCTGTTGATTTACACTTACCACTGGCTGGGCAGGTCCTAATTTGGAAACGGGTTGGGTTAGCAAAATAACCAACTTGGGTTATTTTCAACCCACCAGTTTTAAGTGTGTAGGGTAGATACCCTCGCAAAAACATGCAGTAATCCTGGTCTCTATACTGCCTCCCCCTGGCCAGCCGGGGCACTGGTTGGAATAACGTGTTCCTTCCGCGCGCTACGTCCAAAACCGGGGAAATCCCCACTGTCAGGTGAAAAGAAGCAACTTGGACTCCTCATGCATAGAAGGAAGCATGAGGTCAGTCCGTTGTCTCCCCAGGCGCGGCAGAGGGAGAGCAGAGCCCAGGATTACAGAGACAATTGGCACTGGGTGAAAATGGTTTACAAAATCGTGGGATAAAAATTATAAGAAAGAATGTTTGTAGGAGTGACAGGCCAACTGGAGCCAGTAATGAAGAGCAGAGAGTCTGCTGAAACAGGCATCTCCGCCACCGATCGTGGACAGCGGACCGGACAGACATGTATACACACTTTCCACAACTGCTGAGGAGATTGAGGACTTGTTGAAGGTGCATGCGCCAGAGAGAGAGAGAGAGAGAGAGAGAGAGAGAGAGAGAGAGAGAGAGAGAGAGAGAGAGAGAGAGAAACCAATGTACAAACAATGTACAGACTCAGTGAACACAGCCTGGCCATCGAAAAAGGCAGACATGGACAAACCTGGCTGCCCATAGAGGACAGGCTGTGTTCTCACTGTGGTCAAGGAGTGGTGGAGACAGAGCTCCACTTCTTGACTGCAT
>NC_137823.1:11963327-12340827 GCF_963921795.1 Nannobrachium achirus | reverse complement strand
AACAGCCGATCTACAAGCACACAACGCCTCGCCGTGCGAGGCGTTGTGTGCTCGTAGATCAGCTGTTTTCACTAGTTTAGTACATTTTTTAAATGATAAATGCAAAACGAACGGTTTTGGACATACAAGGTTTTCACCCGACAACGACGATATGAATGAATGTCTTTATTGCAGACTCATGGTCTGTAGAGAAACAATTACATACAACAAAGGAACATAAAAAAACTATCCAAACTAGAACTGCATTCTGTCGAGGTGCAAACTTGCGCCTCTTGCACAAGTAGTCCATGTATGGCCTACTTGTGCGCCAGCAGAGCGCGTCATGGTGTGCGCTCACCACTGGCGATGACAGTGACATCACCAGGAATGCTGGTCCCTCTTTGGCTGTTAACTCTTTTACTGCTTCGGACGTTCCCGTTCGCCCCAATTTTGACCCTAGCTCGTTGCCAATATGAACGCTCGTTCTTTTACCTTTATCATAGAACGCTCGTTCTATGATGTCCAATTCACTTCCTGGCTGTTCTCTGTGGACCTGATCTAGATTATGCATTTCATGCTCTGAAACACGGCAAGCGGAGCGGCCCATTTCACATCCATTCTTTGCAATAAAAAAAAATTGTTTGGAAATAATGAATAGATCTTTTTCTATAACATCGCAAAGGTAAGCTGCTTTTTGCTGGCACCAGCCCCAATAAATAAATAATAAATCTGGCAGTAGAACTGTTAATGATGGTTTCCTCCGCAATCGGTGTTTGAATGTGTGTGTGTGTGTGTGTGTGTGTGTGTGTGTGTGTGTGTGTGTGTGTGTGTGTGTGTGTGTGTGTGTGTGTGTGTATTTGTGTGCGTGTGCATGTGTGTGTGTGTGTGTGCGTGTGTGTATACATATGTGTGAATGGGTGGGATGTGGAAACATTGTAAAAGTGCTTTTGGAGAAAAGTGCTATTTAAAATGCAGTCCATTTGACCAATCTTGTAGATCTGCTCTTTCCGCTGAGCGCTGGGCCTCACAGAGCAGAGCAGGGCCGCTAGGGTTCATGTGGTTAAAATAATGCTGGTCTGAAGGCAGCTGCAGCCAAGCAGGGTCTGGCATGATCCTCTGGTACTCTGTGTGTGTGTGTGTGTGTGTGTGTGTGTGTGTGTGTGTGTGTGTGTGTGTGTGTGTGTGTGTGTGTGTGTGTGTGTGTGTGCGTGCGTGCGTGCACGTGTGCGCGTGCGTGCGAGTGTCTGTGTGTGTGTGTGTGTGTGTGTGTGTGTGTGTGTGTGTGTGTGTGTGTGTGTGTACACATTTACTTTTAGTACTTTGAGTATATTTGATGCCAATACCATACTGAAGTACATTTTGAATACAGGACTAAAAAACTAAAAAACGTTTTTTGTAACACAGTATTTCTACATTGCAGTATTGATACGTACATAAGTAAAACATACGAGTACTTCTTCAATTACACAAACAGCGCTGTAAGGGGGAGTGAGTGCGCGCGCACACACACACACACACACACACACACACACACACACACACACACACACACACACACACACACACACACACACACACACACACACACACACACACACACACACACACGCACACACACACACAGGAGAGTAGTGCCTGCGGTGAACTCATTCCACAAATATTTACTCCCCCGGACATGAAAGTGCCGTAGCCATTCTTACCCATAAAACACAACAAGGGCCGGCCGTTGAATCATAAGGCCTTTAGATTCTTTGACTCGGGTGTTAAAAGCTGTACTATAATGATATAACACATCCTGTATTATGTCTCGATAAAACCACAAGGCCTTACAGTCAATAAGAAACTCTATAGAACTATAGATGAATGAGTTAAAATCCACTGTTGATAAGGGACTGTATATAGATGGAATTATTTGGGGACTAATGTGGCTTAGATGTACCTGTGTGTAGGGTTAGTGTGTGTGTGTGTGTGTGTGTGTGTGTGTGTGTGTGTGTGTGTGTGTGTGTGTGTGTGTGTGTGTGTGTGTGTGTGTGTGTGTGTGTGTTTGATTGAATATTTCATGAACAGTTTGCAAAAGATTACAGAGGTACAGTTACATAAAAATGCTAAAAGGATAACACAACACAGGTCTCCGCCAGGTCAGGTAGGTTATTGTGGCTTCCTGGTGGCGCTAAAATAGGCCAATGTTCATCGATCTGCCTTTCACTGCAATCAGACACTGCATTCATGATTTGAGGCATTTTGTTCCAAAAATGTGTTTTGCGAAAGTCGATCTGTTGGTGGCGCTATAAAAGGCCAATGTGAAAAGGGTGGCATTTGTTCCCTGACCTAGTGAGAATATGCGTGCAAAATGTCACACTAAGACTGCGAGTGCGAGCATGATTTGCCACATTGTCATCAAAAGGGACCAATCCTGCAAACTTTGGAAGGCAATCTTAGCCAATCAGGATGGAATATGGAAAATCGGACAGATTCATGTCGATCACATCATGACTTTTGAGATACTGGCTAGCGATTTGCGTGAGTTTTGGACAAAATCTGTAGTAGTATTGTAAAGAAATGTATATATACTAGAGGTTCGCGGGCCTTCGGCCCGCTCACATCGAGAGTCCACGCCTGCTTCTTTACTAAAAAACTTTTTTTTTCTAAAAGAAAGTTTTTTGAAAAAAAAAAAAGGAAAAAAAAAAAAAAAAAAAAGTAAAAAGTAAAAAAAAAAAGAAAAAAAAAATCGGGGGGAACTATTGTGGTGGAACTATTGTGCCGCAGCGCACGTTTCCGGTCGGACATATTTGACTGCCGGACGCACTTCCGGTTAGGGAGTGTTCGTCTAATACTTAAGGTGGGTATAGTCCATAGCGAGGGGGGGTTCTCAAATAATAATTTGATTGTCAGGGGGGACCATGACTTTTTTATTTTGGCTGGAGGGGGGTCCATGCAATTTTAATTTGTTGAATTTTGTATTAAAAAATGTTTTCTTTTGTTATTTTTCATACGTGTTTACTCCCCTATATTAATCAAGTTCCCCCTGATTAACTTGGTATATTCCGCTTCTGTAAATCTTCCCACAAGAAACGCATTCATTGGGCGCAGTCGGCGACTCGGCGCTGACAGCGCAGTGCTTCGAGTTTGTGTTGCATTCTACAAAAGTGATTGTGAAGCGAACAGAAGAACCAACACAGGGCTTTACACACGAGTGCTGCAGTATATCCTATACGTATATTAATTAGGCCTACTTTAAACCATACAGCTTTTGGTAGGCTGTATAATAACTTGAATAATATGAATGCCATATTAATTTCGTATCGGCATTGCCAGGGTGGCATTGCGCACTAGGCTAAAATACCCTATATATAGCCTATAACGTTCTCTACAATAAGTAATTGTAGATGATAGTTACATCTATCAAATATGGTTTTATATAGCAAATCAATGTCGGGAAATGTCCATTTTGGGAGCGCACTGCATGGCGCACTGGTAGATCAGCCAACGTTATACATCTTTAGATGTAATAGGGACACAATACAGTCCATGGAAGTGAGGCTTTCCAAGGAAGAGGTGACGTTTTATTTGTTTTAATCGCTTCATAATTGACCGAGCCATGATGAACTTAAACCAGAAGAACAAAACGTAATCCATCTCTCTCTCGCTCTGTTCCAAATCATGTCCAAATGGAGACGCTTCATGTGCGGAGCGCAGAGACACACACAGAGAGAGAGAGAGAGAGAGAGAGAGAGAGAGAGAGAGAGAGCGAGAGAGCGAGAGAGCGAGAGAGAGAGAGAGAGAGAGAGAGAGAGAGAGAGAGAGAGAGAGATAGAGATAGAGATAGAGATAGAGAGAGAGAGCGAGAGAGAGAGAGAGAGAGAGAGACGTTATATTGCTAAAGTAGTTGCTGTTTGGTTTATTGCAAGATTTTGCGAGTCAGCCGAGTCTGCTGGCCGCCGCTCGTTTTATTTTTTGATCGCCCGTTTCCGACCGCAGGTAAATAGGGCTAGGCTACCCTGCTTGGTCACCGCCTGGTTACATTGTGGTTGAACTTGAAGAATTAACATTCACAGGGAGATGGAGGATGCATTATTAGTCAGCTTGGATACATACATGTCCCGTGGACAGACGTGGACTAAGCAAGGCTTGTTGCGGTTGACAAAGTGGAGCAAACGTATCCTATATGCAAGAATGTTGCAACTTCTTCCCTCCCATAATTCGCACTGACTACCGAATTATGTATGAGAATGTGGCCTGAGACTGAAATGCATAAGCAGTCATATCTGTCAAATATTGTTAGTTCAAGGCAATAACAAGGCTTTCGGCAGGGAAGGAGGTATAGGAGAAACAGCTTGGTTTTAAACTATGATTTTAGATTTTATATCATGGAAAATAGTTCACAGTTGCTCAATCTTTCTTTTGTTTTGAGTGTTGTGGAACCAAATGGACCCTTTCTGTATTAGTTGAGTACAAAGAGACCCACATTTAATCCCAAAAGCTTTCTTGTGGTCCTTTTAGTTGATCTTGTATCCTATTGCCAAAATAAAATGCCTGGGTTTCCGAGGCTAATCTTGTATCAATGAACTGTACTGTTCTGTACCCTCAATCAATCAATCAATCAATCATATTGTGTGTGTGTGTGTGTGTGTGTGTGTGTGTGTGTGTGTGCGCGCGCGCGCGCGCGTGCGTGCGTGCGTGCGTGCGTGCATGTATGTATGTATGTATGTATGTATGTATATAGTAGGGCAGGAGAGAGGGGTCTACCAGCACCCCAATGACATGTTTTCGAAACCTGTTTTTTTTGGACCGTTATGATGTCTAGTTATGATTTCTGCTTGTTGCCGTCGCCAACTAATGCCCCATGGGGTTCATTTTTAACCTTTTCTCACAACTATTCCCAATCTGAACCATACAATGGTCATAACAGAAAATGCCATAACTCTTGATGTAAACAACCTACAGGGACAAATGAACACACTTTTCTACATGATTTTGACCCATGGAATTCATTAAAGTGGTTATTTTTAACATTTAAGCAGATCTTGACCCTATTTCAGGACAGAAACGGCGAAAAATAACCCAAAATTGTTCAAAACACGTCTATACTTCTCTTTGTACAGATAAATTAAGGTGTATTCTTTTTATACCACAGGTTTTTTAGGACCCTTATGATGTCTAGTTATGATTTCTGCTTGTTGCCGTGGTCAACTAATGTCCCATGGGGTTAATTTTTAACCTTTTCTCACAACTATCCCCAATCTCAACCATACAATGGACATAACAGAAAATGCCATCACTCTTGATGTAAACAACCTACAGGGACAAATGAACACACTTTTCTATATGATTTTGACACAAGGAATTCATTTCCGGCATCATTTTTAACATTAAAGCACATCTTGACCCTATTTCAGGACAGAAACAGCGAAAAACAACCAGAAATGTTCAAAACACATCTATATTTCTCTTTGTACAAATCCATTAACGTGTATTCTTTTTATACCACATGTTTTTAGGACCCTTATGGTGTCTAGTTATGATTTCTTCTTGTTGCCGTGGTCAACTAATGTCCCATGGGGTTCATTTTTAACCTTTTTACATCTATCCCCAATCTGGACCATACAATGGACATAACAAAATGCCTTAACTCTTGAAGTAAACAACCTACAGGGACAAATGAACACATTTTTCTATATGATTTTGACACAAGGAATTTATTTACGTCATCATTTTTAACATTCAAGCACATCTTGACCCTATTTCAGGGCAGAAACAGTGAAAAACGACCAGAAAATGTTCAAAAACATCTATATTTCTCTTTGTACATATAAATATTAAGGTGTATTCTTTTTATACCACTTGTTTTTTGAATCCTAATGGTGTCTAGACAATATTGCTTCTTGTTGCCGTGGTCAATCAACGTGGCTTGGGGTTCATTTTAACCCTTTCTTACACCTATCCCCAAAACAAAACATAAGATGGAGATAATAGAAACAGTAAACAACATACAGAGACAAATCAACACATTTTCCCACATAATTTGCACCCAAGGAACTCATTAACGTGGTTATTATTAAGATTCAAGCCCATTTTGACACTACTTCATGGCAGAAACTGCAAAAGATTTGCAGAAAATATTCAAATCAAATCTATATTTCTCTTTGTACAACATTTCTAAGGTCACACGTCATGTTTCTTAGTACCCTAATGGTGTCTAGTGTCAAGATTTAGTAGTGTTGCCCAACTCATGTTTTTTCCCCAGATATGTTTTTGGGCTTTTATGCCTTTATTGACAGGACAGTAGACTGACAGGAAACAGGAAGAGAGAGTGACACGCAGCAAATCTGGACGGGCTCGGGGATCGAAACAGCGACCCACTGCAGGCTACACAAAGCCTACTGTATGTGGGATGCGGCCCAGACCATTTTGAATCGATGTCCGTAAGTTATCAAAGAACAATTTCACTGGTCAGTGTCTTCCATCTCATCAAACTCCACCTCATCCTCTTCCGATATCATCATCATTATCATCACTGAGGACAGCCAACAGGTCAATGAGAGATTGGGGAAGAATTGGCCCACAAGACCAGACAGGCTCCAAAGTCCATCCTTCCGTCTTCTGCCACCCCTGACCTTCGTCATAGGTTTAGGCCCCCACAAGATTGGCTCAGCTGCTGTCTTGTAACAGGCCACTCACTCTATAGTTCACCCGCTGGTTGTGGGGGATGAGCATATTGGCAGAGGGGCAGGTGGGCAAAATGCACTCTAGACCTGCTGAAGAGGGTCTCGTCTTCTCCCACCAGTTTATTCAGCATCTTGCTCCTACCATAGTTCACTGATGTATCACATGCTTGATTTTACATCACACACGCGAAGGCTTCCAGCTGCTCCTGCACTTCCGGCTTCAACTTACACTCATCGCCAAGCATTTCTCTCAAAATGTTGCATTATGTATAATAATGCAACATTTTGAGAGACCATATTTAGCAATAATCGAAACAATCATTCTACAGCCGGCTGGGCAATGAGTGTAAGTTGAAGCCGGAAGTGCAGGAACAGCTGGAAGCCTTCACGTGTGTGATGTAAAATCAAACACGCGAGACATCAGTCGACCAGGCTAGGAGCAAGATGCTGAATGAACTGGTGGGTGAAGACGAGACCCTCTGCAGCAGGTCTAGAGTGCATTTTGCCTGCCTGCCCCTCTGCCAATATGCTCATCCCCCACATCCAGCGGGTGAACTATAGAGTGAGTGACCTGTTACAAGACAGCAGCTGAGCCAATCTTGTGGGGGCCTAAACATTGACCTGTTGGCTGTCCTCAGTGATGATGATGATATCGGAAGAGGATGAGGTGGAGTTTGATGAGATGGAAGACACTGACCAGTGAAATTGTTCTTTGATAACTTACGGACATCGATTCAAAATGGTCTGGGCGCATCCCACATACATGGGTCGCTGTTTCGATCCCCGAGCCCGTCCAGATTTGCTGCGTGTCACTCTCTCTCCCTGTTTCCTGTCAGTCTACTGTCCTGTCAATAAAGGCATAAAAGCCCAAAAACATATCTGGGGAAAAAACATGAACCCCATGGGACATGAGGTGGGCAACACTACTAAATCTTGACACTGGACACCATTAGGGTACTAAGAAACATGACGTGTGACCTTAGAAATGTTGTACAAAGAGAAATATAGATGTGATTTGAATATTTTCTGCAAATCTTTTGCAGTTTCTGCCATGAAGTAGTGTCAAAATGTGCTTGAATCTTAATAATAACCACGTTAATGAGTTCCTTGGGTGCAAATGATGTGGGAAAATGTGTTGATTTGTCTCTGTATGTTGTTTACTTCAAGAGTTATGGTATTTTCTATTATCTCCATCTTATGTTTTGTTTTGGGGATAGGTGTAAGAAAGGGTTAAAATGAACCCCAAGCCACGTTGATTGACCACGGCAACAAGAAGCAATATTGTCTAGACACCATTAGGGTTCAAAAAACAAGTGGTATAAAAAGAATACACCTTAATATTTATATGTACAAAGAGAAATATAGATGTTTTTGAACATTTTCTGGTCGTTTTACGCTGTTTCTGCCCTGAAATAGGGTCAAGATGTGCTTGAATGTTAAAAATGATGCCGGAAATGAATTCCTTGTGTCAAAATCATATAGAAAAATGTGTTCATTTGTCCCTGTAGGTTGTTTACTTCAAGAGTTAAGGCATTTTGTTATGTCCATTGTATGGTCCAGATTGGGGATAGATGTAAGAAAAGGTTAAAAATGAACCCCATGGGACATTAGTTGACCACGGCAACAAGAAGAAATCATAACTAGACACCATAAGGGTCCTAAAAAACATGTGGTATAAAAAGAATACACGTTAATGTATTTGTACAAAGAGAAATATAGATGTGTTTTGAACATTTCTGGTCGTTTTTCGCTGTTTCTGTCCTGAAATAGGGTCAAGATGTGCTTTAATGTTAAAAATTATGCCGGAAATGAATTCCTTGTGTCAAAATCATATAGAAAAGTGTGTTCATTTGTCCCTGTAGGTTGTTTACATCAAGAGTGATGGCATTTTCTGTTATGTCCATTGTATGGTTGAGATTGGGGATAGTTGTGAGAAAAGGTTAAACATTAACCCCATGGGAAATTAGTTGACCACGGCAACAAGCAGAAATCATAACTAGACATCATAAGGGTCCTAAAAAACCTGTGGTATAAAAAGAATACACCTTAATTTATCTGTACAAAGAGAAGTATAGACGTGTTTTGATCATTTTTGGGTTATTTTTCGCCGTTTCTGTCCTGAAATAGGGTCAAGATGTGCTTGAATGTTAAAAATGATGCCGGAAATGAATTCCTTGTGTCAAAATCATATAGAAAAATGTGTTCATTTGTCCCTGTAGGTTGTTTACTTCAAGAGTTAAGGCATTTTGTTATGTCCATTGTATGGTCCAGATTGGGGATAGATGTAAGAAAAGGTTAAAAATGAACCCCATGGGACATTAGTTGACCACGGCAACAAGAAGAAATCATAACTAGACACCATAAGGGTCCTAAAAAACATGTGGTATAAAAAGAATACACGTTAATGTATTTGTACAAAGAGAAATATAGATGTGTTTTGAACATTTCTGGTCGTTTTTCGCTGTTTCTGTCCTGAAATAGGGTCAAGATGTGCTTTAATGTTAAAAATGATGCCGGAAATGAATTCCTTGTGTCAAAATCATATAGAAAAGTGTGTTCATTTGTCCCTGTAGGTTGTTTACATCAAGAGTGATGGCATTTTCTGTTATGTCCATTGTATGGTTGAGATTGGGGATAGTTGTGAGAAAAGGTTAAACATTAACCCCATGGGAAATTAGTTGACCACGGCAACAAGCAGAAATCATAACTAGACATCATAAGGGTCCTAAAAAACCTGTGGTATAAAAAGAATACACCTTAATTTATCTGTACAAAGAGAAGTATAGACGTGTTTTGATCATTTTTGGGTTATTTTTCGCCGTTTCTGTCCTGAAATAGGGTCAAGATGTGCTTAAATGTTAAAAATAACCACTTTAATGAATTCCCTGGGTCAAAATCATATAGAAAAGTGTGTTCATTTGTCCCTGTAGGTTGTTTACATCAAGAGTTATGGCATTTTCTGTTATGACCATTGTAAGGTTCAGATTGGGAATAGTTGTGAGAAAAGGTTAAAAATGAACCCCATGGGGCATTAGTTGGCGACGGCAACAAGCAGAAATCATAACTAGACATCATAACGGTCCAAAAAAAACAGGTTTCGAAAACATGTCATTGGGGTGCTGGTAGACCCCTCTCTCCTGCCCTACTAATATATATATATATATATATATATATATATATATATATATATATAGTTTATTGGGGAGGGGGGGGGGCATGCATTTTCTTCAAGTCACGCAGGGGGGATCACCAAAAAAAATCTGAAGGTTGGGGGGGGGGCAAGGAATTTTTTTTAAAAGTTACAATCTGTCAACCAGCCCCCCCTAGTGGATAATAAACGTACACTCCCTTAGGAACTCTGTGTGCCACGTGATCAGTCCTAGCCAATTGGAGTGCTGCATTTGGTCGTGTCTGTCTTCTACCAAACAAAAACCGCTGGCTGCAGTTTACAAATGTATATAGATATATATATATATATATATATACTGTAAAGAAATGTATATATATATATATACTGTAATTTAAAGCCGAAAAAAGCAAACAACAATTTCACAATGAGTCACATGTGCGACACATTGTGAGCTTGTAGATCTGCTATTTAGGCCGAGGCGTGCAACACTGTCGGGCAACAAAGTATAAATTACAGCTTATGGTGGAATCCCAGCTTATCAAAAGCATGGAAATAAACCAGGAACCATCCCACCTGCCACGTCACACCAGAGGTGTAAAAAAAAAAACCTAAACAAATTGAGCATATTCCTGAGTGTGTGAGAGTACTGTCAGGGTGAGAGTGAAACACACACGCACGCACGCACGCACGCACGCACGCACACACGCACACACACACACACACACACACACACACACACACACAATGTAAGGAGGGACAATATATAGTGTACATACTGACGCACAAACACAAATACATTAAATGTAAGGACACGCATGCATGACATACTGTACTGTACATATTGATTGAAGTACAAACACACACATATACTGTACATTGTGGACACCCAGCCAAAGGTCCTAAGTCCAGAGGGTAGTACTTACGGTATGTACACCCCAAGACAATACAACAATAGAGAGAGAGAGAGAGAGAGAGAGAGAGAGAGAGAGAGAGAGAGAGAGAGAGAGAGAGAGAGAGAGAGAGAGGGAAGGAAGGAAGGAAGGAAAGTGAGCTGGGAGCTGATGGTAGGTGTGGCGCTCCACCTCAGCAGTCCATCTCCGAGGGGTCTAGCGCATTGTAACGGGGACAGACTCCCGTGTGTTACCGGCTGATACCGACAATAAGCCACTCCCGACCTACTTTTTATCCAAGGCGCTATACAGAGATTGTGCATTACATTCACACATTCACACATCAATGGCGGAGGAAACCATGCAAGGCACCAACCTGCTCACCGGGAACAACTAGTAAGCACCTATTTTATACTTTCAAGCATTCAAAAGGGAATCTCTGTTAATGATATCAAAGAAGAGGACCCGACCTGCTCACTGTCAAGAACTTGCAAGGGATGTTGCTCTTTATGTAGACGTTTCGGTGATTAGACCTTCATCAGGAAGGACAAACTTAAATAAAAGAAAATACAACAATTAACAGATCTGCAGAATCACAAGCTTCTACAGTAGGGCATTAACGAAAAAGTCTACAAGTCGACTCAGTCGACTTCATTACACAAGTCGACTCCCACCAGAGAAAGTCGAAGTTGAAAAAAAAAAAAACGCGTTGCGAGGCGTTGCGAGCATGTAGATCGGCTATTTTCACAATTTCTTTGTGATGGCGTCATCAAACGATAAAGTCGACTTCAACTCAGCTTTTTTTTACTGAGCCGAGTCGACTTGCAAAAATCACAAGTCGTTAATTCCCTATTCTACAGTAGATGTGCTATTGTTGCTTCTTTTTTTTCGTCATCTCCTTGTTTCCACCTATGTAATCACATGCTCTCTAAACACGGCTCCCCTCAGGCTTAGAGGTTAAGCAGTGCATTCTTCCCTCTACTACAGTCATACAGTACAGCATACTGTAAGTGCACTGCATGTTGTTATATTAGCCTATAATGACACAGTGTGGCACCTCTCCCTCCATGCCAGCAACCATCAGGCTCAGCCCTGGAACCACAATCATCATAATCAAACATCCTGACATTATCGGGCAGAAACCTTGTATCTCCAAGTTTCAAATGTGTGTATTTGTGTTTGTGTTTATTTTTTTAAAGTAAAGCCTTGCTTCATCATACAAGACACACAACGCCTTACGATGCGTGCGTTGTGTAGATCGGCTATTTTCACTCGTTTTTAAAACGATAAATACAAAACAAATGGTTTTGGACATACAAGGTTTCCACCCGGCAACAACAATATCATGAAAGCTCTTATCTCCATAATTCTAGCTGTTTGTGTTTCTTGAGCGGTGCTAACCGCTCCTACATCAGGCTTTGTCTGTTTGTCCCGTGTCTGTCCGGACTGTCATTGGTCAGTTGGTGTCTGTTTATACGTACTGTAAGGCCAGGGTCACATTGGCGGGACGCTTGTAAAGAAATTAACTCAGAAATAGCGCCGCTCACTTCACACTTGGTGTGATTTTTAAATTAACTCCCTGCTACAACGTGATCATACGACAGCGTCATACAAAAGCGTCAAAAGTAGCAGATCCACAAGCTGGAAACGTGGCGCGAAGCGATGCGTTTTTGAGCTTGTAGATCAGCTCCTTTCGATGCTTTTGAATTTGAATCGTGAAAAGCAACAGTCGTGGACATGTGAGGTTTTCCAGAGACAGAGACGCTATGTTTCCAGGACAGACCCTGCAATTAACAATAAAACGTATCATCACACAATTAGCTCCTCCAAAGCTCTGGGCGTATGGGCCGTGTTACCACAGACATAAAAAGGTAGAAGCCTCCTTCGGCTCTGGGGCGTCCGTCTTGGTTGCGACCGTCAGGTTGCAGTTACTATCAAAAACTCCACCGGCTGTCAGTCAGTCTGTCAGGCACACGTCACACGTCACACTTTTGCCCTTCTCATATCTCTGCCACCGTTGCCCCTTTGCACACACACTCATTGGCTGCCAAACCACAACCTTATTTCTCACATGGCCCTCTTCTAGCGCCACCATGTGGCCGACACTTGCACAAACACATTTTTGGACACTGCTCCAACAGATTTTGCCCCAAAATCACACAAAGCGGTACACAGTATCTCGAAAGTGATATCATCAACATGGATCTGTCCCATTTCCCATATTCCCTCCTGATTGGCTACCATTGCCCTCTAAAGTTTGTGTATGCGACCTGATGGTCGCTTATCTTCCGATTAGGGAGTCTTACTGGTTGATCGGCAACTTTTCCAAGACGGTATGGCTGCAGGCGTGGACACTTCCGCGTGTGTCACAGAAGGGGACGTTCGGTTGAATTGAAGTCCCGGAAAACATGCACTGCGATTGGCCAGTAGTCACTGTGAGTGGCAGCGTGCTTTTGGCACTTCTGCACTTCTGCCTATCAAATTTGGTTACATGTCTCCATTCCGACTAGGGATGGGACGATATGACATTTTCATATCACGGTTATTGTGACAAAAGAAGTCGCGATTTACGATATTATCGCAATAATCAAAATCCATTATCCTGGGGTGGAACATTTGCCAAAAAATTGCAGATATACAACGCAACGCGTTGTGAGCTTGTATATCGGCTATTTTTTGGCAAAGACATTTGATAGATAAAAAGACTGTATCAAGTACGTATATTATAAGTACCTTTTACAATAGAGGGTTTAAGTGGTACCGGATATGCTCGGCAAATAAAAGGTGAATTGATCACCGTGCATGACGGAGGACGATATCACAATAAATTAAATCTCCACGATACGATTATCATGAGTGTTTTTTATCACGATAAACGATAATATCATGTATCGTCCCATCCCTAATTCTGACATGTCTCCTTTCCGACATGTCTCCATTCCGACACTAACCCTATCCCTAACCCTAAACTTAACCTCTATGGAAGTGTTGCCACTCCGACAATAAGAAGTCAATGTCGGAATGGAGAGCAGCCCCCATCAAGTCTGACGGGTCGCTCCAATGAACTGCAGTGGCGGAAGAGGTACTGTATCTAGCTTTTTTTATATCTGTGCATGTTACTGCATGGTGCATTGGCTTTCCTCTATCTGGAACGATGGGATGAAGAGGAAATGTGAGTCATTTTTTCACTGCAATTTCTTCACGGTAATTCCAGAGCTCTTGAGTCATTCTCTTCTTGTGAAAGTGATTCTTTGGAATTGAGAGTCAAAACCCAAACAGATTAGACGTAACAGGTAGAGACACAGATGGATTCTACAGTAGCCTTGTGGTTTTAGAAGAAGACATTTGGCACGCACGCCCACGCACACACACACACACACACACACACACACACACACACACACACACACACACACACAAACACAGTGGAAAGTAACTAGTAAGACGCCTCAGGGCGACATGCGTGGTTCCCTTGACATCACAACATACAAAATCTTTTATGCCCATACATGGAGATCCCTATCTGAATCAGCCACACAGATATGGGCCATGTGTTGGCCATCTGGCCAGTGATATATACCGTATCGATGACATCAGGGACATCACAATGCTTCACAATGCAACACGTTGCATATACGCTTAAGTATTTCGACCAATTAGGCCTAAATAATTGGTCTTCAGTGATGCTCATTAAAAGATGGCAGCATATCTACTCTCTCTACAGCTGGGCTGTGCTTCATTGCTGCAACAGAAGTGGCTTCTATTTCAGCACGGTAACTTTCCATGAAGACACAGGCAGTAGTTTTCATCAGCTTGGAATCTCCATAGGTGATGTCATTGGTAAGTAGGTTTCTGAAATTGCATGAGACTTCAGAAAAGTGCAGATACCCACGTATACTGCATGTTGGTTTGTTTACTGTTGAGTGAGATCAACTGTTGATCATTTGGGTTTGGGAGCCACTGTAATACACTTCTGACGCCGATGTTTGACCGTAAATTGTCAAGCTTCAATGCTCAGGGAACAGGATGGACTGAGGATGAAGACTGAGACCTAGGTGTGCGTGTGGCATCTGGCATGTGTGCATGAATGTGTTGTAGTCGAGTCCACCTAAAGCGAGTCCAAGTCAAGACAAAGTCCGAGGGGGGGCGAGTCCGAGTCAAGACCGAGACTAGATAAAAAAATAAAAATAGAAAACTATGGGTTTTCTTACTAAACCATTTACACACATCTTCTAGTAATTCATCAAATCTCTCTTATAATGTTAATGTGAATGGGCTCCTCATAATATGGGTATTCAATTATTTCATTGCATTGTCTTGACTCTAGTCTCGAGTGGACTCGTGGGGGAAGGGTCCCTCATGGGCGAGAACGAGACAAGACCGAGTCCTGACTCGAGTTATTGACTCGAGTACTTTGTGCGTGGGCGTGCTTTGCATAAGAAACATGATTCTACATCCATCCAGAGTCCACCAGTGGTTTTCCATGTGTTGTGTATGTTACCACAACATGTCCCAAACCAACCAGACACTGCAGCATTACACATCAGCCCCAGTGCATTGTTCCATGGATAACCATTCAGACATGGATATCGTCGCTGTTGGGGCAGAAACCTCTTATCTCCATATTCTACCATTTCCTGTTTTTTCGTAAATGAATGGACAGCCTACTTGATCATACTACAGCGTCATGTCCTGGGATCAGTAGTGTCTTGGGTTTCCCATCCGGTCGGGAGCGGAAACAAACAACCTGCGTCATGTTGTAGTCATCAGACGGACTACACTTTGGCCAGAACAACCAAACCGAAACCAGAGTTAACCCAAAACAATTCCCTGTGCTCAAGGGCATAGTTTTAGGGCCTACCCAATAAACGCCTTGATGCTTTGGCTTATTTTTTGAAAAGTTCGTTTGGTTATTTTAATACAACTCGTAGCGACTGGCAAGACTACACTTCTCGAGCATTTAAATAGGGATTGGGGAAACAACAAGGCCTAGAAGGCCGTTTAAAACGAATACCAGGCTTTCCTTTTGTGGAAATCCTGGCGACACGAGGTTAACAGGGTCACACTGACTAAAGCATCAAAAGTAGCAGATCGGCAGAGCTAACCGCTCGCTTCGCGCCGCGTTTGGAGCTTGTAGATCTGCTACTTTTACAAATGCTGCTTTTGAATCCTGAAAAGTAACATTTTTTTGGGAGGTTTCCACTTTCCACTAGAGGTGCAACAATACTGAACCGAACCGTTATACCGAACCGAATGGCCCTGTCCTGAACCGAACAGCCCATACCGAATGAACCAAATGTCTTTTTTTTTTGGGTGTGGCCACATAAAAACATAATTTTAACTCTTTCTGTACACTATTTTGGAGACAATCTTCCTCCTAGTATAATCACAATATACTGATTATCATGTTTTAGGGGGAAACCAATGATGGCACAATATAAAACTCTACTTCCTACTGGATGTGTAGGACAGCAGACACTAAAGCTACAGGTTAAATGAGGTATGAGATCATAACACACATGGGACCTCAGAAGACTCTCCACATCCATCACAAGCCTTTCTCTGTGAATTATGATCTTCTATACACACTTCATCCTGATCTCTCACTGTAATGCAGTTTCCATAGACACCCCCACACCTCTGCTCCAATGGACCGCTCCATCCACGGATGAGAGGACTGACCTTCTGACCTCCCTCCCCCTCCCGGGAGGAATGATGGACCCACCCGGTGACATCATCACCAGGATGAGGGTGGGGTGGGGTGGGGGGCAACGTGAGGAGAAATGATGAGGAGATGATGATGAAGTCTGAACTTATAACCTTGTATGTCCAAAAAAGACATTTTAAAATGTTGTAAAAAGCTCACGGCGCGTCACAATGCGACACGTTGTGTGAGCTCGTAAACCGGCTATTTTCACTACTTTTATGTGACAATCTTGTATGATGTAAGTAAACTGTTAATTAACAGGAGAAAAGAAAACATAAAAGCTTTCAAATATGGAGATGCAAGATCGCTCTCGGGCAGCGATCGTTCCATATTCAAACTTTTAGATTTTCTTTTTTCTTTTTGTAAATTAATGCCCTACTTGATCATACAACACAGCGTCACACACAAGCATCAAAAGTAGAAGATCCACAAGCTTGTAGATCTACTACTTTTGCTATTGTTTTATTTGAATCCTGAAAAGTAATATTTTAAGATTTAAGCATTATGCTCTCAATCCAGAGCAACAATAAGCAGGGACAGCACAAGATGCATAGAAATAGTAATCTAGGATCATAGGTAAACCAAGACATTCTGGGAATGACCATATATGGACTTTTTATTTGATTTTATCGATAATAATATGTATCCATACACATATAATATATGTTATGCCCATACATGGAGATCCCTATCTGAACCAGCCACACAGATATGGGCCATGCCTTTGCCATCTGGCCAGTGATATATACAGTATCAATGACATCAGGGATATTCATCATAAAAGGGATACTCATATATGGACTTTTACATAGATGATGTCACCTGTGATGCACCTGGGAACCAACCCATAGACTGTAAAAAATGTGGACTGACTGACTGACTGACTGACTGACTGACTGACTGACTGACTGACTGACTGACTGACTGACTGACTATATCCAGGGTTTGATCTTTGAGGTGACATCACTTCCTGTACTGACACAGACGGCGACAAGCTGCAACATTTCTCATGGTATACTGCGACCTTCGGTCACAACAATTACATTTTAATAATGCTCAAAGCACTTTACAATGGTCCATTCATTCAGACATTGGGAGGTTCATTCACACACCAAGCTAGCACCGACCGACTCATTGGAGGCAATGTGGGGTTCAGTGTCTTGCCCAAGGACACTTCCACATGTGGACATGAGGAGCTGGGATTCAAACCGCCACCCCACGGATCACTGTACGACCTGCTCTACCTCCTGAGCCGCAGCCGTCCCTAAAAGCTGTTTCTTTCCCTTTACATAAACCTGCACGGTCGTGGTAACAGTTGTGGACATATGAGGTTTGTATCTCTCGTCATTTCTCTGTGGTAATAACGTGATCTAATGAAATCCTGATTATTGTTATTATTTATCTTGTCATAATTATATTCCCTGAGGCAGCGTGTGAGTGAGTAATGCCGTATTCTCTTATCTGAGCCCCACGCTTTACGGGAAAGTAATGGAGGCCTGACTCCACTCCCATGAAGTTGGGTTTTTAATCACTGGTCCAGTATCTCACGGAACAGGAGCCAGTGGAGAATACAACTTTAAGTGAGTAATGATGAGCTGTTAAGAGGAGGCACACAGCCTTGAAAGTTGCACTTTCCCTAGAATTAACCATATGAACCCTACAGCAGTATCTCCATTCTGCAAAAAGATATTGTATATACTGTAGGTTTTAAGTATAGTGTCTGTTTTTTCCCCAATAATTTAGAGTAGCTAATTATTTTGACCCCCTTAATTCCTGCCCACACACATTTCTGTGTTGTCGCTGCTGTTGTATCCTACTGGCTCACCTGCCAGTGAGGAGCCCCCACCGGGAGGACGTACTGTTGTATCCTACTGTCTCAACATGCCAGTGAGGAGCCCCCACCGGGAGGACGTACTGTTGTATCCTACTGACTCCCCTGCCAGTGAGGAGCCCCCACCGGGAGGACGTACTGTTGTATCCTACTGAATCCCCTGCCAGTGAGGAGCCCCCACCGGGAGGACGTACCGTTGTATCCTACTGCATGACTTACCTGCCAGTGAGGAGCCCTGCACTGCTGAGTTGTGTTGGTTGTACTATTGTTGTGTTGATATGGCGGTGAGATACTTGTGTTGCCTAGCATGACTAGCATTGACTGTTATGTACACTTTTGTTTGGCACTGTTTGTTAAGTTGTGCTTTGAGCATTGCTTTTTAGTGTGTGATTTGTCACTTATGAGCATTGAATGTTTCTTGGTCACTTTATGTATATATTGTTCTTTCTTTTTGTGGCAGCTTTTTTGACACTTATGTTTATATTCTTCTTTATGTGCCTTGCTTTTTGTTTTGACTGTACACAACAGTACTTTTTCTTTTTCTTACCTCTTTGTAACTTGTAACCTTTAACAGCTGTGCTGCCTCTGGGCAAATGAGTTTCCCCCCTTGGATAATAAAGGTATCTATCTATCTATCTATCTATCTATCTATCTATCTATCTATCTCCCTGCTGACAGGTGCCGCCCCAGCCCGTAGGAATACATGCAATGACCATTATCTCCTCCCCGCTCGCCTCCCCTCCCCCGAACATAGGACAATTGAGTTCGCCCGACATAGCCGGAATGACCACGGTGGATTTGAACCCACCACCTCCGTTAAATGAGCACTTCTGACATTTCCAACCATCAATCTATCTATAAATTAGCCAAATCTATGTCTGTGTGTCTGTGTCTGTGTTTACGTCATCCATTGGGAAAATCCATCAAAATTTGCTGTCAAAATCAACATTGTGAAGTGGCAGTGGGGTCACAGGGACAGAGTGAGCGGGGGAGAGGTTTAAAGAGTAAGTCAGGCTTCATTCGTCAACTTGGCACGCTTCCAAAAACATACGTTATTATTTCTAAAGCAGGTCTCAGGTTGAGCTGGAGCTGAGGGGTCGGCTTGGGGACAGGAACTTTTGAATCAAACAGAAACTTCTAAATGTGTTTAATGAGCCTACAATAATCTGGAGCAAAAACAAAACTGAGAGCCAGCGCTGTACAGTGTGTGTGTGTGTGTGTGCGTGTGTGTGTGTGTGTGTGTGTGTGTGTGTGTGTGTGTGTGTGTGCGCGTGCGTGCGTGTGCTCGTGTCCGCGTGTGTGCACACTTGTAATGCTATACTTGTGAGCGACAGATGTCTCCACAAGTATATTAGAATCAGAGAAATAGATGTTGCGAGGACAAAATTAGCCTGGTCCTCACAAAAGAGAAATTCATTTTAGAGTTTGGCTTTTTTACAATTACAGCAAGAGAAGAATCAGGTTGGGATTATATTAGGCATTTAGGATATTTCACCCCCCGCATCGATTACACTCTGTGATATATAGATTCTTGTGTTTTTAATCATGTGTGTATTTCTGCTTGCTTTATAGCCAATATGATTCATTTAAAACTACAGTGACTGTCTACCTGGCTGTCTCATTTGGCTGTGGTCACAGGGTGCGAACTGAATGGTCCTATCAGGTAATCTGCATCTTACATCTTTGGCTGGCTACAGACATTTAAGCACTAAGTTGAGTGAGAGTTGTGTGGAGGAGGCGGATGGCAGAGACAGCACAATGCATTGCGGATGGAAGTCACATGGTTTGAAGTCTAGTGAGAGTCCTGTGGTTGCACAGAGCACCATCCAACAAGCACACAACACGCACTCAACACGCACAGGGACAGTTGTAGGCATGCAGTAGAGGGCAGACAAGCTGCACTTGATGAGACAGAAGGGCAGGGTTCAACTGCCAACCAATAGGAGAGAAAGGCCATGATGCAATCCCACACAGCTGTGTTCACTTGTAGTTTGTACTCCACAGCAGCAGAGTCTGTCTGCACTGCAGTGACATGAAACCTCCATTTCAGAACGAAAAATATTATAAATAAATTAAAGTTAAGTGTGTGTCACAGTAAACATTCGACAATAACAATGAATATTACAAATATTTCTTTACATGTCATACATGGTGACAGTGAATACTTTGTTAAGTAAAAGCCTGGAATTCAAAATGTATTGAGTAAAAGTATTAGTGTTGGCATTAGAATGTACTTCAAGTGCCTAAAGTAACTTTTTTAAATAGCAGATCTACAAGCTCACAACGTGTCGCATGGTGGCACGCTGTGAGCTTGTAAATCCATTTTACTGTACGTGTCACCAAAAATCGAGTTGTCACCCGATGACAACTCCAAAAGAACTACATGGCCAAATACCATATCTGCGTCCTCCTCAAGCGGAACCGCCCACTTCCCGCAAAGCATTGTGGGAAATGTATTATTTTTTGGAAGAGACTTTGACTGAACACACAACTTTGACTGAACTTAGTGCGGCCCTGTCTGAGTGCAGCCTACGATGTATCGGGGCCGGCTGTCCTGCCTGGAGGTTGCGCCTACAGTATATGGGTGGGTGACGTGACATAGCGTTTTCGCTGTCCTCAGTGTCAAACATGTATAAATAAAAATATATATTTGTCAAAAACCTTCTGAATATTGTGCAGGACATTAAGCTTTATGTGAACTTACTCAAGATTAAAACATTACATTCCTCATTTCATACCTTTATCAATGATGAAACCAAAAGAATGTTTATGGATTACATAGAAAATTGTATGAGGAAGAGTCACAAATATTTGTGTAATTTTAGAGAAAGTTTTGTCAGAATACATTTAAAATATGTTGAAAGATCGACAACATGGGCCTCACACAGAGTGTTGATTATGAAAGAAATATACAGATTTAATTAATTTTCACAAAGCTATAGTGGATCACAGGTTAGTTATGAGAAAGGACTTTGATAAAGTGAGTAACTTAAGAAAGGTGTACTCCTTTTTCATTTTATGAACAATTATTGCCATGTCACACCAGACGATTTCAGGCACAAGTACAACAAACATGCTGAATAAAGTCTGATTCCAATAAAATATCTAAAAACAAAATGTGTTTCCATAAAGTTGAGAGTGAGTAGAACAAAAGTAAATAATTTTTATGCCTGCTATTTAAAGTTTTTTTAAAAACACTTTTTTTGGGGCGTCACGTCACTGACCCATATTGGAAGATCGCTGATCAATCAGTCCTATTGATCTGTGTCTTACTGTTAGATCTATGTCCTGAAGCCTTTTGGTTTTAGCAGCTGACATTGTCTTCTGTCTTCACCTGAAGGCTATCTCTTCTTGTAGGCCGTGCCTTTATCTGCAGAGGCAGGGTACTGTATATATGGAGCTGTATGTGGGAGGACTGTACTCAGTAGTCACTTGGGTCTGTACCGAGGCGGAAGGCTAAGGGCAAAGAGGGACTCTACTAGCCTGGCGGGGCCCGACGTTATCTGTGTTCATTCCTTCCACAGTATAACGTCTGGCCTTTGGCCTATTGGCAGCTTGAAAAGTGGGCGGGAGTACTTGCCTTGACAGACAGACTCCTCTAACCAATCACCATCTCTCAGCCAGTCGGAAGAACGGCAAACAAACACGTCTTTTCGGCCGATAAACTCCACTAGCGCATCCTCCGTGTTGCTTTTTAATTGTTGTAAATTGATTCCAACTCTGAAATAACTGCACTTATTGGTTGTTTTATGGTTAGAGCGTTAACTGTTACACTTTTTGCATCGCGAGGGCAGCCATTGTTGTTTTGAAAATGCTGCAGCCTGCAGCATGCATCTACGTCACCGTCTACACATGGACCAATCAGGGAAATCTTTTCACTTGTTGTCAGGAAGACTACGTTTGTTGTGCGGAAGCATAGTGCGGAAGCAGTCACTGATTGGCCCCGATCAGAGAATAATCGGTATACTCGCTGCCAATCAACGGAAGTCCAGACGTTATACTGTGGAAGGAATGAGTGAGTGAACGCAGATGACGTCGGGCCCCGCCAGGCTAGGACTCTACTTGCTTATGCTGTATGCTGTATCTTGGACTTGGTCTTGATGCTTCCTAAATAAAGCTTGCTTGGACTTCTACTTCTCATCATGTTGGACTCCATATTCTTCTATATTTCGTAGTAAGGTCTAGAGTAAATGCCTTACTTATCACCCCGATTTCCGGGATATACAAATATAAGGCCTTGGGTAGGGCGTTCCACATTTTAGCGGCATAGCAGGAAAACGTATTTGAACCTTTTGTTGAACCAAATCTGGGTTGGACATGATCTGTGGAGCTGCCTCTGGTGTTGCAATTGTGGAAGTCCTTGACGTTTATAAGTATTTTTGCAGGTACATGGGTATCATAGTGGTGTAGTGTATCTTGTACACCAGGCCCATTGCAAGATGCTGTACTCTATCAGCCACTGTGAGCCACCCCACACTTAGAAAGTCATTAGCGGTGAGTTTAGCCCGAGATGGAAGGTTAAGCAGAAGCCTAATTAGTTTGTTTTGGGCTGTTTCGAGCCATGTCTTTAGGGCCTTTGAGGCGTCCTCACAAGTATGGTACCTAATGGAAACTGTGTGTGTGAGTGTGTGTGTGTGTGTGTGAGAGTGCGTGTGCGTGCGTGCGTGTATTCTCTTTCAGGTGTCTAATTGCCTTGTCTGTGTTAGCGCAGCCTGTTTCGGTGTGACAGGATTTGGGCTGGTAGTGAAACCTGACACCCTCCTCCCCCCTTAGAGGAGAAAAAAAAACTTTTCCCAAAACTCCTGGGCTGATTTCTTTACGAGGTGCAGTGTCACGCTAAGTGGGCCCGCACGCACGCACGCACGCACGCACGCACACACACACACACACACACACACACACACACACACACACACACACACACACACACACACACACACACACACACACACACACACACACACACACACACACACACACACACACACACACACCCACCCACCCACACACCCACACACACACACACACACACACACACACACACACAGGGGAGTCTGCGCAAACCTGACATTGAACATGCCGAGTTGAGCCCCTCGACCACTTAAAATGTAGGCTACTCATATTATTTATTTATTTTACACCAGGATATGTTTTCTACTGGAGAGGAAGCTGTGGCTTTATGAAACCACACGTGTAAATCTAGCAGAAGAGAAAGAAGATATATGGAATGAGGGAGAGAGCGAGAGAGAGAGAAACAGACAGAGAGAGAGAGAGAGAGAGAGAGAGAGAGAGAGAGAGAGAGAGAGAGAGAGAGGGAGAGCGAGAGAGAGGAATGACGGGGACAGACGTTGACCTTTGAACCCGTGGGAGGGTTATTTATATGAACAAGGTGAGGGGTCAAGTTGGGGTCAGGCGGGGAGGCTGACGTGTGGTGTTGACAAGAAGCTTTGACATTGGGGGGTTAACTGGGGTTTGACACACACTGGTCGTGTTTCAGAAACCTGTGTTTTTTTTTTCAGCGTTACTTTTAACTTGCTTTTTCTCTCCTGAGGTGCTCTCATATCACACTACACAAATTCATAGGGAAAATACGCCTCTGTTTTTGACATCCCGCCTCTGTCTAGTCATTAGTTGCGCCAGCAGAGCGTGCAAGTACTGCGTTCGGCTGCGTATTAACTAGGTAAGTAGGTAGGTAGGTAGCTGTGTGTGTTTAAGCCTGTAGCGTAGCCCAATCAGGGACCAGCATTTCTGGCAACGTTATCATTAACAACCAATGAGGGGGACCAGCATTCCTGGTGATGCCAGTGGTGATGTCACTGGCATCGCCAGTGGTGATGCCAGTGGTGAGCACACCTCATGGTGCGCTCTGCTGGCACGCAAGTTGACCCTACTTGTGCATAAGAAGCAAGTTGGCACCTGGACAGAGTGTACTTCTAGTTAGCGTGGTTGCCAGTAGGGCAACCAGACTACCAGACTATTGTTCGAATTCGGAACACAAACATTGCGTAAACATAGGAAGCAGCAAAAATTATTACGTCAATTTAGCCAATCAGGAAGCAGAATTCTTGGTGATGTCACCATTAAGGCCCATTCCCATTGGGCCAGATAACAGATAAAAAAATCTCTTTATCCATTCAAGTGGATGGCAAGATACAGATAAAAGAGAAATCTGGGGAAAGAGATTTTTTTTATCTGTTATCTGGCCCAGTGGGAATGGGCCTTTATAGAGTAAGTTAGTCAATCAGGAAAGCAGCTAAAATTATTATGGTCAACTTAGCCAATCAGGAAGCAGCAAAAATTATTACGGTCAACTTAGCCAATCAGTAAGCAGCATTCTCGGTGATGTCACCATTATAGAGTAAGTCCATTGAGTTCAACCTTGGTCAAGTTTCAAAAACATTTTTGGCTACAATACATAAGCAACAATACATACGCAACCACACTCGCAATTCCCCCGAATTGCATCTCTCTAGTTAACTCTTGTGGCCGGTGCATTGGGATATGTTTTATTGCTGCTTCTGATTCAAACTGTATTAAATACTGTACATGAACTTCCTTCAGGGGTCTGCTGTTGGATATGGTCTCTGACGGACGGGTGGAAACCTCATATGTCCAAAACTGTTGCTTCTCAGGATTCAAATTCCAAAACAGCAAAAGCAGCAGATCTACCAGCTCAGAACGCGGCGTAAGCTTGTAGATCTGATAATTTTGAAGCTTTTGCGTGATGCTGTAGTATCAAGTATCGTATAAGGCGTTCATTTACGAAAGAAAAACACAAAAAGCTAGAATATGGCGATAAGCGTTTTCAGTCCGACAGTGGCGGATATGTGTTGTGCTTCGCCTCGTGCCACAACCCTGAAACAGTGGTAAATCAGCCAACAACCCACTCCCTCTCATGGTAAATGGCTTGCTTGCAATGGATTTAGAGTCATGAAAAACCCCTAGTTTGACTCATGTGCTACTTAAAACAGATACATTTTTAGATTTCTTTTTCCTGTATAGTAAAGTTAATGGGACACCAACTTTAGCGGCTGATAACACCAATTTAACTGTGTCTCAGAAAGGGTTATCATACCAAAATATAATCTACAGATATAGAGCTTTTCAAAACCTTTCGGAGAGCGACATCTCGTATGGCCCATGGACTAATTTGAGCATGAACCATTTTACTGCATTCGTCACTTGGCGCGGCGGTTCGGTCGGCCACGACGAGCGTTCCTCAAATCCTGATCAACGACGTGCAGGCAGAGCTCTTTAAAACCACTTCACAAAGTCCAGAAAGGAAAAAAAAAAGTTCTTTGAAGTTGATGTTGAAGTACGTAGGGGTCCCTGGCCCCTCAGAGGACTGTAGCTATGTGGGGGTCCTTGGCCCCTCAGAGGACTGTAGCTATGAGGGGTCCTTGACATGGACAAAGGGAGACAGACACACCAACACACCCAGACATTCCTGTGTTTACAGCAGGACGTATAGATGTCCTTAACACATAGGACGCCAACGCCATCTAGTGGTTAGGATATACAGTGCCACCACTGACTAGCGCTTTATTCTGAAGAGCCCCGGAAGCTCTGTGCGTGTGCACGTGTGTCTACACTGACGATCCAGGAAGGTGATCTGTTTGTTTACAAACGGTCGCGAAACTAAAATCCTAACCGCGGCCGACCATCACGGCTTAGTGTTGCCGTGAAAACGAGCGGATCTCGGCCTCCTCTGCGTTATTTGCACCTTATTCACAGATAAAGCTGTTTTTATGTTTCAGCATAGAATAGGAGTCAATGGAAAATGGAGCCTGCGTGATGCAGGCGGCCGAGTTGCATGATGGGATATGTAGTGTTTTTGTTCACCAGCCGCTACAGTAGGTTCTGCTTACCAGGTAACCATGGTAACCAGGTAAGACTTCCCCAGACGTCTCCCAGGTGAGTTGGCGAGCTTCCCAGCTTACCTTTTAAGACACCTGTAGACGTTTTAGGCTAAATTTAGCAGTCAATGTGTTAAAAGGCATATTGTGGCATCCATGTTTGTTTATGTAAGGTTACCTTGGTTACCCAGTACTCCTGGGTAATTCTAGAGCTGTGTGGAAAATCCATATTTGGGCAAGGCTGACGTCATATTTAATGACGTCATATTTCAGTCAGCATGACTTAAAAGCTGATTACACAGAATGTGAGGAGCAGTCAAGAAGCAGAGGCCCTCCACTGAAAGATCACTAACCCTTGCAACCTATTGTTTTACTGTAATCACATCATAAACATTCCTGGTTTATTAAGACAGACATCAGTGGTTGAAGACACCCCAGCAACTACCTGATACTTCAATAATTTCAACTTAAGTTAGGACTGTGAGGACAGCTGTTGTTCAGCTGGAGAAGACACTCAGTCAAGAGATGAAGAATGTTGAGCTGAGGAGGATCCAACAATACGAAGTAGATGTGACTCTGGACCCTGATACAGCAAATCCCTACCTCATCCTGTCTGATGATGGAAAACAAGTGAGTGATGGAAACATAAGGAAGAATCTCCCAAACAACAAAGAGAGATTCTGTCCATGTGTCAGTGTCATAGGAAAACAAAGCTTCTCCTCAGGAAGGTTTTACTATGAGGTTCAGGTTAAAGGGAAGACTGGCTGGGACCTAGGAGTGGCCAGAGAGTCCATCAACAGGAAGAGATTCATCACAACGGCCCCCAACTATGGTTATTGGACTATAGGGTTGTGGAATAGAAATGAGTACTGTGCTCGTGCTGTTCGTAATGTCCTCCTCCCTGTAAGAGAGGAGGTCCAGAAAGTGGGAGTGTTTGTGGATTATGAGGAGGGTCTGGTCTCCTTTTATGATGTGGAGGCCAGAGTTCATCTCTACTCTTTCACTGGCTGCTCCTTCACTGAGAAACTCTATCCATACTTCGGTCCTCACTTTAATGATGGTGGTAGAAACTCTGCTCCTCTGATCATCTCTCCTGTCAACATGGACGCTGGTCTTGGTGGGGACGGAGGGAACATGTCCCCTCCAAGAAAAACACGTTGTTCCCTCCAGTAAAATGTGTAATAAATGATGCACATATTTTATAAATGGACTCCAGACGGAAATAAATAATGGATATATTTCTATAAATTCTCTTTCGGCAAGTGATTAGCTGGAAAGAGCGGAAAGGAAGATTAGCCTAGCTTAGCCTACATATGGCACTAAACTAGTTCAGTGTCTGTGTCTATCTGCAACTGAAGCACAGCCTCACCACACATTGGCCAAATTGGTCAACAACGAAGTGAAGGTGTTGACTCTCATCTCAATGGTAGCAGAGCGCTTACAGCAGGGGTCGGCAATAGGCGGCCCGCAGGCCAAAACTAACTAAAGTGGCTAAAGTGGCTAAAAAAAGAAAAGTCAATGCCGAATGCCCGGTTTCCAAAAAACAAAAAAACAAAACAAATGGACTGCTAAGTATAAGTTTATTTAATGAAGTCGGAGGTAAAGCCGTGTGTTTAGTTTGCAAGGTCCACATCTTGCGGGGAGCACTGTCTTTTGGCCCGGCCCGGTTTCTTCATGTAGCCCCATGGAAAACATAATTGTCCACCCCTGCTCTATACCAAAAAACTCTTTTGACAAAAATAGCCAATCTAGAATTAAAGATTACATAGATCAGGGGTTTTCAAAGTGGGTGACGGGGCACCCAGGGGTGCCGTGAGATAATTTGATAAAACACTTGAAAAGATATTTAGTGTCATTTTAAAATTGAAGTACAAAGTTATTTTGAGTCAGTTCTAACCAAAATGGCTATTATCTCAACGTTTTCCTCGCATCATAATCACTAAAATATCGTCACTGTCGGGCAGAAACCTTGTATCTCCAAGTTTCAAATGTGTACGTCTTTAGGTAAAGCAAAGCCCTGCTTCATCATACAAGACTGTCGCACAAAACTAGCGAAAACAGCAGATCGTCAATCGCGAGGCGTTGTGTGCTTGTAGATCTGCTGTTTTCACTAGTTTAGCACATTTTAGAGATGTACAAAACGAACGGTTTTGAACATACAAGTTTTCCACACGACAATATGCTATAAATATAAGGTGTTGGGAGTGAAAATTATAATGTAGGGGTGCCTCGGATTCAAAAATATTTATGAGGTGCCCTGAGACAAAAAAGTTTGGGAACCCCTGATATAGATTACACCCCCAGGATATGGAGGTTAAGTGCCTTTCCTCTGTAGACACGCACAGTGTAGAGTGCTGAAGGGGAACAAAGAGATCCAAAAACGTTTTAAAGTCTTTATTGTGGCCCAGATGAAAGAGACGAGGCACCAGGTGACCAGCACCATGTCTGTCTGGTGTCACAGAGCCATCATCAGGGTCCACTCACACTCACAGCCACAATAAAGGCCTTTTCAACTGAACGCTGTGCCTTGGATCTCTCTAATGATTTCTACAAAGGAAAGGAACTTAAAACATGTGTCTTATGATCGATATTATGAGCGATAATAAAAATGGTATGGTTGCAGTATACGGGTGAAAGCCATAGCTAAATATCCCAGTGTAAAGTACAGTAGGCTACTTTACCTTATATTGGAGCTTGAGGACACCATTCAAAGTGGTTGAACAGAACATAGCACAGGCTATTGTGTTCCAGCAACAAAGTATTCACTTTAGACCCTTGTATATGTCACCGGATGATAGAGAAACAGGACGGTCGAGAAACGTAGCACTCGTCATGCAGCACGGGGCGGAGCGGAGCCGCTCGATTGTCCACGACATTGCAAGCGGCGCGCAGGCCAGCGGACCTTGGTCCTGCTCTTCGCCCCCGAGCACCGCAGGTGCGAGTGGCCGCGAAGAGCGGGCCAGGGCCGCGCGGCCGGCGGAGCGCCGCGCGAGTTACGAAGCCGTGGTGAATGCAATCGTTATATTTATGCCCAGGCCGTAAGGCCTGGGCAAGCCCACGATAAACGCCCTGTCCAAGTTACTACAATGGAGCTAATGGCTAAGCTAGGCTAGGCTAGGCTAGGCTAGGCTAGTAAATAAAGTCGCAAATAGAGTCGCACACGAGTGACGTCAGCGCCTTCACTAGTGAATGGCTGTTGTCGCCACCTGGTGGTGATTGGTGTGTGGTGAACGACAAAACAAGCGCTCTTACATAGAACGTCCTGCGTTACCCAAACATCCGGTAACATATATACTATAGCCCAGTGGTTCTCAACCTGTGGGTCGGTAACCCCAGGGGGGGTCCCCAAATTATTTTGGGGGGTCCCCAGACGATTAACTTAATGTGCAACATTGTTTTCTCACTCAACAGTAAACAAACTAACATAAAGTTTAAGTGTGTAGAGGGTATCTGCCCATTTCTAAAGTGACAATTTAAGGACTTTTTAATACCTCTAAAATGACAAATTAAACATTGGCCATTGGTCAAATATTAGAGGCAGAAATTGTGAAAATAGCTGATCTACATGATCAACGTGAGGCGTTGTGAGCATGTAGATCTGCTATTTTCACAATAGAACTGTTATATAAAATGTAATGCCTCAACTCAGTTAGTGCTCGTCAGGGTGGGGGGTCTCCAGTTAAAATATAATTATTTGGGGGGTCGCGGCCTGAAAAGGTTGAGAACCACTGCTATAGCCGATCTACAAGTTCTGGTCAGAATGATTCAGTTTGATCAGAACTTGCACTTGTGTTGTTTAAATGTTTTTCTATCTTTTTATCGCAACAACGCAAAGCGACGCGGCATTGTGAGCCATTTTCAAAAGGAGATTTCTCTTTTAGTTCACTAGACTACACCAAACCACCACTAAAGAATCAGTGACGCGCGGCGAGCTTGTAAGATGGTCTATCTTGGGTAAAGAAGAGGGATGTTACAGGGTTCGTTCAAGTGGTTCTGACGATAACTGTACATTTGTCCTTTTCAACCGAGAGTTGGCTGAGGTTGTTAAGAGAGCCACATCTTTAAAGTGATCCAGGTCCTTGAGCTCTGCTCCAGGCTTTTAAGTAAACAGTCTCTTTTCCCACCGACGATGTCTGAGAGCGGAGGAGGTATACAGTAAAGAGTGGAGCGGAGGAGGAGACGAACGGAACCGGCCGTATCCGGACCAGAAGATTACAACAACAAAAAAAGATGAGAATTTACCGGAGCGGTCGGTGGAAAGTATGCGACGGGAGTTTCGCCGCGGGAATGGTCATCAACAACTCATCCCTCTCAGCTGTCTCACAGCTACTGTATCTCAAGACCCGGAGAGAGCAGGGGGAGGAGGGGGGAGGAGGGGGGAGGCAGGGGCGTCACAATGGGGGGGGGGAAGTGGGACTGAGTTACTTGGGCCCAAGGAGGAGGGGCCTGGAATTATTTTATACTTTAGCTATTGAAAAATAGCAGATAGGGGCACGGTGGAGCAGTGGTTAGCGCTTCGCCTCACAGCTAGAAGGTCCTGGGTTCGATTCGGGGGACGCTGTGGGCACTGGCGGCGTGTTCCTCCCTCCGCATCATCAGCGCCCACACCCTAGGTGGGGTTGGCGATAGGGCCTTTCTGCGTCGAGTTTGCATGTTCTCCCCGTGTCTCCTGGGGTTGATACCCTCACAAAAACATGCAGTAATCCTGATCTCAATAATGCCTCCCCCTGGCCAGCCGGGGCGGCTGATGGAGGGGAAAGGAACTGGTTGGAATAATGTGTTCCTTCCACACGTTACGTCCAAACCAGGGAAATCTCCACTGTCAGGTGAAAAGAAGCAACTTGGACTCATGCGTAGAAGGAAGCCATGAGGTCAGTCCGTTGTCTATCCAGGCGCGGCAGAGGCAGAGCAGAGCCCAGGATTACATATAGGCAATTGGCACTGGGTGAAATAATGGGTTACAAAATCGTGGGATAAAAAAAGGAAAAAAAAAAGAAAAATAGCAGATATACAAGCTCACAGCGCGGCTGCAAGCTTGTAGATCTGCTATTTTAGCAAATAATTTATTTTTTAAGCAAACATTTGTAACTCCAATTTTGCTTCTGGGAGTCTCTGGAAGACTGGAAGTAAATATTTTGAGATGGGGGTCCGTGGCCAAATACATATCATTTTGGGGGTCCTTCACATGAAAAGGTTTGAGCACCACTGACATAGAAACAGGTTTTTCAAAAAACCTTAGAAGGATTTGAAATATTCAAGATTTTTCAAAAATAGCAGATCTACAAGCTCACACCGCGCTGTGAGCTTGTATATCTGCTATTTTTCAATAGTTAAAGCACAAGTCTCAATAGTTAAAGTCACCAGTCTAAATGGGTTAAACCCCCTCCCCCTATAAGAACATTCACGGGGGGCCCGCAGTGAATCCTTGTACCCACTACCCAGGGCCCAGGATTTGGTGCGACGCCCCTGGGGGGAGGTAGAGGGAAAAGCAGTAAAAATGTGTAATGTAAGCTACGGCTGAGGAGCTGTCATCAGATATTTTCACCTACGTGCTTGGGGCTGCATCCACGCTATAACGCAGGCCTACTGTAAAAGCCTCTATAGCTTCGGTTCACTCAGTCTGTGGGAACTTGAGTGCAAACAAAGTATATCGTCGGTGTCGGGTGGAAACCTTGTATGTCCAAAACCGCTCGTTTTGCATTTATCATTTTAAAAATTATTTAAACTAGTGAAAACAGCCGATCTGCAAGCACACCAAGGTTCGAGGCGTTGTGTGCTTGTAGATCTGCTGTTTTCACTACTTTTGTGCGACGGCCTTGTACGATGAAGCAGGGCTTTGCTTTGCGAAAGAACGCACACATTTGAAACTTGGAGATACGAGGTTTCCACGATATAGTTGGCGCTGTCGTGGCCAAAACCTCTTATCTCCATGTTCTAACCTTGTGTGGGTTTTTGAGTGACCTGTACTCCTGGAAAGGAGCTATAAGCTCCAGCCTCCAACATCTGGCTTGGTCCAGCTCCCCAGAAATGTCCCTGAAGCATGGCCTCTGGCCATAGCTGAGTGCTTAGTCTGGAGAACCCTGGTTGTCGCAGGTTCGATTCCAGGCCAGGCCAGCAATGTGTCGCAGCGTCCCTGAACAACACACCTAACCCCTGACTGCTCCCCCCACCCCGCGCACCTCTGTGGGCAGCACTCAGCTGGATTAAGCTGAAACTGAAATTCCCCCTTGGGGGATAAGATAGGTGTGTAAAGTAAAGTACATCTGGTCTACATCTTGGCACAAAGCAGTTTGTTGTACACCCAGGGTCACATTGGCCAAGCTTCGCGTGACGCTTAACACAATTAGTGCCTCTTAATCTGAAGGTTGCTTGGTGCCTCGGTGCCACGCAGTTTCCTCCATAGGCCGCCGCTATTATTTTGAAGGGCTGGAAGGGGGTTGTTTTTGTTTTTTTGGATTATCACTTGACGGCAACGATTACGTCATCTAGTCACATGACAGTGTGGGACAAGAAGATGAAGATGGCTGCGCCCTGCCTTGTGCCTTGTTTACATTTAGATCTGCTGCAAAATGTCTCAAAATGGCTATTTTGTTTAAATGACGTTTCTTTATGGGCCTCTCCATTGACTTAACATTGAGGAGCTTCACTTCGCGTGCACGCCCAACGTGCGTTGTAAACAAATCGCCGACATTACTGATGCGGTCGGGACCGGAGCGACATTAAGTAAGTAATAATATCTTTACTGTATATACAGTAAGATTCACAGTCCTCACCGTCAACGGCGCCATGGTATTAACCCTTTCAATGACGGTGAGCGCCGTCTACAGCAGCAGAACAGTTAATGAAAGCATGTATGTATGCCAATCACGATCAAGGATAGCAAATTCATCACTACGAAATCACAACAATTACATCACAACAATGACATCATATATTAGTATGTATTCACCCTCTCACTCACTAACTCACTAACAATGACACTCACACAGACAACGGCAAACCAAAGAAGATCAAGAGGCCAGAGAGCTCAAATGACACGTAATTAAATTAGCTCCTAAATAGCACTGCTCACTTCACAGTTGGTATGATTTTTATTTCGTAAATGAACGCCCTTCTTGATCATAGCCTACTTCCGTATCATAGGGGTGGGTGATATAGTTATAGATATATCCTTGAGACGATACAATATGTCTACTCAATATGCCTTTTCAGAGATATCTTATACATCGTCATACACTGAGGGAGCCATATAAAAAATCCTGTTGAATTGATAATCAGAGATTTATTAAAACCTGCATTTTGGTGGTCACTCCCTTTTCTTTTAGTTTTTGTTACCTTGTTGGTGGTTGTACTGTTAAGTAACTTGAACAAATACCAATATAAAACAACACGAAAAAGAATCGTGATAAGATAGTGTATTGTGATACAGCTTGAAAAGTGATATGATATTTTTTCCATATTGCCAACCCCTACCGTATCACACAAAAGCATCTAAAGTAGCAGATCCACAAGTAGATCTACTACTTTTGCTATTTTTGAATTTGAATCCTGAAAAGCAACCGTTTTGGAACATGTGAGGTTTCCACCCGACAGAGACGACTGGATTATAATCACACATGACATCAGGAGAATACAAACTCCCAGGGAAAGCTTGGAAGCGTGCTCAGCCAGTTTGCAGTCATATCGAGGGGGATTTGAAACAGCCTGCTTCAGACAAATGTTTGGACTGGAAAGAGCAACTCATTAGTCCAGTAATGTTGCACACATGGAGACTCAGCCATCACTGCCATTAATGATAACATAGAAAATATAATTCAAGGCAAGCTGCAAGGCAGGGCATGTTTATATTTGTGAATAGCACACTTCATAGCACAAAGGCAATTTGCTTTACTTTAACAATAAAACCCACTTAAACGCTATATTTCACAGACAGGAGCCCCTCAGGGCTCTATTCTAGGATTTTTCCCCCCATCTCTCCACAACAAATCTCTTCAGTTAAAATAGCAGATCTGCAATGACAACAAATGGGTGAAGAACAACTTAGTTTTTTTTACAACAAGGGATTTTTATTTCAGTGGGTCGGGGCATGCGTAAGTGGCTAAATATGTCTTTTTAGACACAAAAAGTTATTTACGTACAGTAACACTACTAGCCCCCATAAGTCACATCTGCTCATGAAAGATTGCGGTGCATCTTGGGAATGGGCTTATTGTGTCTAAAAAGACATGTTTAGCCACTTATACGTACCCATGCCCCCACTAGGGATGGGACAATACGCAATATCGTGATAAAAAACACTCACGATAATCGTATTGTGAAGATTTAATTTATTGTGATATCGTCCTCCGTCATGCACTGGGATCAATTCACCGAGCTGCATATCCGGTACCACTTGAACCCTCTATATTGGTAAAAGGTACTTAATAGACGTACTTGATGCAGTATTTTTTTCACATCTACAAGATTACACGTTGTGTTGTGAGCTTGTAGATCTGCTATTTTGTGGCATATGTAGCGGCCCAGGATAATGGATTTTGCATATCGCGATAATATCGTAAATCACGATTTATTTTATCACAATAATCGTGATATGACATTTTCATATCATCCCATCCCTCTATTTACAATCTAAAATATGAACCATTGTTGTAAAAAAAAAGAAAAAGAAAAAGTCCTTTAACATTAGCTGAGGGACCCCCTGGAAGGACCCCACTTTGTGAACCAATGCTGCATGTATTATTTTCACAGCTCATTCCATGAACGAGAGAGCCAACAAAAGTAATTAGATTTTCTGAGTAACAGTGACATTTGGACCACGCATTGATACCAGCAAGAGCAGACCATCACGAAGCTAAAACGAATCAATTAGAAACATTGGCAAAAATATCAAGTCAGACTCGAAATCAACAGTTCTCGATATCAACAGTTTGGGAAATTGACAAGCAAAGAGCCAACCTGGTAGATCACAGAAGAAAAAAAGTAAGACGTTGTTTGATGTGGTGTGCTCTATTGCGGTGTGGGTTTTGTAGGATGTGGTATGGTTTATAGCGGTGTGGTTTTAGTATGGTGTGATGTGACGTGGATTGGTTGGATGTAATGTGGTTGAAGGCGGGGTGGTTCTTGGACTAGACAGCGAGCAGTAAACATCTGTCAGGGTTGGTTCCAGTGGGATTGAAGCAACACAGGGAGAAAGACACGGGAAGTAAGACACGATACGATTCAATAAGATTTCATGATAAAGATAGAGACCGTTAGAACGGAGTCAAAGAGCAGAGACATAGGCAGGGGCACATCATGTCTCCGTCCGTCTGTATCCATGCACACCTTTTTACGGAAAAATCCCTTTTATGCCCATATATGGCGATCCTTGATCATGATGTCATCAATATTAAACCCATATCTAACAGGACTTCATATGGGAATGCCCATATATGGAGGCCACATCGGCCACTAACTAAGACATGGCGCTCTTGTCTCCCTTACACCTCATCCGCACTGCATACGAGCGACGCGACGTGATGTTCCGCGGAATACTGTCCACATTTGGAGCGTCGGCCATTGCGTTGCGACGTAGCCTGAACCGATCAAAGAAATACTGTTTGGGGGCGGGACATGGCCATTTACCTCTATGGACGTCGCCGCAAAACCTCACGTAAATAGAGACTCCGCGAGCGAAAACAGGAGGGGTGGACGACGTCGTGGCACGACGCGTTGTCGCTCGTGGTAGGTCAGGACGTGCTCAATGAAACAAGGGTATTTTAATGAGATTTTGCGTCGCGGGCAATGCGGATGAGCTGTAAGGCGTCTTACTGGTATATTATATTGACTCTCAAAGAGTTACAAGGCGTATGGACACTGGGGAAGGCAGGGGACAGAGAAACCCAACAGCAGTCCAACTCAGTATGTACTGTATGGACAGTACAGTGAGGAAGGCAGGGGACTTAGAAACCCAACAACAGCAGTTCAACTCAGGCGAAAATATCGTCGCTGTTGGGCAGAGACCTCTTATCTCCTATACTTAATACTTTTTTTGTGTTCTTTTCGTAAATTACATAATTAAATAATCATGCTGCCAGAGGACACATTTTAAACGGCCCACGGCTTCATTCCTAAATTGTATTATAAAAGGCCCGCCAGCACCGTCAAACAAGAACACTTTCCCAGAGTATAATTTGTCAGGATTCCTTGTTCCCCTGTTGTCTCATTCTGAAGGGGCCAAAGAAAGGCTATTTTATTGTATTTCTGACCTTGCACGACTGGTTACATTTGGTAATGTGAAATAAGGCTGATTTACTTGTGTTTTGTTCAGAGCAGACAACTGACAAAAGACCATTGATATTAAATATTGATGATGATAGTTAAATAACATAGTTTAAATGCGATGCATATTGTATGTAATGTGACTTTGTTATGGTCCGACCGAAAGTACATTATGTCAGGAGATATAGTCGGCCCTTGGGTCTTTTAAAATGGGTTAGGGTTAGGTTAGCTATGTGGCCCCCTTTGAAAAAGGTTTGTAACCCCCAAATTGGAGATGCCGTTTACCAGAGTGGGTTTGTTTCCATTAGGCTACGGCTGGGTTTCAGATAAGGTTCTCAGAAACTTGTCGTCTCCACCAGGCTGAAGGCATGGGGAGACTATGTTTTCGCCCCTGTCCGTCCCTCCGTGCGTGTGTGTGTATGCGTGCATCCATCCGTCCATCCGTCCGTCCGTTTTGTCCCAAAATCACGCAAATCGTCAAACAGTATCTCTGTCGTGTGATCAACATTCCCATTTACAATATTCCATCCTGATTGGCTAAGATTGGCTTCCAAAGTTTGCAGGATTGCTTCCGTTTTTAACAAATTGCATGAAATGGTGCACGCACATTGCCACTATAGGTCAAGGAACAAATGCCACCCTTTTCACATTGGCCTGTTATAGCGCCACCAGGACGCCACAATGACCAAGCTGATCTGGCAGAAGAGCACTGCTTCTAGTCACTTAAAGGGATATTCCACTTTCAACAGGGAAACACCTTATGGGCTTTTTCTCCACATACATACCCATTGTAACTTCAAACTCCATTTGAACCATGATAGATTCACTAAAAACACCCATTATTTTTTCTGGTGACTCATACTACCCTCCTAATACGTGAGCAGGCAGTGCTTTTTCGATAACCTTTTTCATTTATTTTTAATAATTATTTGGGGAAAATGGAAAAAAATGAAATAATTATTAAAAATAAATTAAAAAAGTTATCGAAAAAACACGGCCGGCTCAGGAGGGTAATATGAGTCACCAGAAAAAAATAATGGGTGTTTTTGATTAATCTATCATGGTTAAAATGAAGTTTGAAGTTACAATGGGTGTGTGTGGGGAGAGGCTCTGGGCCTGGAGGGCCTGGTAACATTTACATCAAATATCTAAATATTGAATCAAGCAAATTTAAAACTGTTCAGGGTGTTCATAAAAGCCTGGTTAGACGATAAAATTACCAAAAGTTTTTTTGAAAGTGAAATATCCCTTTAATGTAATGAATTTCCAGTAACTTCTGGGTATTGGACTACAAACGGACAGCATCCCTGCAATGCGCTGTAGCATTTCTCACTCCTCCTGTCCATGTGTGTTTACCTTCCTTTGGCCTTTCATTTTCTTCTCTCTCTCTCCCCCACCCTGTCAGTGTGATTTGTCTGACTTTGTGGAATAGAAGCAGGAGCTCCATCAAAGTATTCCCACAGCCAGAGAATCATTGTATTGTGTGTGTGGATGACCGTGGTGCGGTGAACTCTAGCGCACCAGGGAATGGACTGTACGGGACACTCTGTATGGGACATAAGTTAACCCCCCCGCGCTCATTAGTTAGAGTCCTTACAACAACATAGGTCTCTTGAGCAAACATCTAAAGCCATTACTTGTCCACAACTCCTTTCTCACTCCTTTCTTTGACTCTCAACATTGATAAATACTTTCTCCATGCACTTGCCAATCCCCGCTTTGTTTACTTGGCACCAACATGCAGTCTTTTGTTACAAAAAAAGAAAAAACTAAACAAAACAAAACGCAACACTCCCAAAACTATATGTGGCGAGCGATTGTATTGTTGTGTTCTAGGAAAAGTGATTCGTTTCGATCTCTTTCTTGATTCTCCATGTGTCACAAGACAATTTTCCCCAAGGAGCCGGTTGGCTAAACTGTTTGTTGAAATGTTATAGCAACTTACAATGTATGAATTTAGCAGACGCTCTTAATCCAGAGCCACTTACAAAGTTTATCATTCTTGTTGAGGCCCCTTTTTAGCTGTTAAATTATTTAGCGGTTCACTTACTAGGCTAAAACAGCACTGGCTAATAAAGTGTTCCATCAAAGCTGTTCAGCTCAGCTCATTAATTATTTTACAGGGATATAGTTCACTATAGAGACTTTACCCCAGGTGAAGGAGTTTAAGTATCTCGGGGTCTTGTTCACAAGTGAGAGAAAGGGGAAGACGGAGAAGAAGATCAGCCGGAAAATCGGAGCAGCAGGAGTGGTTTTGCAGTCGCTAAATCGCACTGTGGTGAAGAAAAAAGAGTTGAGCCGGAAGGCAAAGCTCTCTGTCTTCCGAGCAATCTTCGTTCCCACTCTCACCTATGGTCATGAAGTGTGGGTCATGACCGAAAGTATAAGGTCTCGGGTACAAGCGGCCGAAATGAGTTGCACCCCGAGCGCCTTCCTAGGAAGGTCCTCGATGCACGTCCCACTGGGAGGAGACCCCGTGGCAGACCTAAAACCAGATTGAGGGATTATATCTCCAAACTGGCCTGGGAACGCCTCGGTATAGTCCCAGGGGGAGTGGAGGAGGTTGCTCAGGATAAGGAAATCTGGAAGTCTCAGTTGGAACTCTTACCCCCGCGACCCGATTCCAGATAAGCGGTTGAAGATGGATATAGTTCACCCCCAAACGACTTTTTTTCTATCGATTACTAACCCCATGGAGACATGAATCCATGGATTTTAGTTTTTGTTTTTGTCGAATTGCTAAGACAATGATTTGAGGAGACTCGTTGTCTCCATATAGGGAACCACTACTGATCATCAAATTATTGTCTTAGGAATGTGACAAAAACAAAACAAAAAAATATCCATGAATTCAATCTCCATGGAGATTAACTTTAGATTGATTATTCAATAGAAAAAAATGTTATTTGTTGGGTAAACTATCCCTTTAGGCCACGTCACACTTTTGTCCCTACTTTTACCTCCGGCACCGTTGCCCCTATCCATACCAAAATTTGCACACACACTCTTTAGCTGGCAAACCACAACCTCCACCCCTGATTTATCACATGCCCCTGTTCTAGCGCCACCATAAGGTTGCTTTTAATGCCACTTACAGGCCAATTTGTGTATACCTGCGAGCTGACGGTCGCTGATCTCCCGAATAGGGAGTCTTACTGGTTACTGTAAAAAATAGATTCAACTGTCAGAAATGAGGTCAGCAGGAAAAGTACTGTGGTTAACCTCACATGTTTCTAAGGCTGGTTTGACTGTGTGTGTGTGTGTGTGTGTGTGTGTGTGTGTGTGTGTGTGTGTGTGTGTGTGTGTGTGTGTGTGTGTGTGTGTGTGTGTGCGTGCGTGTGTATGTGCGTGCACGCATGTGCGTTGTAGGTGGTAAACTTCACATCCTCCTGTTCTGAATGACTCCTCCAGAGGATAAACAGTCATCAGTCAGGCCTGGGCAGACTGCATGCTGATTGGCTTTTGTGCGTGCATGCGTGAATGCATGTGTGCATGCGTGCGTGCGTTGGGGTATTTACCAAACCACTGGTTGGTTGGCCCATTATGCAGAGTATGAGCTCTCATCTCTAATTGGCTGGCTGTGCAGTGTTTACACCCCCGATGTTTACCTGAACACACAACGGGAAGTTCTAATTATGGTCATGAGCGCACAACTTTTTTCCCCTCTGATTTCGTTAAGGCAAAAAGCTGACGGAACCCGAAAGAAGGAATAAATGGTAAATGGTGCATTTATATAGCGCTTTTTATCCAAAGCGCTTTACAGAGATTGTGCATTACATTCACCCATTCACGCACACATTCATACACCGGTGGCGGAGGAAACCATGCAAGCCACCAACCAGCTCACCGGGAGCAATGTGGGGTTCAGAGTCTTGCCCAAGGACCCTTCCACATTAACTCAGGGGGAGCCCGGATTCGAACTGGGAACCCTTCGGGAACCCTTTGTGCTCTAATAACGGTTTCTCTACCCCTGAGATATGCCGCCCCACATGTTAATAAGGAGCCACTGTTGTGTTTTGTTGACCTAAATGTTTTTTTCCAGGGCCCACCGTGAGGCACAAGTACTAGATGAGATACAGAGCTTCTTAAAGCCAGGGCAGGGACGTGCTGGCCTTTGGGAAAAGCGGGGCAACTCCCGAACGGCCGGTTCATTCCCATTAGGAAAAAAAATAAAAAAATAAAATGTCGGCCTTCGTTCCATTTTGGGGGCTGGACGGCCAACAAAGTAAATCGTCACTGTCGGGCAGAAACCTCGTATCTCCAAGTTTCAAATTGATACATTTTTTTACAAAGCAAATCCCTGCTTCATCATACAAGGCCGTCGCACAAAAGTAGTGAAAACAGCCAGTCCACAAGCACACAACTGTGTGCTTGTAGACCGGCTGTTTTCACTAGTTTAAATCATTTTTAAAATGATAAATACAAAACAAACGGTTTTGAACATACAAGGTTTCCACCCGACAACGACGAAATATAACTCATGTACAGTAATTGGCCCACTGGCTTGTCACTTGTCATGATCTGAAATGGCAAATCTTTGAGTAGCAGCAGCGCTATAGAGAGAGATATCTCTCTATAGATGAGGGCCTCTCCAACTCTTTTTCCCGGGCTGAATCAGGGGCCCAGCATGTCCCTGACTGAGGTCATCCAGAGGCCAGTGTTGCTCCAGGGTCATCAGAACGCGGTGGTGGTTGCTCCCGCTGTGTCCTCAGCCATGTGGAGAATGTGGGTCATCTTCAAACACGGCGTTAGCTTCCGACAAGAAGCATCACTGAACTCCACGCTGGGGTGATCCCCCCACACCCCCCATACACACACACACACACACACACACACACACACAGGCACGTGCACACATAGACTTCAAAGGGGGCTTGAGCCCCTGCCCTTTTACCCGTCTGTAAAAAGTGTTCTCTCCAGACCATGAATGCAGTTTTTACTGTGTGTAAATGCCCTCTTTCCATGCCATACCTGAAGGCAGCATTCAAGAGGATTGCCTTGTCCAAACTCTCCTGAACTTGAAAGAAGCGTCTTATGTTGAAAGAATTGCCCTCTCCAGTATTGCCTTGATTATGTTTAGTTCGGTGTGGTATCAAGCACCGAAAATAGCAGACCTCCAAGCTGCGACGCATTGTGAGCTTGGAGGTCTTTTAGACATTTCAGCCCCTGCCTCTCTAACATTCTCTGCACGTCCCAGTCCCTGCACACACACACACACACACACACACACACACACACACACACACACACACACACACACACACACACACACACACACACACACACACACACACACACACACACACACACACACACACACACACACCCGACATGTCAAACGGATGAGTGACAGGGAAGAGAGACCGGTGTTGCCAGATTGTGCGAGAGAAACAAGGAACCCAAGGTCTATGAAAACAAGCCTAAAATAGCAATTTTACAATTCAGGCGTTTAGCTAGAAGCTCTTGATCCATAGCGACTTACAATGAGCAAGGACAAACACAAGGTAAATACATCAAATAAGTGACTAATGGCAGGTCAGCCAAAGTTTATTAAGTCTCTATGATAAGGATGGGACGATAAGCGATATTATCGTTTATCGTGATAAAAAACACTCACGATAATCGTATTGTGGATATTTAATGTATCGTGATATCGTCCTCCGTCATGGACTGGGATCAATTCACTTTTTATTTGCCGAGCTGCATATCCGGTACCACTTAAACTCTCAATAATTGGTAGAAGATACTTATAATATACGTACTTGATACAGTCTTTTTTTCACTCTCTATCAAATCTCTTTGCCAAACAATTGACGATCTACAAGCTCACAACGCGTCGGGTTGTGAGCTTGTAGATCTGCTATTTTTTGGCAAATGCTCCGCCCCAGGATAATGGATTTTGATTATCGCGATAATATCGTAAACCGCGATTTCTTTTGTCACAATAATCGTGATATGAAATTTTCATATCGTCCCATCCCTACTCTATGATGGTAATAATACTGCTGCTGCCAGGTGGAAACCACGTTACAGATGTGCCATTAGAGAAAGTCACTTTCATGTACTTTTCCTGCATTATTTCTGGAAATACGCCTACTACCCGTATTTTCCGGACTATAAGGCGCACTTAAAAGGTACATTTTCTCAAAAAACTACAGTGCGCCTTATAGTCCAGTGCGCCTTATATATGGATCATTCATTGACATTGGCATTCCCTGTAGCACAGCTCCATCTGTTGGATGCATAACGCAACAGTAGCGTCTATTATGTGCACCTTATAGTCCGGTGCGCCTTATATATGAAAACAGTTCGAAAATAGACCATTCATTGACAGTGCGCCTTATAGTCCGGTGCGCCTTATAGTCCGGAAAATACGGTAGTTTTCCCAAGGTTTATTTCACTGTTAGCCTTGCTAATTCTTCTCCTTTGTTACTGAAAACAAGTGTCACTTTTTGACACTTATTTTCAGAACCTGAATAGCATTTCCATGACAACACCTTTGCAAATGCCCTTCTTTCTCAATGGCAATTTACTAACAATCCACGGTCTTGCCGATGGAATTATACGTGAAGTTCTCAAATGGCACATCTGTATGCCCAAAACTGTAACTTTTCAGGTTTCACATTCAAAGATCTTCAATCTCAAAATGCATCTGGCTTGCCACGCATTTTTTTAGATTGTAGATCTGCCATTGTTTTTCACAAAGTAGTGCATTCATTGACAAATAAAAACAACATTAAAAGTCAAAATATGGAGATACAAGGTCTCTGCCCGACAGCTAGGTGGAAATAGTCAGATTTATATTCCGTCGTATGACGGAGCTTTACTCCCAAAACAGCAGATATTACTATTAGATCTGCTATTTTCAGCTCACGAGCAGGCCTACAAGTGGAGAAGATGATGATGAGCTGCCTGGGAGGCAGCCGGGGCCAGGAATGGGAGGGTTAGGTCGATCTGTCCTTGTATTCTCCTGGTGTTCATCAGGTTTAAAAACAGAAAGAACGTCTGACGAAACCACAAGACACAAAACAACACTTCTTTTGTCAGCAGCTGTTTGGAGCGTCTCCTGGTCACTTCTCTAGTTCACTTCTCTCTCTCTCTCTCTCTCTCTCTCTCTCTCTCTCTCTCTCTCTCTCTCTCTCTCTCTCTCTCTCTCTCTCTCTCTCTCTCTCTCTCTCTCTCTCTCTCTCTCTCTCTCAGGCAAGTGCACACATAGACATCAAAGGGGGCTTGAGCCCCTGCCCTTTTATCTGTCTATAAAAAGTGCCCTCTCCAGACCATGAATTCAGCTTTTACTATGGTGAAAGAAATGCAAATGCCCCCCTTCAGTATTGACTTGATTATGCTTAGTTCAGTGTGGTATCAAGCACCGTAAATAGCCGACTATTTTCGGCTATTTTCGATATTGCCACCAAAAGGCCCTTTTAGAAATGTCAGCCCCTGCCTCTCTAACATTCTCTGCACGTCCCTGCTTTCTGTTATGTCCGTGGAGTTACAGAGAAAGCCAGAGCGCTTCTTCCCTCTGCGGGGATATTTACACCAGAGTCCGTAAAGCGTGCACACACGCTGCACACGCTGCACGTACACAAACACACACACACACACACACACACTCCTTCAAAGCTGCGGACGTGTCATTTTATGCTCCGTCTGCCACACGGAGTCCGTCTGATTCATCGTTCTCAACCTCGCTAGAATCCCGTCGGTCCCACAGGAGACGTGTTTGAGCGCACGCCAGCAACAACAGCTAGTGCCATATGACCGTCACACTGTACTCTCTCTGTGTGTGTGTGTGTGTGTGTGTGTGTGTGTGTGTGTGTGTGTGTACCTACTAGGGCATTAACGAAAAAGTCGACAAGTCGACTCCCACGGTCCCACCAGAGAAAGTCGAAAGTCGAAGTTGAAAAAAAATCCTTATATTTTTTTTGCTCCATGTGTGCGTCTGTACAGCATTCAAACAGTAGGATTGCTTATTGTCAAGGACGGAATGATTAAATATTTCAGTGCTACATTCTACATTTTGACCCGTTTTACATTTTCATTTGGTAAAAAAAGGTAGAAGTTTAATGTTTTCACCTGAAACTCACTGGCCTTAAAGATTAGTCTGAGATGAACATGTAAAAAAAATATTTTTGCACTACACCCATGCTACACCCCCCTCATATTTTTTGTGAATGTCAGCCCCTGTGGGGGGTATTTATATGCAAATATTGTGGCCAATGGCATTGTAATACTAACAATAGAATCCAATGGTGGTGTTTAGGTGGTAGGGGGAGCTAAATAAAATGATTTAAACCTTTTTTTGGATAAAATACAAACGTTGTAATATTACAACCGTGGGCCTTAGAGGGTTAAGTGCTGTTCGGGTCATTCGACCCGAAAGCACAGATGCACAGAAATACACTGTATTATGCCAAAATACAGACACACAGTCACCCCCACTTCTAACACCCCCCTTCCGAAGCCCCATTCCGAACCCCCCCCCCCCCCCCCCCACACACACACCTCCCCCCCACACCTAACCCCCCCCCCCTCCCCTGATGCACAGAAATACAAGGAATCATGTACAAACACAGATACACAATCACCCCCTAACCCCATACCTTCCACCCCTCCCCCTGCAACCCCCCTCACCTCACCCTTACCCCCTCCCCTCCAAACCCCCCAACACAACTCAGTATTAAATAAAGTCGTTTTTTACATGAATTTCAGCTAAATCAGTAAAAACGCCTAGCTCTTTCAGTGTTTAATGTGATATAGCAAAGCAGAAGTAAGCAATTTACCCCGAGTGAGAGGACATTATGCTCTCATAATGTCCGCAGTGTGGGTGTTATCGGACGAGGCGCAGCCGAGTCCGATAACACCCACACTCAGGACATTATGAGAGCATAATGTCCGACCCCGAGTGGTAAATAGCTTTTCTACCACTTTTTCCCGTATACATGAAAGAAAACACATAGTTGTAACTTGCAAGGATCTTAAGTTACAATCATTATTGCCTATAAAACTTCCGCGAGACAGCAGATAGTTCCACAAACAACATCTTCTACTCACCAACAGATGGCGCCAACTCCATAGTAATCCATGCGTGTAGCTTACAGCTAAGCTAACGTCAGTTAAAAGCACCGTTCCGGCCGTAAATAGAGGCTGTTCGCTTCCAGAAAGGCATAGGTTCAGAGAAAAGGGGCTTTAAAGTTGGCGGATTGCATTGGATCCAAATAAATCGGGGCCGATAGTACGCACGTTAGTAAACATAGGACCGCTGCGACCTTCATTTGTTGGTTGGGGGAAAGTCCCCGGATGTACACTGAGGCGCATTGATCTCGGACACACAACTTTGCGGCATTTGTCCTCTCATAACCTCCGGAATTTAGCCAATCAGAATCCAGTATTTGAACACGTGACTCGAAAAAGTGGTAGAAATGCAAACATTTACCATACTAGAAAAAAAGCCCCCTGCGGGGGCTTAAGGGGAACACACGCTGGACGCGGAGGCGGCGCGGAACGCCTCGTCTGCCGTGCCGATACGCCACTGTTCTATTTGACCAGCGTTGCCGCGCGTTGAACATGTTCTCCCATGCTTCTCCCCACCGGGGGAAATGGATGTGCTGTGTGGCAGCGCGCCGCATCCAGTTGGGGTTACCGCGCGGCACTTCACGTGCGTCGATACCGCGATGCGACGCTGCGCAGCTGCCTGCGTTCAGTGTGTGCTCCCCTTTATGTCCCTAGTGCCCAGTTGTCTAGGTGGCCACCTCTCCAAGTGCCCACATATCCCTATTGGCCAGTTAAAGGGAATGGCCTACAGCAAAACACGGCCCTGACTGCGTGGGGCCCCAGACAGCCACTGTCAGACTGTCCATGTTTGCATATTATCTCTTTGTCATTTAAATATTATAGTGACTGTGACAGTGGTGTTACAGTACATGTCAAACCTACACACGGCTATCCTATGCACTCCATAGTAATCACATAAATACAGAGCTATTGGAATCAGGTGCGCCCAAATAATTAATTAATTTATGTCCTGATACTACATTCTTTGGTGCAGTATTGAACAGTATTGTAAAATGAACAGTATTGTAGGCCTATATTGTTTTAACATTAGGCTATACAAAATAGATATGTAGGCTATTAGCCTATATAGGTCTATATAAGATATATAATACACCTAAATAGCCTATAGAATCAACCTTGCCTGTCAACAGGCATAAAAAACTATTTTGCCATTTTTTAGGAATAAAATGTGATGTAAATAATAAATGTCAAATACACTGTTAGATTCACTTGACACCACTGTCACAGTCACTATAATATTTAAATGACAATTTAAATGACAAAGAGAAAATATGCAAACATGGACAGTCTGACAGCAGAATTGAGGGTAGGCGAAATGGCTCAGACAGGTAGGTGAAAAGACTCTCCTCCAAGGCGAAAATGCCAGGCGAAAGGACCAAATGCGTGTAGGCGAATATGTTATAGGCGAAAGTGCTGGTGACCTTTTTTAGCACCAATATAATAGGAGTCAGGACAAAGCAAATGGCGAAAGTAGGCACGTTCTGAGACATTGTCGACCCGTTGATTGTTGTTAATATTTGGGGTTTTTGATGTTGGAAATTACATAAATGCCTCGCTGGTATTATGTTTTTTGTGTATTCCACTATTCCTCATCCTACCCCTGCTCTCCATTGCAGAAAGCAACATAACGAATGAAGCTTGCACGTTAGAGCAGCGTCCCTCCGTCAACACAATGTTACATGCGTAGGCTATTTAGTTACACCATAGCATTTGCACGATCGCGAATGTGTCACTGTGTGCGTTCGGCGTGCATGCTCTATTAACGCATTATTATGATGCACGATCCAGTGGTTATGGAGTGAGGCAATGTTTTTTGTGAACATGGATCGGAGAGACAGAGAAACAGACAGGTTTTCACTGCAGCGCACGCACGCACGCACGCACACGCACGCACACACACACACACACACACACACACACACACACAGGACGGAGGACGGTGTATCTTTCTCTGTCTGTATCATTCCGATCCGAGGCATTAAAACGGTCCGGTCGCGCCCCCCGCCGCCGCCGAAAACCGAAAGAGAAAAAGTGTTCCTAAAAGCTGTTTATGTGTTTGCAGCGTGTGTATCTTGTGCAATAACAATACTATCTGTGTTGTGTCCAAAAATGCCATACGATTCTCTGTCTGCTGCTGCTGCTACTGCGTGTTAGATATGGGACGTTCGCGAACGAATCAAGTCTTGTGAACGGCTCTTTGAAATGAACGATGGGATCCGGTTCGTAGTAGGGAGCCGTTCCTTTTGTAAATGAACAGTGGTGGAAAAAGTACTCAACTTCTTTACTTAAGTAAAAAAAATATCAATACTGCAATCCATGTGGAAATACTCTGCCACAAGTAGAAACTTGGAATGTTAAGTAAAAGTACAAAAGTATTGGTATCAAAATGTACTTTAAGAATGTCCTATTTCACAGGTTTTCCAATGAATAAAATGTAAAAAAAATGAAAAAAAAAAAATATTTGTGAGCTTGTAGATCGGCTATTTTCAAATAGCAGGTATGTAGGCTACATGTATGTCAGAAATACATTTATATAGGGTTGAAGTTATTTGTAATCATAATCCAAATGACAAAATCTACATAGTAACTCAAATGAGCCAGTCTTTTGAACGGCTCTTTGAAAGGAACGGATCCGAGATCCGGCTCACTTCAGAGAGCCATAAATCCCATCTCTACTGTGTGCACTGCAGTCGCACATGCGCAGTAGAGTGGGAGGGGGGTCCTAGCGAGAGGTGGCTAAAATATATGCCTGTATAAAAATTTTTGTTTTATATTAATTGTATGACAATTAAGTACAATCATGGCGGCAAACATAGCTTAGTAGCTTGCCAGAGTATTGAGCAGTGTACATGCCAAGCGGGGAACCGTTACGTTTACTGGTTTGCTGGGAATAGCCCTTCATGGCCTCCATGGCCTCTCTCACAAATAATATTATAAAGATATATCATATGAATTGTTTGGTATTGAGTCAAAGTCAATGTATCATGATGATTTGTTAAGATAAAATCTATATTAGTGTTGTTTGTTTTAAACCAAATATCCCCCGGGTCAAAATGACCCGAACAGAACGAAGGTGTAGTGAATCTGAACAGAACTTAAGGGTTAATTTGTCATTTTCGACGTATTAAAAAGTCCCTAAATTGGCACGTTAGAAATGTGAAGCTACCCAAACGTTATGTTGGTTTGTTTACAGTTGAGTGAGAAAACAATGTTGCACATCATCTGGGGACCCCCCAAAATAATTGGGGGGTCGTGTGTGATGTGATGACATCATCAAACAATAAAGTCGACTTCAACTCAATCTTTTACTGAGTCGAGTCGACTTGCAAAAATCACAAGTCGTTAATGCCCTAGTAGTGTGTACGTGTGCGCGTGCATGCCTGTACGTGCACGGTGCATTCCCACGCCCAGCTTGTACTGTGTTGATGACGAGTCGGAGAAACCTCTGATAATGTGTCAGACTCGGATGTGATGATGAGACTGGCTTTCCTGTGAATTCCTCTCATTCATGGAGACTCTCTCCATACAGCCTGTCACTCTGGTTAAACCAGAGTGATGTAATAATAATAATAACGTCTTTTAACTTCTTCTGTCCTTTTGCCAACCAGAATGACAGAAAGAGACTCTATAGGGCAGGGGTTAGCAACCTTTTTTAAATGTTTTTGTTTTCTAGATAGTCAGTGTGCCATGTCAACGTTCATTTTAATGACACCCCATAAAAATGCGGACATATTTTGATTGTCAGGACATTGTTGTAACGATCTCACCTATCTCCCCGACTCCCTCTCCAGTCAGAGTTCAGAGTTTTAATGAATGTAGAATTATGTGCAGAATGTAATTTGCTACAAATCGAGTGACTTAATGCAATTGACCACATTTAAAACATTTGATTTAAATAAAAATCCTCTCTCTCACACTTCTGCCAGGGTGCCAGTGATCACCCTCCCCTGTGCCAATGTTGGCACCCGTGCCTAAGGTTGCCTACCCCTGCTATAGGACATTATGCCTCCTGGCGAAAGAAATTGCTATTTTTATTTTTGAAGTTAAATCCTGAAAGGTTTTTGGACAGAGACTAATATACATTAAAAAATACATTAAAACACATAAGATGCACCATAAAAAGACACAGCGACTCTCAAACCTAACTGTGTGTGTGTGTGTGTGTGTGTGTGTGTGTGTGTGTGTGTGTGTGTGTGTGTGTGTGTGTGTGTGTGTGTGTGTGTGCGTGCGTGCGTGCGTGCGTGCGTGCGTGCGTGCGTGCGTGTGTGCGTGCACAGGGGGAATCCAGCGGGTCACAAGAAGAGAAGACAGATGTCCTCTCCTGTCCTGCGGCCGTCTCCATGCTCTATGTCCTCCCTTTGTCTTTCTGGTCAGTCTGAGAAAGTATGTTATCCCAACAGCATGCCTAATGGAGACATATGTAGCTCTGAGGATACAATGCTTTCTCTCTGTCTCTCCCCCCCTCTCTCTCCTTAGAGTCAATATTGACCTGCAGTCAGGCACACATCTAGTGTCATTTACAGAACTCAGTCAAACCCTACACAGTAAAATCCTTAGTGTTCATTTATTGTAGTCCCATGTTAGGAGAAATGATGGATTGTCCATGGCAGCTCGCCAGGCAAAACGCAACAGCGGCAAACAGGGCCAGAAGACAAATATGTATGCGATAAGGTCTTGCTGCGTGGTCATTATGGCTTATATGGACACGACAGGCTGATAATTATCAGCCTGAAGTGTCTATATAAGCCATAATGACCAAGCAGCAAGACCTTATAGCACGTATTACCCGGCTAAGACTGTAAATAACATTAATAATTTGACTAAAAACTAAAAACAAAACAAAGAATTTAATAAATAATAATAATAGTTACCTACTCCTCCCGTGAGGGGAATTCAGATATCGCAGCCCAACCCAGCTGCTTTTTTTATCAGCTTTAACCCAACTGAACTCAACCCAGTGATGCTCACAAGGAGCGAAAGGGGGTAGGGGAGCAGTGATAGCTGGAGCGGGGAATTGTACCTGCGACCTCTGGGGCCTCCGGAGTCCTAGGCATGGACACTAACCACTCAGCCACCACTGCTCAATTCCTTGTTTACAGATTGCTGAAAGTATTCCACAAGTGTTGCGCAGGGCGTCCCCCCCAGCGCTACACGGTCGGCTTGGAAACAAGGAAGTGCTGATCAAATAGAATCCATTTTCTGATACTGCGTCGTCTATTTCTCGCCTCAAATGTTTCTAAAAACATTCTTGAGAGCAACGTTTAGTTGTAAATGACGCTGTGTGTTTGTTTACATGGCTGCCATGTTGGATACGACACTAAATTCACGCAGTGCAGCCTGAATACAGCAGGTGCTCTGAGCCGTTGACGAGGCAGCGGTGAATTATAGAGCGGAGAAGTTTGAAGTTACAATGGGTGTGTGTATGGGGAGAGGCCCTGGGCCTGGAGGGCCTGGTAACATTTACATCAAATATCTAAATATTGAATCAAGCAAATTAAAATCTGTTCAGGGGGTTCATAAAAGCCTGATTAGACAATAAAATTACCAACAGTTTTTTTTTTTTAAAGTGAAATATCCCTTTAAGGACCTTTGCATGGTCTCATTTCTCTGAACGCAGCAGGACTCTCAGAAAGTGTCCTTCAAGTTGACTCAGAGGCTACAGGCAGGCTGTGAGACGGTCAGAGTGAGATAGAGTGTTATCTGCGAGAGTGATGGGCCTGGAGGGGTACACAAGAAGAAGAAGAGGAAGATTGCGGAGCGATAAGCAAAGTGGAGAGAGTGGGAGAGAGAGTGTGATGAAATAGTGGAGAGGAGGAGAGGAGAGGAGAGGAGGAGGTGTTATAAGTAGTAGCTGAGGAAAAGGAGGGGAGGGGAGGGGAGGCAGTGAAGGCCACTGAAGCGCTCTGCGGGAGTTTGGGAGTCAGTGAACCTTGTTCTGCTGTCATCCTTCCTTACACACACAAGCACACATACGCACACGCACACGCAGGGGCGTCACAAGGGGTAGGAAAGTGGGACTGAGTTACTAGGGCCCAAGGTGGTGGAGGGGCCTTAATTATTTTATACTTTAGCTATTGAAAAATAGCAGATATACAAGCTCACAGCAATCTGCTATTTTTGAAAAGTCGTGAAAATGTGTACATATATATACAGTATGTATTTTTTAAGCGAACATTTGTAACTCAAATTTTGCTTCTGGGGGGTCCCTGGAACTCAATATTTTGAGATGGGGTTCTGTGGCCAAATACATACCATTTTGGGGGTCCTTCACATGAAAAGGTTTGAGCTCCACTGACATAGAAACGGATTTGAAATATTCAAAGATTTTCACGATTTTTTCAAAAATAGCAGATCTACAAGCTCGCAGCGCGGCACTCGGTGCCGCGCTGTGAGCTTGTATATCTGCTATTTTTCAATAGTTAAAGCACAGGGGCCCCGCAGTGAATCCTTGTACCCAGGGCCCAGAATTTGGTGTGACGCCCCTGCGCACACGCACGCACACGCACACACGCACACACACACACACACACACGCACACACACACACACACACACACACACACACACACACACACACACACACACACAAGAGCGCCCCACTAACCCTCTTGTCCCCCTCTCTCTCTCTCCATCAACGTGAGCAAAGCCTCCTGGCGTTGTGTGGGCCACGGCGTAGGTTTCCCATGAGCTTTAACATGTGGCCCATTAAAGCCATTCAGAACGGGTACACATTATTGTGTATTATTATTTTATGCTTTAACTATTGAAAAATAGCAGATATACAAGCTCACAGCGCGGCACCGAGTGCCGCGCTGCGAGCTTGTATATCTACTATTTTTGAAAAATCATGAAAATTTGAATTTTGACCCGATTCTATAAGTGTCTTTTGAGTCCTTCTAAGGTTTTTGGAAAAACCCTGTGTTTCTATGTCAGCAATCTGGCTCGCCATCGTCAAAGAATTAAAGGTCCTTTTCACTTAACTGGAGCTCAGTTGGTCTGTTCTTGAGAGACTACTATGTCAGTGGTTCTCAAACCTTTTCATGTGAAGGACCCCCAAAATGATATTTATTTGGCCACGGACCACCATTCAACATATGTAGTTCCAGGGACCACCCAGAAGCATAATTTGAGTAACAAATGTTCGCTTTGAAAATACACATACTCAAAGATTTGCACACATTTTTACGACTTTTTCAAAAATAGCAGATCTACAAGCTCGCAGCGCGGCACTCGGTGCCGCGCTGTGAGCTTGTATATCTGCTATTTTTCACTGGTTAAAGCATCCACTAATTTTAGGCCTGAATGGGTTAAACCTTCCACCACAAAGCCTCCCCTGTGTTATTCTGTGTTCCCTGGAATCCTGCATTGGATTTGAACAGGAATAATATTTGGCGTTGGGGCGCCGGGATAACATCGTACCTGCGGGGCGAGGGCGACAGGGGGGAGAGCGATGTTGACGGACGGGGGGGATGACCGCACGGACGCTGGGGAGGAGGACGGGAGGGTGTATGATGTGATGACGACACTACAGAAGAAGGGTTTGATGGTGAAGATGACGAGAAGCGGCTTGGACTCCTCATGCATGGAAGGAAGCATGAGGTCAGACCGTTAGTCTCCCCAGGTTGGCAGAGGGAGAGTAATGCCCATGTACATTAGACCAGGGGTTCCAAACCTTTTTGTCTCAGGGCACCCCATACATTTTTTTTTTATCCGAGGCACCCCTACATTATAATTTTCACTCCCAGCACCTAATAGTTATAGCATTTCGTCGTTGTCGGGTGGAAACTTTTTATGTCCAAAACCGTTCATTTTGTATTTATCATCTATATAATGTACTAAACTAGTGAAAACAGCCGATCTACAAGCACACAACGCCTCGCGACTAGTTTTGTGCAGCAGTCTTGTATGATGAAGCAGGGCTTTGCTTTACCAAAAGACGTACAAACTTGAAACTTGGAGGTACGAAGTTTCTGCCCGACAGTGACGATATTTTAGTGTGTTGTTGCGAGGAAAACGTTGAGATAATAGCCATTTTGGTTAGAAGTTTAAAATGATAAATATTTTTTCAAGTGTTTCATCAAATTATCTCGCGGCACCCCTGGACTGCCGTCACGGCACCCCGTCACCCACTTTGAAAACCCCTGCATTAGACAATTGGCTGAGTGAAAAATGGGTTACAAAATCGTGGGATAATACAAATTTACCGGTAAGTAGTAAAATAAGAAGCTACTCAAGGGACCAGTGCCCATGGCCCATGACGTGGCAAAAGCTGTTTGGCCACTCAAAACAGCCAGACAGCATTTGTACGCCCCCAGGTCTTAGGTTAAGGCATAAGAGCTGGTACTTAAGACAATCAAAATAGAGCCCATTGTGTTATAGAGTGAGCTACACTGATCTCATGCCACCACAGATTGGTACGAACATGGGGATGAGTGAGTTATGCCACCAAAAATACCCTAGGCTACTAACCACCAGCCATCAAAAAGAATGACTCCCTGCCCTCCTTCAAACCGCCATAGAAGAGCACCTGTCTGCAATAGAGAGAGAGAGTCTAGAGCAGCTTTTCCCACACAGTATGTGTGAGGGAGATATATGTGTGAGTAACGTTTGAGCAGCTGTATCCATACTTTGACTCAAGTAGTGGAGTTGAGTACTTTGTCCATCAATGCACTGTCCCCACATCATCTGCTACTGTATGTTCACTGTTAAAGAATAGCTCTCCACCAAAAAGACCCCACGTCATCTGCTACAGTATGTTCACCGTTAAAATATCTATAAACCAAACAGAACTGTACCCCACATCACCTGCTATGTGCACTGTTAAAGTACAGCTGTACTGTATAGCTCCACACCAAACAGACCACTACAGATTACTACAGACTGGCAGTCGGATGAAGTCGGGGGATCAGTCGTTGGACGGTGTGAAAAAAAGGTTGCTAAACGCACCTGAGAGCCGACACAGACAGACGGCTACAGTGGTGCTAAAAAGAGCCTGTGGCTTGATGTCTTTTTCAACAACAAGCCAAGCCGATCTGGCTTTCAGCGCTTCAACAACCAGACGCGACAGTATACCCACCGCCCATTCACTTACCGCCACCCACGTCGGTGCAGTGTAGAGCTACCGTTACTTAAAGGGATATTTCACTTTCAAAATAACTTTTAGTCATTTTATCGTCTAATCAGGCTTTTATGAACACCCTGAACAGTTTTTAATTTGTTTGATTCAATATTTAGATATTTGATGTAAATGTTACCAGGCCGTCGTCCTCCTCCAGGGCCACTCCCCATACACATCCATTGTAACTTCAAACTCCATTTTAACCATGATAGATTCATTAAAAACACCAATTCTTTTTTCTGGTGACTCATAATACCCTCCTAATACATGAGCAGGCTGTGTTTTTTCCATAACGTTTTTCATTTCTTTTTAGTAATTCTTTGTGAAAATGGAAAAAATGAAATACAAAAAAAGATTATTTTTTAAATAAATGAAAAAAGTTATTGAAAAAACATGGCCTGCTCACGTATTAGGAGGGTAATATGAGTCACCAGAAAACAATAATGGGTGTTTTTAATGAATCCATCATGGTTAGAAATGGAATTTACAATGGGTGTGTATGGGGAGAGGCCCTGGGCCTGTAAGGCCTGGTAACATTTACATCAAATATCTAAATATTGAATCAAGCAAATTAAAATCTGTCCAGGGTGTTCATAAAAGCCTGATTAGACGATAAAATGACCAAACGTTTTTTTTTTTCTTCTTTTTTTTTAAGTGAAATATCCCTTTAACTGTTCTGCTGCTGTAGACGGCGCTCACCGTCATTGAAAGGGTTAATACCATGGCGCCGTTGACGGTGAGGACTGTGAATCTTACTGTATAGTAAAGATATTATTACTTACTTAATGTCACTCCGGTCCCGCCCGCATCGGTAATGTCGGCGATTTGTTTACAACGCACGTTGGGCGTGCACGCGAAGTGAAGCTCCTCAATGTTAAGTCAATGGAGAGGCCCATAAAGAAACTTCATTTAAACAAAATAGCCATTTTGAGACATTTTGCAGCAGATCTAAATGTAAACAAGGCACAAGGCAGGGCGCAGCCATCTTCCTCTTCTTGTCCCACACTGTCATGTGACTAGATGACGTAATCGTTGCCGTCAAGTGATAATCCAAAAAAACAAAAACAACCCCCTTCCAGCCCTTCAAAATAATAGCGGCGGCCTATGGAGGAAACTGCGTGGCACCGAGGCACCAAGCAACCTTCAGATTAAGGGGGCACTATTAGTGTTAAATACCAATAATGACCTGTAAGGACCCCAGGTTGACAGTGACCAAACAGCCATCATATGAAGAAATGCTGTAAAGAGGTGTTTTAATCATGGAATGGAACACTCCTCTCATAGTTACCGTACACCACTGTCTCATCCTTCTCCTACAAGAGAATTAACAGCTAATGTTTGATCTCAACTCAACTTCATTTGTCTTGAAGATGTCTAGATTTTGTATCTCTTATTCATCTCTATTTCTCCCAAGGGACCCGTAGGAGCAATAGAGCAGAAACAAAAGATCACAGAATGATATGATGAAAATGAGATGGCTCTAGTTTAGTCTCAAGAGATGAGATTGGACAAATACTGAGATATGGGTGTGCTGATCTGAAAGGGATGGAGAAGCTCGCAAGTGTGTGTGTGTGTGTGTGTGTGTGTGTGTGTGTGTGTGTGTGTGTGTGTGTGTGTGTGTGTGTGTGTGTGTGTGTGGTGGGATTCAGTGGAAAAGCCCCTCCATCAGACACACCCCGCAAAAGAGCAGCCTCGATGACCCTGGGTTAATCCTGTAAAATCAAAGAAGATTCAAACCCATGAGAGAGATGAACGAGAGAGAGAGAGAGAGAGAGAGAGAGAGAGAGAGAGAGAGAGAGAGAGAGAGAGAGAGAGAGAGAGAGAGAGAGAGAGAGAGAGAAAGACTGGGAGAATACAAGCCTATTGTCACTCATTAACACATGTAACCAAATGGACCCTTTGGTCCACTTAGTACAATTTCTGTACACGCTTCAGAGTTATATTAACTGAGGATTGTATTGTGTCTAGACTAGGCATTTTCACTGTTACAGGAACATATTCATAGTTTAACCACATGACACCGACAGCTATTCTGAGGGGGCGGCAGTGGCTCATGGGTAGAGTGGCCGGTGAGAACCGGCCAGTTCAGAGTTGGTGTTCAGAGTTGGTGTTGAAGAGTCCTTGAGCAAGACTCTGAGTCTGAACCCCTAGTTGCTGAGCAGGTTGGTGCCTTGCATGGTTTCCTCTGCCATCAGGTGTATGAAGGTGTGTGTGTGTGTGTGAATGGGTGAATGTACAGTGATGCACAATCTATAGGCCTATAAAGCGCTTTGTATAAAAAACGCTCTATAAATGTGCCATTTAAATGGCCCGTTTATTCTGAGGGCGACACCTGCATGTGAGCTTGTAAATGGGCTAATTTCTGCGAAGAGTTTATATATATTCGTCTTTCTCTCAGCTAAAGGGTCTTTGGCATGAAATATACCTGGAACTGGTTGAGAACCACTGCACTCCTGGGGAATAAAGTATATAGAGTTTAAGACAGTGGTTCTCAGGTCCGGGGACAACCCCTTGAGGGGGTTCCAGGTGGTCCCCAGCAAAATGATGGAGAGTTGGTAACCAATAAATGGACCCTTATAGATCTTTAACTCTTGAGAGCGCAAAATGAAACCAAATTACGCTCTCAAGAGTTAAATCATTGTTAAACACCTGCATTACTTCATTTACAAGAAGTCTACACAATTAGAGAATGTAGAAGAATTGTTATTTTGATTGACATGTTATCTCTCCTATGGTACCAACATCAATTCCACACCAACATGGAATTGTGGACAAAATACTTTCCGTCAAAACATATTCTAAGTCTCAGGTCTGAGAGGCTAAATCTCATCAAATCGTGGTCCATGGCTCAAATACTAATAAATAACGGACCTTGATATGAAAAAGGTTGAAAACCACTGGATTAAGAGTTCAGACATTATATTATTGTCAGTCTCACAGTGAACCTAATACAAAAAAAACATTCAGCCAACACTTCTCTGGTTTATTTTATAGACACCTGGAACTTACGATGTAGCATTGTAACCTTTAGCTCCATTTTAACCTGAAATCTATTTAAAAACACTGTATAAAACCTGAAATCATTCCAAAGTTTTACTCTCTCTCTCACACACACACACACACACACACACACACACACACACACACACACACACACACACACACACACACACACACACACACACACACACACACACACACACACACACACACACACACACACACACACACACACACACACAGAGAGAGAGAGAGAGAGAGAGAGCGAGAGAGACAGCGAGAGAGAAAGAGAACTCACCCTCTCCCTCTCTCTCTCTCTCTCTCTCTCTCTCTCTCCTCGTGTTTATAAGTGTGTCTCAGTGTTTTCCTCTCGCTGTTTCTCTTCTTAATTCTGTCTCCCCCCCCACACACACACACCCACCCAATGACAGATGTTCTCATTTCCTGTGATGCTTTCCTGATGGTATTATTATGGGCTGCATTCTAACACACATGCCCATGAGGATGATCATGTAGGACAGTGGGACACGCTGGTCTTATAGCTTGTAGATCTGCTATTTGTCAGAGCACAACACCTGCACACAACTAATAATAAAATGACTTGTCTACTGGATCTCTTCCCAACAGTGTTTAGTCTAGTTTTTATTTGTTGACGAAATTGTCAGTATTATTGCGACCGAAGGTCACAGTTTACTACCAGAACCGTTACAGCTTGTCCTTATATGTCCGTCCATCCAGACGTGTACACTTTTGTAAGGCCTATGGGTTTGCCGCTCTGACATCATGCTCAGACATCACTGTGATGTCATGGGAACCACTAACAGAATGGGTTTGCTGCTCTGACATCATGCTCAGACATCACTGTGATGTCATGGGAACCACTCTAACAGAATGGGTTTGCCGCTCTGACATCACGCCCTGACTTCACCATGATGTCAGGGGAACCACACTAACAGAATCCCTTTCATGCCCATATATGGAGTGTCCTGATGTCATCAATATTAAGCCCATATCTAACAGGACTTCATATGGGTGTGGCTGGCTTTACAGCAGGGATCTCCATGTATGGGCATAAAAGGGATTGTATGTATGATGTCATAGGACTTTCACATCACGAATAACTGAGTAAGCATGTTTGGGCTCTCACAGCATATCTCCATATATGGGTACCAGGGTTCTCCATATATGGGTAACTGGTCCGACATAAATGACTGGGCAGACGGCCAAGATATGGTACGATGGTCGCGTGTCGCCCTTAGGCATCTTACTAGTATTTATTCTAAGTTTTAGTCATCATAGCTCATTAGTTTAATTTTTATTTCGTTTTTGTCATTGTTTTAGTCCACAAAATCAACACTGCTCCCTCCAAACACCACGGAAATGAGGAGGGCAGGTTCAACCCGTCAACAATAGCAGCGTCATCAACACGTCCACTGTCTGCATGTAAATTCAACCTCACACCAACCGGACCTAAAGTCAAGGGTCCCGCCAGCATAAAGTCTGCTGCATGTCCGATATCCCACTGAGCCGGCCGGAATGTTGCGTTCATACATATTACAGTCTAACGTCTGGAGGGCTTCCACAACACGTACGTCTGCGAGCGACCACAGCATATAGACATCACTTCAGGACAAACCCCGCTCTAGACAGCGGGGGCGCATAATAAAAGCAATAAAAGGATCCTCTCCAGCTCGTTTCCTCTTTAGCACAGAGAGGCTAATTAATTGTAGCTGTCAGCGTTTCCCTCCTCCTCCTCCTCCGTTCGGGCCACTTCTCAGGGCCGGAGTCATGAGTCCACTGACCAGGGACGTGCAGAGAATGTTAGAGAGTTAGGGGGCTGACATTTCTAAAAGGGCCATTCGGTGAAAATATCGAAAATAGCAGACCTCCAAGCTCAAGGCCGGCTATTTTTCGGTGCTTGATACCACACTGAACTAAGCACAATCAAGTCAATACTGGAGATGTGGCGTACGGAAAGGGTTTCTTTCACCATAGTAAAAACTGCATTCATGGTCTGGAGAGGGCAGTGTGTGTGTGCGGGCGTGAATGTGAGTGTGAATGTGAATGTGTGTGAGTGTGCCTGGCCTCAGTGGCCTGAACAACAGCGCCCCTCCCTTAACATGTGTGGTCAAAAAAGGTACTTCAGGCTACAGACAGACAGACAGACAGACACACACGGATACACACACGGCCACGCTATGGAGACGGTGTGACCACCGCTCAAAAATGACACTGTTCATTTTTAGAATCTTACATCCCGTGAAGTGAAGTCAATGTGTACATCTTTCCACCTGATGATGATAGGCTATATGTCACAGAGACATTTCCACCAGAACTGACTGAAAATAACTTTATACTTGACAATAACCACTTCAACCCCTGCATCCCTATTCTGGGGGGAAGGTTCACCAAAAATGGCCGATCTACAAGCTCACTGGAGCAAAAAAAATGTTGATACATTTCTACTTCTGGTACTTTAAGTAGGCCTACATTTTGATATCAATAATGCTGTACTTTTACTCAGATACATTTTTTATTCTAGACTTTTACTTGTAACAGAGTATTTCTACATACAGTACTGATATACTTTTACTTAAAGGCCCGGTGACACGCCCCGAAATTAAAATAGTATGATACAGTAGGTCACATGGTCTCTCTGAAAATAGTCTTAAACTCATGTCACAGCGTAATCTGCCCTTCGCCCCCCCCCCCCCCCCAAACAACAGCTGACTATTACAGTAAGTGGTCTAATTACAGTCAATTAATTTGATTGGCTTATAATTGCGCATTCCCACAATGACATCATAAAATATTAACTCATATTTTAAGGTTACTTTTTAAAGTGACAGTACCCCTTTAGGTGACAGTGAGTACCCCTTTAAGTAAAACATTTGAGTTCCCCACCACTGCATATTTAGCAACGCTTGGATTCTCTGAACCGCAAACACAGCATGCTCAGTATTTGAGAAATGTCCAGAAATATGTAACATAAATACTGGTGCAGTGACAAGGACACTGAGCAAACACACCTGGCCTGAGCAAACACACCGCATGGCCTTTACTCCCATGCTGTTGCTTGGCTGGGTTTAGCTAAGAGCGCCACGCTGGTTCTCTTTGGATGCTCTCTGCTAACGGTGTCCTCACCTGGGGGTGGGCTCATGTCAGTGGGCCAGAGCTGTTAGTCCGGCAGCCTCTGAGGCGGGGCGTGAAATTTGCTATATCGTCTTTTTTATTGGCCTAAAATATTGTCTATCCACAAGTTTCCGCGGGAGTTTACTGGACACTATCGGGACCAAACTTCCGGGTTTAACAGCAGACATACAAGCTCACGTCGCGTCGCAGATGCAACCCGTTGTGAGCTTGGAAATCGGCGCCGGAAGCTCGGTACAGACGTCTGCGCAATGCACTATGGGGCGTTGGAAACTCGTGGATATAATGTACATACTAGTGATGCGCGGATAGACTTTTGAAGTCATCCGAATCCATCCGCGCAAATTCATTATCCGCCCATTATCCAACCGCATTAATTATATCATCCAATTTATAAATCCGCACCATCCTCATCCGCAACTTCAAAAGTATTATTATTATTATTACCCTTATTATTAGGCTAATATAATTTTCTGGTAGGCTGTTCCCTGTTAGTTTTCTTAGTTGTGCGATCACAGAAATGCATTGATCTAGCCTACGGAATGTCTCCGTTCGTCTTTTTTTTTTTCTTTCTTTTTTTTTTTCTGAGTCGGTGCTGCGCGTCAATGCAGACAGACATGCAGGCAGACAGAGTCAGACACACGAGAGAAAGAGAGAGCGAGGGAGAGAGCGAAAGAGAGAGGAACAAACACAACGTGGGAAGTTTAGCTTACCTACTGTACAGTACTTTACAATATGGACTATGGAGAGATTCACTTTTTAGCGCAGCGCGACCAGAGGTAATGAGTGCGACGATGAATGCCGTGATGCCGTTTAAGTGGACACAGCTGTTAAGTTTTATCGTGGACTGCACATTGCCTCATGAAAAGTCATGGTTACTTTACAAATTATACAAAATAACACACACTAACACAGACACAAGCATACCTAGATTTAGCTTTTTATTGATAGATATATTAGGCCATAATTTATTTCCTGCATTATTTCATCCGCGGATATCCGAAATTAATTAATAATTATATTTGATTGATCCAAATCCGACTGCACCGCGGATCACCGCGGTCCACCGCGGCTAAAACCGCTATCCGCGCATCTCTAGTACATACATATATTTTATAGGGGGTAAAACTTTACTATAGGCTACAGGAAAGAAATACAAAAAAAAAAATTCAAAATCTGTTTTAAGTAGCATATGGGGTCAAACTAGGTTTTTTTTTCGTTTTTTTGAATCCATTGCAAACATTTGTTTTGCATGAAAAACATTACTTCTGCTAAAAAACTGCCCCACAAAACTATGGTTTAGTGATGAGTCATCACTTTCCACAGTTTTGTGGGGAGTGTTTTTAACCCAAGGAATGTTTTTCATGCAAAACAAATGCTTGCAATGGATTCAGAATCATGAAAAAAAAACCCTAGTTGACCCCTCACATGCTACTTAAACAGATTTTTTTTTCGTATTTCTTTTCCTGTTTCACACCGGACTATGTCTGAAACTAGTCTTTTTAGTGAGCCAAACAACATGATGCACTCTGACTCTGGTTGACCCCAGTGGAACGTAACGTAACGTCAGTGTTTAAAGTACAATTTCATGCCAAAACAACTGCTGTGGAAAAGGTCTATTCTCTCATATTATGTTTGAAAATGATTAATTATGTTGCTACATGTATGAGTGTGTGTCATCCTTCGATGCAATACAACGATTCAAAGTTCCTCTTAATAATGATAATAATTTGACTAGGAAGGTGCAATTCTGGGAAACTGTGTGGTTGCACTGACCCGAGTCACGAGGAATCTACTGGGAAATGAAATTCGTCTTAGCATTTACGTGAAGCATGACCAATCCTGTCTGACTGAACTCAATGGACTTTTGGGCGTCACAGAAAGGTTAAATGAAAACAGGTTTACTTTAGGTGACATAAAAGTTCTCAGACCTAGAACAATAGACTGCTTGCCTATAGCAACCACACCAATAATAACCAGTAAGACTCCCTAATCGGGAGATAAGCGACCGTCAGGTCACATGTATCGCTTTGCATGATTTTAGGGCAAAATCTGTAGGAGCAGTGTCCAAAAATGTGTTTGAAAAGAATCGGCCTGTTGGAGGCGCTAAATGGGACAGATCCACGTTGATGACATGACTGTAGAGATACTGTGTACCGCTTTGCGTGATGTTTGGGCAAAATCTGTAGGAGTACTGTTCAAAAGTGTGTTTTTCAAAGATCGAGCTCATGGTGGCGCTAGAACAGGCCCACGTGAGAAATGTGGGGCAGAGTTTCTGAATTGGCATCAAGGGAGTGTGTGTGCAGAGTTTGGCAGCGACCGGGCCAACGGCACCAGAGATAGTAACAGACGGACGGATGCACGCACGGACAAACAGACAAACAGGCAGGCGCGAAAATGCCGGGGGTGACAAGGGGTTTTCGTCCCATTCCAGGTCCAATTTCGTCCCCTGTATTCACTTCCAGAAGACCCCCCCCCCCCGTCCCCCCCAGTCAGGGACCCCCAAGCCAAACTTTTAGGGGTCTGAATTCTGAAAATCACGCACTAAACGCGAGCGATAATGTTTCCAAACTTTGGTTTTGCCTGTTTCAATTAAATTACTTGTTTCTGGATCTGGACAATGACATTTGACGCTATGTACATTTATTGGAATTAAATGGATACCGAGTCCGACCTCACAACCTGTCCCAAGTTGCTACAGAACTAGAACTATGTACATTTCAGAGGACCAAGTTGACCAATAAGCAACAATGGTAAGTTACTATTTACTTTTTCCCTAAGTTGTGACTTTCTGATGAAGTGTGTTTTGTGTAAGTGTAGCAGATATATAAGATATACAGTGTTAATGCATTCCACCAAGAATCCCTCACGTTTTATTGTATTTTCCTTTATTATTTATTCCCACTCTTATTCTGTAAATAGTTTTGACAATAGACCGTTTTGGGAGCTTTTCTTTTATTTTGAAGTCCTCACTTCCTGTCCAGCGTCACCCTACCTGCGTGTGTTTCCTCTCCTTCCTCACTTCTAACCTGTCAGTGAGGAGGTGAGCTTCTGTGTTTTTGTCTCTCTTATGATTTCGGTTTTAAAGTTCATTTAAGATGACATAACCAATGTAATCTGTCAAAAACGAGTGTATACTGTACTTATGTGCTACTGGGTGTTTGCTGGGCAACAGTTTGAGTGTTTTAGCGAACTTTTTGATGGTAAACTGTTTAGCAGTGTTTAGCAGTGTTTATGAGGACTCACACACATAGCGTAGCAGCCTGCTTCATTGTTGTTTTCCCTCCATTTCAGACAGTGAGCTGCAGACGTTTTGTGTGATGCTAATGCTGCTGCATTCTTTTATTTATTTCTGTGCAGGTATGTTATTGTTACTCCCTTTTACTGTAGGTGGTCTATTGTGATTTGTACTCTATTTCTTTTATTGTTTTATTTACTTGTTCATATAAAAAATCACTTAGCCGGTGGTGTATTAATTTCTAATGGTATGTGTATCTGTGAATTACTGTGAACCTATGTGAATGTGTTTATATGTGAGTATTGTGTAAAGTGACTTCTAACCTGTCAGTGAGGAGACAGTGAGCTGCAGACGTTTTGTGTGATGCTAATGCTGCTGCATTCTTTTATTTATTTCTGTCCAGAAATAAATGATGCCACAGTTTCGGCTAACGTGAACACCTGGGTCTCCTCATCTTCTTAAACACAACGCAGAGCAGTAGCGAGGGTCTGCTAGGATGTAGGCCCAGACCGGCTACATTGGTGCCGTATGACCCGTCCGACATCTTGGATCAACGCCAGCTTGGTCACCGGAGGTTGTCGAACGCCACAACAATGACAACAAAATAAGGTTCCCTTTTGAAAGGTTATATTGATGTGACTTTGTCACAGTTACAAGGACATTGGGGAATTGGTTATTTTATTTATTTTATTTTTCCTTGAAAAGGAAGAGTCAAGGTTTGAAAAAAGAAAACATTGTAAAGTGTCAAGTGGAAAAAAGGGAAAGACAAAAAAAAAGTACTTTCCACTGCTACTTATTTTGACACAGTGTTTTCTGTTTTTGTTTTTTGTACACTTCAAGTCATTTGAAAAAAAAAAAAGATGGATTCTAATGTAAATGTGAAACCTGTTCATACTGTTGATTCTGGTTCTGTGAGGGGGGCACAGCCTATTGCCTCTCCACTTTCTGGTTTGGGGAGGGGGGCACGTTTTTTTAACTCTCCAGTTGCTGGTTCGGGGAGGGATACACAGCTAATTCGCTCTCTTGGGAGGGGGGTACGGCTGTTTGATACTCCAGTTACAAGTCCAGGCGACGTGGGGTCACCGGTGCCTAGCTCCACCCACCCAGTTAATGTTCCAGGCAATGTGGGTTCCCCAGTAATCACCTCCACCCGTCTACCTAGCCGCTCACCCTTTACCCCCAGACCCACATTTTCACTTTCGGCCATTCCAGACAGGAGTGACCCAGCTTTAAGTGATCTCATCACGCACATCGCACAGCAAGTGGGACAGTCTATATCAGCTCAGTTAAAGGCGGAAAGTCCAGCGGATGATGGCAGTCAAGCACGAGTTCAGATGGCAGGCCAGGCACTCGTTGACTCCACACTTAACCTGACTGGTGTAAAGTTAGTCATGCAGTCCGATGTGAGGGAGCCTCCTGTGTACAGGGGAGATGGGTCCGACAAGCTCTCAGTGCATGAGTGGGAGGAGCTTATGGAAACCTACTTGAGGAAGAGGTACATACAGCTGAGAGAGCAGCATCAGGAGATGTTGACTAGGTTAATGGGCAAAGCTAGAGACATTGTGAAGATAACGCTTCGTAGCAACCCATCACTGAAGCCTCATGAGAACCCGAAAGTTATAACTGACATATTGAAACAACATTTCAGTGGTGTGACATGTTCGAGCATGCCCCTTGCAGACTTCTATAACACTGTTCCTGTAGCAGGAGAGAACCCAGTTGAATACTGGATCCGCCTTAACAAGGCTGTTGATGCAGCTGAGGAGGGCTTGAGCAGGCAGGGGCGACACATTGATGATCCCAGTCGAGAGGTGACCATGATGTTTGTTAAGTATTGTCCAGACCCCTCCCTTGCTGCAGTGTTGCGGTTCAAAGCGCCAGAGAAGTGGACAGCTGGTGAAATACAGGAACATGTTGACCGTTATCAGATTGACACGAGGGAACGACTGAACACCAGACCAAACCGTCCCGGCCCAGCAAGGCCTGTGACGGCTCATGTACAAGCACCTGTGTCTGAGGAGGTGCCTGTTGCCAGCCATCCGGTGTTGCCCCCGGTTCAGGCCGAAACAAGTGTCACATCTGCTCCTCAGTTTGATGATAATTGCCTAAAGACTTTGATTGGCTTGCTTGACCGCACACTTGCTCAGAACAGCCAGGCAATGGCTCAGAATAACCAGCAGATGTATAGACAACGCCCATCTGAACAGTCACAGAATAAACCCTGCAAGGTATGCAAGTCTGTGGAACACTCCACTCTGGCACATTGCAGACGGGACCGTCTGTGTTTGTCTTGCTTCAAGCCTGGCCATATCAAGAAGGACTGTCCTAGTTACACTCCCGGACGGGAGGACCAGGCCGCACATCCACCTCAAGAGCGGCAGCCTTTAAACTGACTGGCCCGCATTTGGAGAGGGGACGTGTGGGTGAGGATAAACAAACCCTCAGAAGTGACAGTGAATTTGAACAAAGTTATGTGAAACTGTGCAGTGCAGCACCAGCCGGTGTGAAGATAATAGCGCAGAATACACAAAGAGTTGAGCCAAATGATGAGCTATTCTACGCTCCAGTAAATGTGAATAATGTGTTCCAGATGAAGGGAATGCTTGATTCAGGTTCTATGGCCTGTACCTTCAGCGAAGAAGCGGAGGAAAGGATGCTGAGTCAGAAAGTATTGTCGGAACCGAGACTGATGACTCAGGAAGTGGTTTTGGTGGGGTGTGGAGGAAAACTCACTAAACCAAAATGCATGTACGAGGTTGAGATGAAGGTGTATGGGGAGAGCTGCATCGTTCCAGTCCTTGTGGTGCCAGGCCAGCGAGATGATCTTATCATCGGCACAAATGTGATCAAGTTTCTCATGCGCAAGCTGAAGAACAGTGCTGATTACTGGCGGCTTATCTCTGTTGGCGGTCCTTCCTCATCTCCAGAGTGTGAACAGTTCTTGGACCTCATGGCAAACACATCCCGTTGGAGGGGTGAGGAGCTACCAGACAAAATTGGCACAGTGAAGCTCAAGCAGTCAGTCACTCTTCTGGCGATGAAAGAACACCTCGTTTGGGGTAGACTACCCAACGATACTCCCATGTCGCCTGGGAGCACCGTGATAGTTGAGCCGACGTCATCCAAGTCCATGCCACGTAACATCATGGTTGCCCGTGTCGTGACACCACTGTGGGGGGATAGGTGGGTCCCCATGAAGGTCACCAATCTGTCTGACAGACCAATTACACTGAAGAGGAACTGTAAGCTGGCAGATGTGTCCCCTTGCTTGGCTGTGGAAGATTTTGAACTTCTCCAGGGCTCCAGCCAGATTGACAAGGCTGTCCCAGCCAAGCGCCAAACACCAACCAGTCCTTCCGATCTTGAACAGAGGCTGAGAGATGTTGGCCTTGGAAACCTTGATATACAACCCTGTCATACCAGCCACACAGGAAAGGAGAAGTTAGTCCAGCTGCTGGAATGTTACAACGATGTCTTCTCCAAGCATGACATGGACTGTGGTGAGGCAAAGGGCTTTGTCCACCACATTCGACTTACTGATGATCGGCCATTCCGCCTTCCTTACCGGAGAGTACCCCCTGCTCACTACCAGAAGCTACGTCAAGTCTTGACAGACATGGAGGAGCAAGGGATAATTCGGAAATCTGTGAGTGAGTATGCCTCACCACTGGTGATGGTATGGAAGAAAGATGGAAACTTGAGGATCTGCACTGATTTCCGGTGGTTGAATGCGAGAACGCTCAAGGACGCCCATCCCCTTCCACACCAGTCAGATTGCTTGGCTGCCTTGGGAGGGAACTCCTACTTCAGCACGATGGACTTAACGTCCGGCTTCTACAACATTCCCATGGCTGAAGAGGACAAGAAATACACCGCGTTCACCACGCCTCTGGGCCTGCACGAATATAATAGGATGCCGCAGGGACTATGCAATAGTCCTGCCTCTTTTATGCGCATGATGCTGAGCATATTTGGGGATTTGAACTTCAGCAGTCTGTTGTGCTATTTGGACGACTTGCTTGTCTTTGCATTAACTGAAGAGGAGGCCCTACGGAGACTGGAGGTCGTCTTCCAATGCCTGCGAGACCATAACCTCAAGTTGAGTCCTAAGAAGTGTCATCTGATGCGATCATCCGTCAAGTTTCTGGGCCATATCATAGATGGCAGTGGTGTGGCTGTGGATCCAGCAAAGGTGGAAGTGATATCCACAATGACGAAGTCTGATCTTATGGAAGATGATGGATGTACTCCCTCAGTGCGGAGGATCAAATCCTATTTAGGCATGATATTCTTCTACCAGCACTTCATCCCTAATTGCTCTGCCATCGCCAAGCCGCTCTTTGCTCTGACTGCTGGACAAAAGAGAAGAGGAAAGAAGAAAGTCAATGTGAAGGCAGGGACTTTCAGGAAACTCAAACCTGATGACTGGACTCCAGAGTGTGACATTGCCTTTGTCAGTCTTAGAGAGAGTCTGTTGAACTGCGTGGTCCTCGCGCATCCTGATTTCTCACGTCCCCTGATTCTGTCAACTGATGCTTCCTTGGACGGGCTCGGAGCGGTGTTGTCACAAGTGGCAGCTGGCGAGAGTAAAGCACGTCCCATAGCATTCGCAAGTAAGACCCTGAGCAGCTCTCAGAAGAACTATCCAGCTCACCGGCTCGAGTTCTTGGCGCTGAAGTGGAGTGTGTGTGACAAATTCAGCCATTGGCTGAAAGGCAATTCCTTCACAGTAGTGGGGGAGCCAATGAAGTGATTCTGCTGGTTGTAATTTTGGAATGATAATTGTTGAAGACATGTATATCTTCATTCTTGGGGTTCTCACAATGCCAAAAAAACATGTCTTCAATTTTTCTTTTTGGGTTTAGCATGTGTAATTAGCATAATTAGCCAATTAATTGCCAAAAACGGGAAATGGCAATAACTTTGCTTCTAGGTAACTTATAAAGGTGATCTAAGAGTCTACGTCCATGTTTGTGAGGTCCATAAATTCATATGTTACCATTGTGAAGTCATACAACCTTTAATAATTAGCATAATCAGCTTAAAGTATGCAAAAACTAGTTGAAAATCAGGAATTCGCTTCATTTTTCACATTAGCTGACTTTGGAGAGATAATCTGAGACTCTTATTGACTAATTGAGTATGTTTACATGTCCAGAAATTCCTATCCTGATGTAAGTAAATCATGCAACCTTTTGTCATTAGTATAATCTGCATACATGATTTATTAATTAGTCTGAAAGTAGGAAATGACCTGTTTCTTTTTCTGTCAGTATATCCATAGATTAATTCTTGTCATAATTAGTCAAGCAACTGTGCTTCAGCTGTGAGGGATCACTGCTGATAAAGCTACGGTAATCATAGTTATTGAAAACACCTGAATGATGCTGCTTGGACACATCATCAATGACTAACCAAGGATAGCTACCCTAGAGTCCAACCAAGTCCTGGAGGCCATGTCAGAGTTTGACAAGAAAAAAGAAGCGAACAATCCCCTCTTCAAGTTTGTGCGGTGCTACATGAAGATGGTGTTACTGATATACACTTTCATGCGTGCTACCCGTGATGGCCTTTGGGAACTTCATCTTTCTTCCCTCGATGAGCTATGCAAATACTTCTTTGCTCATGACAAGCAGAAGTATGCCCGGTTGGTTCCAGTCTACCTAGCAGAAATGAAGGCCCTGCAGACCACAGACCCAGAGATATACCAAGAATTTATGGATGGGCAGTTCACTGTCAATAAAAATCAGATACCATTCTGCGCCATTGGGGTGGATCATGCCCTTGAGCACATCAATCGCATCATGAAGGTCACTGGAGGCCTTGTGGGCATTACTCAGAATGCTAGTGCTAGGGAAAGGTTCTTCTTGACAGCACCAGAGCTGAGTAGACTTGCTGAAGAAGCATGCCAGATGGCTGGCACACAAACAGCTACACAAATGGAGCACCATGACTTGTCCATTGCTGTCTGGACAAGGCAGGAAAAGAATGTACTTCGATTGAAGCATGTGATCAAGTCATCTTTGAATCCTCTAACATATGATGGCAAAGACCTACCCAATATCATCACAAAAGTTGTGATGCCACCCCAAGTGGAGAAAGATGTATGCAGCCAAGACGAAATTGGCCAGCAGAACTATGTTGCTTTTGTGAAAGCGCGCATTAACAAAAATGAAGTCAGTGTCTGGGCCAGAATGAAAAAGGTTCAACTGAAGATGTGGAAGAGTGCAGGAAAAGTTGTGAAACACAAGCTCGCTGACCAGGTGGTGGAATTGAAGGATGACAGGTCATTGTTTGCTCGAATGCTGATTGTTGCTCGATCACGTTCAGAGATCAACCTCAAAGAAGCCATTGGCCAGCACGAGTTCACTGCCAAACCACGTGCTCTCTTCACAGTGACTGGTGAGCTTCGGCCCTGCACAGACAAGAGCAAGCTCATGACCATTCTCGAGGAGCTGCAGAATGAGAAGAGGACTGGTGACGTTGGTGTTGATCAGCAACCACAGAGTGCTGCCACTGACAGTTGTCCCCTGCCAGCTAAGAGTGTAACTGTCATAGATGGAATGGCATTGGTACAGGCAATGGGAAAGCCATCATGGATCAAGACATGTTCCCAGGGCTGACCACTTCATAGCCATACTGGACAGGAAGACCAAAGAACATAGTGAGACCCATGTAGTATTTGACCGCTATGATATTGCATCTTCACTGAAGGAGGCCACGCGTATGCGACGCCAGGGTGGCAAGCCCCCTACCACTTATCATGTGGAAGACAACACACCGATAGGGAAGGTGTCTGAAAAACAGTTCTTGTCAGGTATCCACACGAAAGATGAGCTGACTGTCTATCTTGCTAAGAAAGCCCTCCAACACTTCCAGGGGAAACCCAACGTTTTCATAATCACGTCAAGGCAAGATGTCCACTCAAACTATATCGATGTAAAACATCTCCACAGCTCACAGGAAGAGGCTGACACAAGGATAATCCTGCACAGCCTGGATGCTGTCCGAAGAGGGGCAACACAGCTCTACATTGAGTCCCCGGACACTGATGTCTTTGTTCTTGCAATCCGACGGTACAATCAGCTGTGCAAGGACACCTATTTCATCACCGGTGTGGGAAACAAAAAACGTATCATCTCACTGGAGCCAGTAGTGCAGGCACTGGGTGAAACGAGGACTTCAGCCTTACCAGGGTTCCATGCCTTCACTGGAGCTGACCAGACAGGCCATTTTGCTGGAAAGGGAAAGTTAACCTGTTGGCAAGCCCTAAACCGGTGTCCTGTGGAGGTGGTATCTGCATTTGCTACTCTAGGTACTTCAAAAAAGCTCAGTTCTGACACAGAAAAAAAGATTGAAGCATTTGTTTGCCAGCTGTACGAGCCCGGTACAAATCTTGTGGATGTTGGTGAACTCAGGTGGAGGTTATTCACAAAGAAACAATTAGAAGCAGAGAAGCTGCCACCTACACAAGGAGCATTACATCAAGCCATTGCCCGTGCCCATTACCAGGCAATGGTATGGTATCAGGACCACGTACCTAACCCACAGATGCCACCAGCAACTGAATATGGATGGGAGGCTGAGGGAGATCATCTGGTGCCAGTCACAACACGGGATCCCCCAGCTCCAGCCACCATTACTCAACTGATCAAATGTGGCTGCAAGAAATCCCAGTGCATGTCACATTGTTCTTGTCGATCTCAAAATTTAAACTGCTCTGAGATGTGCATGTGTGGGGCAGATGAAGAGGTGTGTTGTAATGTAAGCAAGGCACAACTGTTGGGGATTGACGATGACGACGACGAAGATGGAGACCCTTCTATTTAAATGTGTTTACAGAACTTTCTGTACATATTAGTATAAACGATCTGATAATTCTGTGACCATTTCTCATATTGTTCTTTATTTTATATGAGGGATATATAAAGAAATATAGCTATTTCTGGTTTTGGTGTGATTATTACATAATTATTACACAGACAAAAGGTTGCATGATTCATGTATAGGATAATAATAATTTCTGGACTTGTAAACATACATCTTAGAGTCTGTGAGAAGCTTTCACAGTTGACTTAAACAAAGAAATGCAGCAATTTGCTTCTTTTCACCTCGTTGTTGCGTAATGTATGCTAATTATGCTAATTAGGAAAGGTTGTATGACTTCACAATGGTAACAGATGAGTTTCTGGACCTCACAAACATGGACTTAGACTCTTAGATCACCTTTATAAGTTACCCAGAAGCAAAGTTATTGCCATTTACCGTTTTTGGCAATTAATTGGCTAATTATGCTAATTACACATGCTAAACCCAAAAAGAAAAATTGAAGACATGTTTTTTTGGCATTGTGAGAACCCCAAGAATGAAGATATACATGTCTTCAACAATTATCATTTCAAAATTACAAAAGTTCATAGGCTCCTCTACTACAGTGTGGACGGACAACAATCCACTCACATACATAATGACTAAGCCCAAACTTGACGCTTGCGATGGGTCGCAAAGCTCGCTCCTTACTCGTTCAGCCTGAAGCACATTGCTGGAACCAAGAACATAGTGGCTGATGCTCTCAGTCGGGACCCGTTTGCCAGGACAGTTGGACATAGACTTGTCTCAGAGGCCTACAGCAATCTGCTTGCCGAATCTGAAGACGTTGGAGAAGAGGGAGTTCAGGATGCCTTTCGTTTGAAAGTCCAGTGTCACCGGACAAAGAGGGCTGAACGAGGTGCTGCGACTAAGTCCCATTGTCCTCTACCCCTTTCTGACAACGCTGTGAGAGCTGTCCTCGATTCTCATGACCACTGGGATGCAGCTGCAGAGTCCAGGGCGACGGAACTGATCCAGTCTGTTCAACAACTTGCTCCACCAGGGCAGGACCTGCTGCCTGCTTTATCCCTGGAAGAGCTCCGGAAATGTCAAGAGGTTGACCCTGGCATCTCTGAAGTCATGCCGTTTCTGAATCGTCAGAGGAGACCCTCAAGGCGAGAGAGAGACGGTCTGGACACAAGTGCTATGGTACTTATCAAGCAGTGGGAGAGACTTAAAGTCGTTGATGGTGTGCTCTATAGAGTCTCCAAAGATCCCATAAGCAAACAGAAAAGACACCAGTTCGTCTTGCCCCAGAGTCTGGTGGAGAAGGCCTTGCGTGGTGTGCATGACTTGGCCGGACATCAAGGGCAGGCGAGAACGCTACACCTGGCGAGACAGCGTTTCTTCTGGCCTAGAATGGAGCATCGGATTAAGGACTATGTGAAGTGCTGCCAGAGGTGCATCCTGGCCAAGACTCCTGAACCTTCCGCCAGAGCTCCACTTGAAAGTATCAGGACCTCCGCTCCTATGGAACTGGTGTGCTTGGATTTCTGGAGTGCGGAGGATAGCAAGCAGCGTTCAGTGGACGTTCTTGTCCTGACCGATCACTTCACAAAGCTAGCTCATGCCTTTCCCTGCCCCAACCAACAGGCGAAGCAAGTGGCTTAGAAGTTATGGGACAATGTCTTCTGTGTCTATGGCTTTCCAGGGCGTATTCACACAGATCAAGGGGCCAGCTTTGAGAGTGAGCTCATCGCAGAACTGCTAAGACTGTCAGGAGTCTCCAAGTCGCACACTACGGCCTACCACCCTATGGGGAACGGAGGGACTGAGAGATTTAACAGGACTCTTGGGAATATGCTCCGTTCGCTGCCACTGAGAGAGAAGGCCAAGTGGCCCCAGCAGATCCAAACCCTGACGTTTGCATACAATGCCACAGTGCATGAGACGACTGGATATGCACCCTTCCATCTCATGTTTGGTCGGGTTCCAAGGCTTCCCGTTGATGTGATGTTCAAGCAAGTTCTACACGACCCAGTGGTTGTTGACTACGGCAGCTATGTCTCAACGCTTATGTCTCATCTCCATGAGGCAGCTGACATTGCTCAAAGGCATGCTGTCAAGGAGCAGGACAAGCAAGCCAGAGGTTACAATCGGAAGGTCAAGGGGACTTGCCTGAACGTGGGAGACAGAGTGCTCCTCGCCAACAAAGGTGAGAGGGGAAAGAAGAAACTTGCGGACAAGTGGGAACCAACAGTTTATACTGTCGTGGACAGGAACCCACAGACTCATATCTACAAGTTGGAAGATAACGAGGGGAGAACCAAGGTGGTGCATCGCAACCTTGTCCTGGATGTCAGCTTCCTGCCCATAGTGTCGGCTGATGAAGACGTGCCCGAAACTGAGGACAGTCTTGATGATTCAGAGGAGGATTCTCGGATGGAGGATCTCAGCAACTCCTTGGAGGAAGAGGAGGAGGATTCGGAGGATAGGACAAGCGCCTGGGTACTGAGTGGGGTGGAAGACACTGCCAGTCACCAATCCTGTGATGATGCTGATATGGATGAAGATCAGTCTGATGCAGAGTCAGACCCTTCAGTCGCACCAGATACAGCGTCTGCGATTGACGCAAGCAGTGGCCAGTCATATACACCAGTCACAGCGCCAGCAGTTGACACAATCCTTGTCCCGACAGTTATCCCTGACACAGTGACATCTGTTGTTGAAGGACAGAGCCGAGACGGCCAGCCACCCGCACGAGCAGACACGCAGGGTGTGGTCAGGACACGTGTGGGCAGAGTTGTTAAGAAAGTCAACCGCCTGGTGGAGACGATGGCTCAGCAGCCGTTTACCATGAGAGTGTTCGCTAACTCCCAGTCCCTTCGACTCCTGTTCTAGAGGGGTTCTTTTGTTTCTTCTTGATTTTGTTTTATTGAAGTATTGTTTCTTTTTTGCTGTCTTGTTTATTTTGCACTATGTTACTGTGAGTGGTGCACTTACCATGTTTGTACACGGGTATGGGACTCAAGTGGGCCGGGTAACTTGGTGTACAAGGCACCAAGCGATTCTAAGAGGGACCAAGGTTTGGCCAACTTTTTGCTTTCTCTTAACCTGTTTACCAGGTAGCTTATAGCTGAATGTGAATATTAGATACTCATATAACCCCGTGACAGTTTTGACACAGTGTTGGTTGTCCACAAAGTGTTATGTCCAGTTGACCGCTCAGGATTTTGGTGTAATTCAGGAGGGGTGAATGTAGCAGATATATAAGATATACAGTGTTAATGCATTCCACCAAGAATCCCTCACGTTTTATTGTATTTTCCTTTATTATTTATTCCCACTCTTATTCTGTAAATAGTTTTGACAATAGACCGTTTTGGGAGCTTTTCTTTTATTTTGAAGTCCTCACTTCCTGTCCAGCGTCACCCTACCTGCGTGTGTTTCCTCTCCTTCCTCACTTCTAACCTGTCAGTGAGGAGGTGAGCTTCTGTGTTTTTGTCTCTCTTATGATTTCGGTTTTAAAGTTCATTTAAGATGACATAACCAATGTAATCTGTCAAAAACGAGTGTATACTGTACTTATGTGCTACTGGGTGTTTGCTGGGCAACAGTTTGAGTGTTTTAGCGAACTTTTTGATGGTAAACTGTTTAGCAGTGTTTAGCAGTGTTTATGAGGACTCACACACATAGCGTAGCAGCCTGCTTCATTGTTGTTTTCCCTCCATTTCAGACAGTGAGCTGCAGACGTTTTGTGTGATGCTAATGCTGCTGCATTCTTTTATTTATTTCTGTGCAGGTATGTTATTGTTACTCCCTTTTACTGTAGGTGGTCTATTGTGATTTGTACTCTATTTCTTTTATTGTTTTATTTACTTGTTCATATAAAAAATCACTTAGCCGGTGGTGTATTAATTTCTAATGGTATGTGTATCTGTGAATTACTGTGAACCTATGTGAATGTGTTTATATGTGAGTATTGTGTAAAGTGACTTCTAACCTGTCAGTGAGGAGACAGTGAGCTGCAGACGTTTTGTGTGATGCTAATGCTGCTGCATTCTTTTATTTATTTCTGTCCAGAAATAAATGATGCCACAGTTTCGGCTAACGTGAACACCTGGGTCTCCTCATCTTCTTAAACACAACGCAGAGCAGTAGCGAGGGTCTGCTAGGATGTAGGCCCAGACCGGCTACATAAGCTGTGGTTGTGTTGGTTATTGCAGTAGTGATAAGTAAATAAATAATACATCATAAAACCGTTAAGAAAATGCCCGTATCTGAAGGAAAATGAGGGGGGGAAACCGCACGAAAACCGATCTCGGCACGCCAAAACGAAATCAGGCTGCGCGCGCGCACGGGATGTGTTCTGGGATGTGCGCACGGGATGTGTCTCCTTCTATGCTTTCATTGCTTTTGCGCGCCTGCGGACAGGGTGCAAAATATAGTCTCACCGGCCTGGTGGAGACAACTGGTTCTTTTTTTTTTTTAATTTATTTTAGTATTTTTTTAAGCTCTTTTAGTGGAAAGGGGGCCTGATGGGAACCACTGGCGTAGCAGTTAAGTCTGTGTGTCAGGGCTGCATGCACTGTGCTCACGTGCACTCCACTCTCCGTGTGTGTACTGTGTAGTAACAGCGTTGATGATGACTGACCACCACCTGCCACGGCCGTTAAACACCGCAGAGAGAGAGACGTACGTGCACACCGGGGGCCAATGTCACAAACCATAAATATTAATAGTCCACGCCGTGGGGGGGGCGGGGGCGGGGGCAGGGGGGAGTGGGGGGGGGGGCTGGGGGGTCTGACCACCTGAAACCTCTCGACTGCAGCGCTGCAGGAAGTAAAAGGTCAGCGCAGGGGTGGGCCAATGATGATGATGATGATGTCATATTTAATGGACGGCACCCACCTCGCGCGGCGGAGCGGCTGCGAGTGGGTTTTTAATGTCCTCTTGAGGTTGTAAATAGTGGGCGGAGATCGTCATTTTTTTTTCTAAGCTCGTTGGCCAAGGCCCAGGGATGTGCTGGGCCCCTGATTCAGCCCGGGAAAAAGAGTTGGAGAGGCCCTCATTGCGCGCTATAGAGAGAGATCTCTCTCTATAGCGTATGCTGGGCCCCTGATTCAGCCCGGGAAAAAAAGAGTTGGAGAGGCCCTCATTGCGCGCTATAGAGAGAGAGAGAGATCTCTCTCTATAGCGCTACTGCTACTCAAAGATTTCAGATCATGACAAGTGACAAGCCAGTGGGCCAATTACTGTACTTGAGTTATATTTCGTCGTTGTCGGGGGGGGAAACCTTGTATTTCCAAAACCGTTTGTTTTGTATTTATCATTAAAAAAAAAACAGCCGATCTACAAGCACACAACGCCTCGCACCGCGAGGCGTTGTGTGCTTGTAGATCTGCTGTTTTCACTACTTTTGTGCAAATGTATGATGAAGCAGGGCTTTGCTTTGCGAAAAGATTTAGACATTTGTAACTTGGAGATACAAGGTTTCTGCCGGACAGTGATGATTTACTTTGTTGGCCACCCAGTCCCCAAAATGGAACGAAGGCCGACGTTTTATTTATTTATTTTTTCCTAATGGCCGGCCTGGAGCGGCCGGGAATGAACCGGCCGTTCGGGAGTTGTCCCGCTTTTCCCAATGGCCAGCACGTCCCTGTCGTTGGCTCTCTCTCTCTCTCTCTCTCTCTCTCTCTCTCTCTCTCTCTCTCTCTCTCTCTCTCTCTCTCTCTCTCTCTCTCTCTCTCTCTCTCTCTCTCTCTCTCTCTCTCTCTCTCTCTCTCTCTCTCTCTCTCTCTCTCTCCGTAAACATTGACTTTATCCAGCCTGCTCTTTGACTTTGGCCAAATTCTATTGTTCTCCCGCTGCTCGCTTTGTGCGATTTTCATTCCAAGTCTTCAAAGACAACTATATTGTTTTCCGCTCCTCTGGCGCAACGAGCCATGGGCCAGGGTTTCAATATTTGGAAAAGGAAAGAAGCAAAGCAGGTTTACGCTGCGGCGGCCCAGTTCGCTTATTAACCACACGAACCCCACACAGGGTCCCTAAGGTGTATTCTGTGAATGTTATAATAATAGGCAAACATTCAGCAGAAATAGCAAGTCTATCTCCTGAGAGGAGAGGAAAAAAAGCAGGGCAGGGGCGTCACAAGGGGGGGGGGGGAGTGGGACTGAGTTACTATAGGGCCCAAGGTGGAGGGGCCCTAATTGTTTTATACTTTAGCTATTGAAAAATAGCAGAACTACAAGCTCACAGCGCGGCACCGAGTGCCGCGCTGCAAGCTTGTAGTTCGGCTATTTTCGAAAAGTCGTGAAAATGTGTGCAAATCTTTGAATATATGTATTTTTTTTAAGCTAACATTGTAACTCAAATTTTGCTTCTGGGTGGTCCCTGGAACTAAATATTTTGAGATAGGGGTTTGTGGCCAAATACATATAATTTTGGGGGTCCTTCACGTGAAAAGGTTTGAGCACCACTGACATAGAAAAAGACAAGAATGTTCACGATTCAAAAATAGCAGATCTGCAAGCTCGCAGCGTGGCACTCGGTGCCGTGCTGTGAGCTTGTATATCTGCTATTTTTCACTAGTTAAAGCACACAATAATGCAGTGAATCCTTGTACACAGGGCCCAGAATTTGGTGCGAGGGGGGAAAACACACAAAGTTAAAATATGCAGATAAGAGGTTTCTCCCCGACAGCAATATGCGTTTTATGTGGTTTAGAAAGGTTGAACTGGGAATAAAAAACAAAAGTTAAATTCTTATGAAGTTGATTCATCTCTGGAGGCCTGTGTGAGTCAGTGCATCTCTGGCTTAGTGGCTTCACTATGAAGCAAAAGTAGAGGCGTTTTGCGTCATTGCGCCTTCTGATTCTGAGCGGTTCTGATGCATGGAACTGATGCAATGACAACACATTACTTACTGTACGTCAATGGCCTTTTTGTACAGTTTCCCCTGTTGCACAAGTTCCACATTATAGTTTGATCCAGCTACAGTATATGGAACAACATCAGTGATATGCCTGCTGTAGCTGACTCTGGTCAGTATTGCTTGAACAAAATACCAGCTACCATTGATTCTAATTGAGTACCTGAGACGAATAACAGTCTAAGTAATTCTTTTTTAATATACGTAGATAATGTTTGATTTACCAGACTGTAAACCACAAACTAGTACTTTTTTAATCTGTTAAATTGTTAATGCACTCCCCTCTCATTGTGTTCAATTGTCTGTTTTAATTGCGACCGTAGGTCGCAGTTACTTGCACACTATCCAAACCTCCACCGGCTGTCCCTCCGTCACTCCCTCCGTCACTCCCTCTGTCACACGTCACACGTCACACTTTTGCCCTGCTCATATCTCTGCAACCGTTGCCCCGATCCATGCCAGATTTTGCACACACACTCCTTGCCTGCCAAACTACAACCTCCAAGGACCCCCGGAGTTTCGGGGACCCCCAGGTCCCTGGGGGACCCCCAGGTGTAAAAAATTACCAAATGTGCAAAAATGACCAAATGACCACCCCAACGGGGCTGCTCACGGGGCATTCCCGGGGACCACCCACTCCTGGTGCTCCAGAACGGATGCAAAAGTGGTGGCGCCCCCAGTGGAGGACCCCCTGCCACTGCAGCTCACATAAAATGCCGTAACTCGGGCTAGGAGCGACCGGGAGAGCCGGGGCCGGTACCTATTCGTCCGCCTTGGCGGCGAGGAGACCCCACCCCTCATTTCTCACATGGCCCTCTAGCGCCACCATGAGGCCGATTCAGATTTTGCCCTAAAATCACGAAAATCACTACACAGTATGTCTACACTCATGTCAACAACATGGATCAGGAAGATTTTGGAAAAACACATTTTTGCTCTATTTATGGAGATAAGCGACCAACGGTCGCTTATCTCCCGATTAGGGAGTCTTACTGGTGTTATCTGCTCCCTTTGTCTGCTGAATATTGCTTGTACGGACTTATAGTGTTGTTCCACAAACTGTCGGAGATATACTGTTTTTCCACTTTCCATAAGTATTATGTCTTATAATTCCTAATATATATATATATGAGTCAAGTAAAAGAAAATAATCTAATTCAACAAAATGAGGGGGGAGTGCATTAAGAATTTAACAGATTAAAAACGTATAGTTTGTGGTTTACAGTCTGGTAAACCAAATAAATATCTATATTCAACATTTTAAAATATGGACTTAGACTGTTTTTTCGTCTCAGGAGGTACTCAATATTGACCTTCTCCTAATGGGGGATTCCTCCCAGCCTATGAAGAGTATACTGGGGAGTTGTTAGATAATGTGCTTGGCTGTGGAACAAAGATACACTAAACTAAACTAAAGACAGTTCAAAGACTCTCTCTCATCCCTCCCCTCCCCTCTCTCTCTCTCTCTCTCTCTCTGACATTTACAGGAGGTAACACACAGATAATGGTTTATAAACATAAGTGGGGAGTCTTATCCAGAGAACATTCAGTGAACCTAAACACGCCACTTACAGTTCTGTATGTGCGCACGTCCGTGTCACATAATTTTTTTCCCTCGTCAAGCATTAGCTTGTCTACTCTTCCTCTTTTATCTATACAAACGGACAGTTTGAACTTCCTGTGACTGTGAGGAAACATCACCGTGTCACTATCACCCTGACAGCACACTGACTGACTAAAGTCTTACAATATTTAGTCAACTAAAACTAGACTAAAAGTAAAACATTTCCGTTTTGTGCCGTGCTGTGAGGTTGTACTTCTGCCATTTCTTTTATAGCCAACAAATAAATGGATAAAGCGGTTAGAAATGATTATGATGCTATGTTAACTACTTTTACTGTGGACCCCTCCCAGTAAACACTAGCCGTCATTTAGACCTATGGTCTATGGTTAGCCCTCATTTGAACCGTCTATCGTCAGTCTGTCTATAGACCGATTGTAGCTGATTACATTTAATCCATTATTCCATACTTGTTGATTAAAAAAACAGCTTTAATATGCACACCTGGTTTTCAAATATTGGACTAAAGTAATTTTAAGAGCCAATTTCACTATATAGTCTAGTTTAGTTGTAGCCGTCATCTGAACGCTTCCATTTAAACGATATATCACTGTTTAGGACAAACGTGTGTTAGACCATCTTTTTTTAAATACATTTTTATCAAGTTGTTCATAATCGGATGCTAACAGTATAGTTTGAAATGATTAGATCTCCCGGTTCTACCTCGTAGTTGTAGTTTGGATCCACATGAGCAGTTTCCTGGCTAATTAACGTCTGTCAGACGTCTATTAGTCCTTTTAAAAGGGGTGTTAAATAACGCCGCACTAAATGCCTCGGCGCTCGACAGTCGCCTAAACTTAAAAAATAAACTCAGATAATGACCCACAAGAGCTCTCTGTTATAGCAGACTATTGAGTTACATAATTCATTCTGACACCAACAGACACAAACACACAAGACTGCATGTCTCCCCGGCCGCATCCCCACCCCACCATACGATAATGATTAAATAAAATCATTTTATAGCTATCCATCAATATAAAGTTAGTTTGTGTTGTCAAACAAAATGCACCGACCTAAAACGAACAGCGGGAGGCGATATGTCAACTACTAATGGCTGCTGGAACACATGTAATTTACAAGCAGTTGCCGTGGTCTAGCGGTAGCGCACAGGTTTCATTGACAGAAGTTCCCGAGTTCGAACCCCGTCGATTCCCTGTGTCAAATAATAACAGTGCAAGAATGCATTACAAATACGATCAGCGGCGGTGGTTCAGGTAGCATACGACGCTCAGAACCAAGGAATAGTGATTTTAAACCCTGCTGGCTGCCATCATTTTCACTAATTTCGGCGGCCGCTAACGGCGAAATGGTATTAAATAAACAAGGGTTCCGTTCGGAACCTAACGGTTCAAATGACGGTGATACAATGTCTAGTCTATGTATAGCCGTTGAAAAAAACTTTAAAATTTAAACTCGTCACAGACCGGATCTAGCTAGACGTCCGGTTACGGCGAAGACGTAATTTGAACGCGTTTTAACCCCCAAATTGCTTAGTGGGCTGGGTACCATATTATTGGTGCATTAGTACAACACTGGTGAGGACTAGTTATATGAAGATAGGTTGAAAATTGGCGAAGTCGTCCTTTAATTGTTTCATTAATAATGTATTTTTCTAAGTTTGTGTCCGGGAGAGGGTTCCTGAGCTGAGAAGGATTGGGAACGGAAGTCTGATCGTGTATGAGTAGGATGTAGCGCACACGCTCCCTTGGTGCAGTAGCGTTAACAAGTCCTACTGGAACTTTTTATTTTTTTAAACAATATTTTTGGGGCATTATTTTGACTTTCTCTGGTATTGTTGGTGTAACTTCCATGATGTTTTCAAATGTTTTCTTAAACTATACACGCATAACAAGAATATGCTGCTCGAATGACTCAACTGTGCTAGTGTGTTTTTGTTATGTTTCCAATGGGACTACAGTTCTGTGCAGCAGTGACTTCCGTTACTCGCCTTTTGGGAGCTGTAGTTCCAGACTCTATATAGCATTCGGAGAATAGTTTTCTGGCTACGCGAGACTGGCAACCCCATAGGAAATACCAGAGAAAACCATTCTTCAATTAGGCATTGTCATCAGTGCTGTGATCATCTGCACCACAGCGTTCCCTGAAGGGAGAGTAAAAGGCACCAGTCTGCAGAGCGCCGGATACTTAACGACTGAGTTATGTTTATAGACAAAGCATGATATTATTTCCAAAGGGAAGTTAAAGTGTCAGATTGAATTCATGTCCTTATAAACGGGAATAAGGCTCAGATGAGGGCTACTGCCTTTCCCTTTTGGCTGGAGGAGGTTTTTCTAGTTCACAGAGTTATGTAGAACTAGTCATTTCCCGTGGTTGTGTGTGTACTGAGGTGAAAGTATCGGGTCGTAGGATAGTAGGATTTAAGACATATCAGTGATGTCATCTCCAAATTGTGTGCACTGTTTCACCCGCTTATGCCCATATGGTGTTTTCCGTGATGTCAGTCAGTGATATCAGTCATCTCCAAATTTGGGCATTGTTTCAGCATGCGGCTGTTATCATGTTGGTGACACTGTTTAATATCAGTGATGTCAGTATGCACCCCCCCCCCCCCCCCCCCCACACACACACACACACACACACACAAATACTACACCAGTAAGACTCCCTAATCGTACGGTCGCTTATCTCCACAAATAGGGCAAAAGTTTGTTTTTCCAAAATGTTCCTGATCCATGTTGATGACATGAGTGTAGACATGCTGTGTAGTGATTTTCGTGATTTTAGGGCAAAATCTGGAGGAGCAGTGTCCAAAAATGTGTTTTTAAAAATCGGCCTGAAGGTGGCGCTATATGGGACAGATTCATGTTGATGGGATGAGTGTAGACATACTGTACTGTGTAGCGATTTGCGTGATTTTAGGGCAAAAACTGTAGGAGCAGTGTCCAAAAATGTGTTTTAAAAATCGGCCTGAAGGTGGCGCTAGAAGAGGGCCATGTGAGAAATGAGGGGTGGGGTCTCCGCGTCGCCTTGGCGGACGAATAGGTACCGGCCCCGGCTCTCCCGGACGCTCCTAGCCCGAGTTACGGCATTTAATGTGAGCTGCAGTGGAGGGGGTCCTCCACTGGGGGCGCCACCACTTTTGCATCCGTTCTGGAGCACCAGGAGTGGGTGGTCCCCAGGAATTCCCCATGAGCAGCCCCGTTGGGGTGGTCATTTGGTCATTTTTGCACATTTGTTCATTTTTTACACCTGGGGGTCCCCCAGGGACCTGGGGGTCCCTGGAGCTCCGGGGGTCCTTGGAGGTTGTAGTTTGGCAGGTAAGGAGTGTGTGTGCAAAATGTGGCATGGATGGGGGCAACGGTTGTGGAGATATGAGCAGGGCAAAAGTGTGACGTGTGACGTGTGACTGACTCACTCACTCACTGACGGACGGACGGACAGACAGCCGGTGGAGGTTTTGGTAGTAAATGCGACCTACGGTCGCAACAATCAAGGGGGAAATGTTCAATGTACATTTTCCACTCAACCGCGAAACTTTTTTTATGTCCAAAACTGTTGGACATGAGAAAAAGGAAATTGTGTTCAAACGTAGTCAGTTTCTGCCAGACAACAATGACATCGTTTTTCTTTTGTGTTTTTTCGTAAGATCAACGCCCCACTTGATCCCACCACAGTCAGATAGAATTAGAATCCTGAAAAGTACAGTAGGTCTATAACAGCTCTGAACGTAATGAGCTTTTCACCCCGACAGAAATGATGTCCAAGTCGGGATGATATTTTCCTTCCTTCCCAGTAGCATGAGACCAACGGTTGATGATGTCAGCGAACAAGTATGATCTGGCACAGTGGTGTTGCACCAAATTCTGGGCCCTGGGTACAAGGATTCACTCACATTTTGTGCTTAAACTATTGAAAAATAGGAGATCTACAAGCTCGCAGCGCGGATCTTCTATTTTTGAAAAATCGTGAAAATGTGTGCAATTTTTTTTGGGAAAAAACCTGTTTCTATGTCAGTGGAGCTCAAACTTTTTCATGTGAAGGACCCCCAAATTGATATGTATTTGGCCACGGACCACCATCTCAAAATATTTACTTCCAGGGACCCCCCCAGAAGCAAAATTTGAGTTACAAACGTTCGCTTAAAAAAATACATATATTCAAAGATTTGCACACATTTTTCACGACTTTTCAAAAATAGCAGATCTACAAGCTCGCAGCGCGGCACTCGGTGCCGCGCTGTGAGCTTGTAGATCTGCTATTTTTCAACGGCTAAATAGTGAAGGCCCCTCCACCTTGGGCCCTATTAACTCAGTCCCACTCCCCCCCCCCCCCCCCCCCCGCAGTGTGACGCCCCTGATCTGGCAGAAATGTGACTCATTTACAGTTTACAGTTCAACCTTACAGTGATTATTATGACCAAAGCAGTGTGTATTCCAGTCTGGCCTCAGAGCCATCTATCACCATTCATCCGCAGATCAATTGTCTTCCATTCCGGAAAGTCCATTATCGGCACCTCGTTTGGCCTCTGCGAGAAAGAAAGCTTTTGGCTCCTTTATTTACCCATGGAAGGTTTGCTGAGCATGCTATTTCCTTTCTCCCCACAATGCCTCACTGCACTAACCTCCCTAACGTTCACACCTGGCTACACCCCATAGACATATAACGACACTTAGAGACACCATATTGGTCAGTGGAGTGTACAGTACATGGACGTGGCTGTGATATTGGTCTGGGTGACTTTGCAGAACTGCAAGACAATCATGTCTCCCTGAGTCATGTGCAGCTTAGGCTGTGCAGTATTATAGAAGGTACCTGGAGACAATTAACTTGTTTTGTGTTTTATAATTACTACTGTTACTATCTATGCAGATAGGATAAGATCTTCTTTGATCCCTCGAGGGAAATCAGTCGCCGAAAACTGACCAGGGGGAGAACATGCAAATTCCACACAGAAAGGCCCTTTTGCCAACCCCGCCTAATAGGGTGCTGGGTATGGGCACTGATGACACAGAGGAGAGACCACGCCCCCGGACCCGGGATCTTTTAGCTGTTAGGCGACTGACTACAGAACATTGTGTTAACATACAGACAACTAACATTTCATTCATTTAAATAATTCTCTTTCTGAGTCCATTACTGTAAAATGAGATGCCTGCTGGCTGGGTTGCTCCGGATCACACTTACAGCACACCGACTACAGTATAGACATAGAGTCACACACTGACAACCTGCAATCTCTGCCACCACATGAAAGGGAGAGGGGAGCGATGGGGGAGGAAGTGGGAAGGAGAGAGAGAAACAGACAGAGAGAGATTGAGAAGGAGAGGGAGGAGGGGGGTTATAGGAGGGAGAGAACAGGAATGCTTGCTGAAGGGTCTTCAGAGCAGAGCAGTGCAGTTCAGTAGTCGTGCCTTTACACTGAGGGTTAATTACCACAATGACAGATAGATTACTGACACTGTTCCCAGATGTACTCCTTAACCCTGTAAAACACTGCGTGTGTGTGTGCGTGCATGCGTGCGTGCGTTTGTGCATGCGTACGTGTATGCGTGCGTGCGAACGTACACTGGTGTGTTCAACAATAAAAAGCAACAACAGAACACAAATACTAAACTTTTTGAGAGACTGTATGCATTGCATACCCAATGGTTCTATTACAACTGAACGCAATACACAATATTGAGGCTGAGTTCAGAGTGTGTGTGTGTGTGTGTGTGTGTGTGTGTGTGTGTGTGTGTGTGTGTGTGTGGGTGGGTGTGGGTGGGTGTGTGTGTGTGCACGCGCGCATCCGTACACTCCGCGTGGGGTTCACTAAAGAGGTCCCGTTAGTCACCGCAGGAGGAAAACATAAAACACACACACACACACGCACACACACGCGAGCGAGCGCACAAAAATCATTTTCTTGACAGCAGTCTCAGGCAGTGGTCATATAATCACATTAATCATCATAATTGTTTTCTTTGGGTTCCTTTGACAGATAGAAAATACAACCACGTGCTGAAAGCCACGCTCCAACGCACCCCCGAGTGCGGAGAGTAGTAAGACTGCTACACGCACGCACACACACACACACACACGCACGCACGCACGCACGCACGCACAGGCGATTGTCTTGCTTGGATCAAGGCATGCATTCTTAACTCGTTAAGTGACTCATATCCTAACCCACAGTGTTCTATGATAATTGCAAATGAAAACGCACACACTGACACACACGGACCGTACACACAGATGTGTGTGTGTTGACAGTAGTTTCAACACAGCTGTTTTCCATCTAGTTTTCACCGCCTTTTGGTTTATGAAAGACACAAACAAATCAAGAAGAACCTACTGCTACTGAAAAGGATCCAAAATGTGTGTGTGTGTGTGTGTGTCTGTGTGTGTGTGTGTGTGTGTGTGTGTGTGTGTGTGTGTGTGTGTGTGTGTGTGTGTGTGTGTGTGTGTGTGTGTGTGTGTGGGTGGGTGGGTGTGTGTGTGTGTGTGTGTGGGTGGGTGTGTGTGCACGTGTGTGCGCGTGTGTGCACGTGTGTGTCGGGACGTAGTAGAATCCTGAACATTGAACTGTGGAGGAAAATGAACAGACTCATTGTTAATGGATGACCACATGAACCAGGACTACTGAGGTGGACAGGTAGGTTGGGTGGTGGTATGAGACTTCAAATCAATATCACAATGAATTCAAACTTTTACTTATTTTAAGAAATAGCTCAAATATCTAAAAAAAAATGTGTTGCAATGGATTTAGTTAATTATAAAAATGTAAAATGTTCACTTGATCGGTTGACATATAATAAATTTACATGTCATGTACATGAAAAAACGCTTCTCATTCGATCAATCAACACGAACCAAAAAATGTATAAAATTGCAGGGGAAAAAAACGTTGATTTCATCACAAGTCCTTCTGTGTGGTAGATGGCCTTACTGCCGTCATGAAAGTGTTAAGTCGTGTGGTTTTAAACACTGGTTTCGATATATTTTGGGTTAATCGCCCAGGCCTGAATGGTTGGGTGGGTCAAAACAACTCTAGTCCCAAACAACATGACCATGTTATCATGTGTAAACTCCCTGCTCCCCTGAGGATGCCCCCTACTCATCTGGGTGACCCTGTGTCCTTTTGCTCTAGCGCCGCAATTAGGCCCAGAATTCCACTTTGCACACATGATGATGTTTCAACATCCACCGCCATGGGCTCACTGCCATTGAAACTTGCTCAAAGTGTCCATTCCCCCGAGGCAGCATTTAGGACACTCTTCAGGCCAAACAGGCCAGGAATTCAGGAATTGGCACACAGAGACATCTGAAAATGTGGCGGGCAATTAGCCATGGTTACTTACTGAGAACATTCATCTTTCCTGGGGGATGACTGAGGGTTGTTTTGGCGACCCTGTCCTGGCCTTTCCTTGAGTGCAGGCAGTGCTTCCCCATCGGTGCCGCGTGCCGTGTGGTGTGGTGTGCCGCCCGTCCCCAGGTGTACCTGGGGATTTTGCAAAAGTAACACATTAACCCTTAAGTTCTGTTCGGGTCATTTTCATTTGGAAAAAAAAAGGTAGAAGTTTACATTTTTTCCACCTGAAACTCACTGGCCTTAAAGATTCTTCTGAGATGAACATGTAAAAAAAATATTTTTGCACTACACCCATGCTACACCCCCCTCATTTTTTTGGACCTTAAGGGCTGTTCGGGTCATTTTGACCCGGGAAGCACAGATGCACAGAAATACACAGTATTATGCCAAAACACAGACACACAGTCACCCCCACTTCTAACACCCCCCTTCCGAAGCCCCATTCCAACCCCCCCCCCCCCCCCCCCCCCTACACCTAATCCCCCTCCCCTGATGCACAGAAATACAAGGAATCATGTACAAACACAGATACACAATCACCCCCTAACCCCTTCCACCCCTCCCCCCTCCAACCCCCCTCACCTCACCCTTACCCCCTCCCCTCCAAACCCCCCAACCCAATAATGTAAAATAATGTAGGGGGGTGGGGCCCCCTACATTATTTTACATAAACATAAAGTGCTGTAAAGTAACACTGTAATTCAGGGGTGCTGTGGATGAAAATGTTGTTTACAGAGACCAAAGTGTTTGAAAACCTCTGTCCTAGTGTATACGTTCAAGTGTATATTCATATGTGAAGTTCATGTGTGTTCACATGTGTGTTCAGCTCTATGTGAGAATGATGTCCTGTTCTTGAACCATAAGTATTCAATTAATGGGCATGTTAAAAAAAAAAAATATCATAAAAACATTGTCTGATTTTCATTGTTTCCTATAAGCATGAGCAATATTGCCCAGTATTAAATAAAGTAGTTTTTTTTACATGAATTTCAGCTAAATCAGTAAAAACACCTAGCTCTGTCAGTGTTTAATGTGTATAGCAAAGCAGAAATGCAAACATTTACCATATATATCATATGAATTGTTTGCTATTGAGTCAAAGTCAATGTATCATGATGATTTGTTAAGTTAAAATTTATATTAGTGTTGTTGTTTTTTTTAAACCAAATTTCCCCCGGGTCACAATGACCCGAACAGAACGAAGGTGTAGTGAATCTGAACAGAACTTAAGGGTTATGCAATATTATACAACTATACAAATATATATTATTAGGTTTTCTAAGGGCAGGTCCCAATCTGTGATTTGTGAAACAGTATGAAAGTAGTACCCCCCCCCCCCCCCCCCCCCCTCTGTGTCAGCACAATATTTTCAAATCATGTTTTGGTATTACATCGCTTTCATCAAATATCCAAGACCATAAGCACTTTCCACGAACCCAAATCGCTAGGGTTGTGATCCAGAGCGACTTACAATAAGCATAAATTAATAGAATAATGAATGAATGCAGAGAGACTAGCCTCAGTAAAATAAGATCACAGGTAAACTAAGATCTATACAATGTACAGGTGTGCCATTTCACAACACGTGCTGCCATTGGCAAGACAGGGAAAGAAAACGGTGGAAAAATTCATTTGCAGGACAGTTTAAGGAAAAGATCAGTACATACTGAAGAGACGAAACGGCATATCTGTACTATCAAAACATAATCATAAGATACCAGGTAGAAAATGAACCTAACATCTATATAAATTACATTTTGGTCAAGAAAAACAAAACAAGCCTAAGTGTATAACAAAAACAAAAGACTACCGTATATGTGTGCGCGGTCGCCATATCTAGAAATAGGTGCTTAAGGGCTGAGGTGTGAACTGTGAAGTCTGAAGAGGTGAGTCTTCAGATTATGGCAGAACACTGGGAGTGAGTTTGCAGTTCTAAATGTGTGTCACACAGTTTGGGAGCCGGGAGGAGGAAGAAGAGTCTGGGACGTGTGGAGATGGCTCTGTCACGGATGTTACAGGGAAGGTTCTGACAGCTTCTGTGTCAGCTGATCTGAGTGAGCAGGAGGGGTTGCAGGGCTTTGAAGTCGTGGGGGTGCCGTGCCTTAAGTTCTAACCCCGCTTGAACCCTAAACCCCTGGGTTAGGGTTAGGCATGATGTTTAGTTGGTTGCACGTTGTGTGACACTGGCACCCAACTCAGTATAAATCATCCTAAGCCAACAGCTAGCCAAGAGAAAGATATGCTGGCCTCCAGGGGCTCGTGCAGAGAATGTTATAGAGGCAGCGGCTGAAAATTCTAAAAGGGCCTTTTGGTGTAAATATCTAAAATAGCAGATCTGCTTGGCTAGGTTGGCTATTTTCAGTGCTTGATACCAAACTGAACTAAGCATAATTAAGCCAATACTGGAGAAAGGGCGTACGGCATGGATTTCTACACAGAGAGGGCAAGTCTTTTAACATAAGATGCTGCATTAAAGTTCAGGAGAGTTTGGACAAGGCAATTCTCTTGAATGCTGTCTTCTGGTATGGCACGGAAAGAGGTGCATTTGCATTTCTTTCACTTATAGTAAAAACTGCATTCATGGTCTGGAGAGGGCACTTTTTACAGATGGATAGAAGGGCAGGGGCTCGAGCCCCCTTTGATGTCTATGTGTGCACGTGCCTGCTGGCCTGTGTGGAATTCAAGTGACTGAGATCAATGGCGACTGAGAACTTGAATCCATTTATACCACACAGGGGCAACATACGGCCCGGGGGCCGGACGCGGCCCCTCGACCATCTCAATACGCCCCTCAAAGTCCTCAAGAAAAACAAAATTACCTCCATGAAATCTACATCTTAACTCATCTAGTGCCTTTCGCGTGATGTCACGCGATAAGTACTAGAGTACGTATAGTGCCGAATGCGTGATGTCGCGCGAAAAGTAATATATTACTGTAACGGCGAGTAAAAATACCTAGTACAATGGCCGACGCTCCGGAGACGAAATCCGCGCTGATTTGTCATCATCACGGCTCCACGAGCACACAATAGTCATCCCATAACATTGAGGTGGACGGCCGATCTCATCTTTAATGTCCATTATCTCAAAACAACACTTTAGAAGCGAAGATGGAGGCAGATGCTCGCTTATAAAACACATGTATAAACGCTCCTATGCAATCCAGCATGGCACCACGTAAACAATGTTCGGTTCCGTCGCAGGATCCGATGACGTCAGACCGGAAGTACTTCCGGTCTAGACTTCTGGCCTTCAAAATAAGACAATGGCCGTTAATGGGGCCGGGAGGGGGCACTCTGGACCCCCTAATCCGTTAATGTCCTGGGCTCTGGATGAGTTAAAAGGCAGCATCATCTTTTTAGGGAATTCAAATGAACCCAACTCCAGTTAATTATTAGTAATTCATACGTAGGCCTATGTACCATTTGTGTATATTGCATCTGTATGTTCTCAAATGGTAATGTGTATAATGTAACAGTGAAACAGTCTGCCATGGATCTATATTTATTCTCCTTAAAGACACCACGCAAATAGGCAATATGTTTGTTGTGTCTATCAAATTCATGCCGTTTTAACTTAATTCAGCTCTACGTGTTTCTAGTTTCAATTGTCCAATATGTGTGGCCCTTCAATCACTTTATCAAAGTCAGTATGGCCCCCTGGAAAGAGATGCTGCCCACTAACTAATACATGATACGTGGAAATAACAGGGTACACGGATGGACCATGTTGACAGTATTGAGGCGGCGTGTCCACCGGCGCATCGACCCCTCTGGCAGGGGGTGAGGTGGCACATGACCGAAGCGCCAACCCTGGCTAACCTCCCTAACCTGGTTGTCCTCCAACATTAGAGATGTGTGGGGTTGGCGAGGCGAAGGCGGCTCTAAAGAAGATGAAGAGGAAGAGCGCAGGAAATCGGCTGCTTGTCTAAGTAGCTTAACTCCCTTTTTTTCCCCTCTCTCCCCCTTCCTTGGTCCTCATCCATTGGGGGATCAAAGCTTGGCTCCCGCTATAGAATCTGTCTGTTCAGTGAGACGGATTAGCAACAACCGTCTCCCCGACGGAGAGGTTAAGAGGGTCGCACGGCCCCATCATGCTCGTATAGCTAGAACAGGGCTTGACACTAACGGTTGCCCGACTGCCCGTGGCAAGTAAATGAAACGTTCGGGCAAAGTGGAGTTTGCTTTCAGGTTGCCCGGACGGGCATAAGTGAGGAAGAAACTGTCTTTAGTTGGAATTGGTCTAGCGCTCTGTCTCTTTGTCTGTCTGTCTGTGTCTCTGTAACCCACCCCGCCCTCTCACACACCCACACCCACACAAATTGAATTCAAATTTTACCTATCATTTTATGATGGACAATTTACTTTTCAGGCAAGTAGAACATGACCTGTACTTGCCCGACAGGTGGGGACTGCCCCATAGGTCGAACTCCTGTTGAGTCGAACAGCGTCCGCAGGTTAGATAATCACCTGCGAGCGTCGTCAGGTTAGATAATCACCCGCGTCACGGTTACTGAGGTTAGGGTTAGGTTGAGCCATAGTTTTACTGAGGTTAGGGTTAAAGTTAGGTTTTGGTGGTCGATCCAAAGGGTGTTCGACCTAATGACAAGGGTCTTAACTATCTGAGCACTACTTTTTTTAATGTATTTTTGCATAGTTAAGACCCCGACAGGCAAGTGCCTCTGAGAACTCAGTGTCAACACCTACAGCAGGGTTCCCCAATTGGTTTTCCCCAAGGGCCGAATCATGTCTAGGGTACCAAGCCGAGGGCCACAACATTGCAGGGGGCGATGGCGGCATTCCCGCTACTCCAGCGACTGCAACGGTTCAGATATCGTCGTTGTCGGGTAAAAATCTTGTATGTCCAAAACCATTAGTTTTGCATTTATCATTTAAAAAATTATTTAAACTAGTGAAAACAGCCGATCTACAAGCACACAACGCCTCGCACCGCGAGGCGTTGTGTGCTTGTAGATCTGCTGTTTTCACTACTTTTGTGCGACGGCCTTGTATGATTTGTGAAAGAACGTACAAATTTGGAGATACAAGATTTCCAACCGACAACGACGATATACTAGTGTTGTTGCTGCTCTTATACCACCATTATTACTGGGGTTGGTGTGGGCCAGACAGTATAGCCCCCCGCGGGCCGCCTATTGGGGAACCCTGACCTACAGTAAAGATCAGTGGGTTTTTTTTCTTCTTTTTTTTTTCTTATACCTTTCCAAGGACCTCCGGTTTGATATGCATGAAGCCATGGACCATTTCATACCAGTTTGATCTTTAGGACCCCCGCGTCTGTGTTAACCTATAACTCTGAGAGTTACCCACCCATAAGGGTCCATTTGGTTCAGCCTACAAGTGTGAGAAGACTGTACACACACGAACGCACGCACATGCATACACACACACACACACACACACACAACCTATTGAAACGTGATAGTTGAACCTGTGTTGAATGGCCAGTTTACTGCGCACGCACACGCGCACGCACACACACACACACACACACACACACACACACACACACACACACACACACACACACACACACACACACACACACACACACACACACAGCTAAGCTCACGTCCAGCCTGTCAGACAGATAACCCTGTGAGAAGGAGATGAAACACTGCAGGGGTCAACGAGTACGTGTACATGTGTGTGTGTGTGTGTGTGTGCGCGTGCGTGCATGTGTGTGTGTATGTACAAGCACCTGTGCACGTGTTGTGCTGAGTTTATAGATGTTGGCAGCCAGGAATTGAAACTAGACTCCTGCTAACTACCAGAATCCTCACAATCCTCCCTTCAGTCTGTCAAGATTAGCAGATAATAAAGAAATGATCTTTTATAGGCCTAATATTGCAAACACGCAGGCATATGCACACTATAAAAACCCTCAGCGGTCATTTAACTCGGAGGAGTGTTGAAATGGACCCGTAAAGGTCCATTTGGTTCACACACGTGCAGTACCAGGGACGTGCTGGCCATTGGGAAAAGCGGGACAACTCCCGAACGGCCGGTTCATTCCCGGCCGGTGCAGGCCGGCCATTAGGAAAAAATTAAACTGTTTGCACAAAAGTAAAAATTAAACTGTTCGCACAAAAGTAGTGAAAACAGCCGATCTACAAGCTTACAACGCCTCGTGGTGCGAGGCATTGTGTGCTTGTAGATCTGCTGTTTTCACTAGTTTAAATCATTTTTTAAATGATAAATACAAAACAAACAGTTTTGGACATACAAGGTTTCCACCCGACAACGACGAAATATAACTCATGTAATTGGCCCACTGGCTTGTCACTTGTCATGATCTGAAATGGCAAATCTCTGAGTAGCAGCAGCTACTATATCTCTCTCTATAGCGCGCAATGAGGGCCTCTCCAATTCTTTTTCCCGGGCTGAATCAGGGGCCCAGCATGTCCCTGAGCAGTACACACCCATAGACAGGGGCTGATACCATCTTCACGGCCTTATTAGGCCATCTCGTTTGATATCAAACTAAAATAGAAATAGTGCAGCTGTCTGCGTCTGGGACCACCTGGCCGACACACTTGTATACAGTAGGGCATGGGTTTTCAAACTTTTTTTGCTACGTGAATTCCCCCTCGAAGGACAGATTCAAAATAACTTCATACTTGACATTTTGACCCATTTAGGCCTAGAATTATTGAATGCTTTAACCAGTGAAAAATAGCAGATATACAAGCGGTGCCGCGCTGCGAACTTGTAGATCTGCAATTTTTGAAAAAGACGTGAAAATGTGTGCAAATCTTTGAATATATGTATTTTCAAAGCAAAAGTTTGTAACTCAAATTTTGCTTCTGGGGCTGGTCCCTGGAACTAGATATTTTGAAATGGGGGTCCGTGGCCAAATAAATATCATTTTGGGGATCCTTCACATGAAAAGGTTTGAGCACCACTGACATAGTAGTCTCTCAAGAACAGACTAACTGAGCTCCAGTTAAGTGAAAAGGACCTTTACATGGACGATGGCTGGCCAGATTGCTGACATAGAAACATAGTTTTTTTTCCAAAAATCTTAGAAGGATTCAAAAGACACTTATAGAATCGGGTCAAAATTCAAATTTTCACGATTTTTCAAAAATAGCAGATCTACAAGCTCGCAGCGCGGCACTCGGTGCCGCGCTGCGAGCTTGTAGATCTGCTATTTCTTTTTATTTAAAGCATAAATGGGTTAACCACCTGAACCCCAGGCAGTGTCGCTATTCTGGGGGGGGAACATTCAGCAGAAATAGCCGATCTACAAGCTCATAACTGAAGTGATAGATAAATTCCAAATATTATCAGAGTGTTCTGAGGCACCCCTGGACTTGCCCACTTTGGAATCCCCATTTATTTCCAGGTTATTGTATTTGGAAACGTGGCCTTTTCTCGTTTACTTGCTTGATCTTTGGCAGAAACAGGATATATATTCAACTGCCATTTATTTTCTCTCTCTCTCTCTCTCTCTCTCTCGCTGAAACCACACAGAGACAGCTCCGTGTTTTCTTCCAACGGTTGAGGGCTCCGTCAGACTGAAGTTAAAAATTCTGTGACAGAATATTTAAAGGCAAAATAAAAAAGCTGATTTTGCTGGCAGTGGCTGTATTAAGTATGTGTTTACTCCGGCAGTGAATGAGTTTTAATATAGGATACGTGAATGAATGGGTTGGCTGACTGGCTGGCAGGTTGTCAGGTGCCAGACATGCTTGGGACAGTTGTCATTAATAGCAGCTCTCCTCTCAGACTCAGCGACGGTGACATTTGTGTGTCCTCAAGTGTCCCTGTGTCCCGTGTCCTGAACAGCATCTGATCTATCTGTGGGCCTCAGTCCTGTAAGCTGCTCTAAACCAGATGTTTATAATCAGGGACGTGCTGGGCCCCTGATTAAGCCCGGGAAAAAGAGTTGTAGAGGCCCTCATAGAGAGAGATCTCTCTCTATAACGCTGCTGCTACTCAAAGATTTGCCATTTCAGATCATGACAAGTGACAAGCCAGTGTGGGTCAATTACATGAGTTATATTTCGTCATTGTCGGGTAGAAAACTTGTATGTCCAAAACTGTTTGTTTTGTATTTATAATTTTAAAAATGATTTAAACTAGTGAAAACAGCTGATCTACAAGCACACAACGCCTTGCACCGTGAGGCGTTGTGTGCTTGTAGATCGGCTGTTTTCACTACTTTTGTGCGATGGCCTTGTATGATGAAATTTTAAACTTGGAGATACAAGGTTTCTGCCCGACAGTGACGATTTACTTTGTTGGCCGCCCAGCCCCCAAAATGGAACAAAGGCCGACATTTTATTTCATTTTTTTTCCTAATGGCCGGCCTGGGCCGGCTGGGAATGAACCGGCCGTTCGGGAGTTGTCCCGCTTTCCCCAATGGCCAGCATGTCCCTGTTTATAATCATAATACATTCAATCCATTATGACATTATTTTTTTTGTATATAATTTTGATTCCACGATTTTGTAACCCTTTTTCACCCAGTGCCAATTGCCTATGTAATCCTGGGCTCTGTTCTCCCTCTGCCGCGCTTGGGGAGACAACTGACTGACCTCATGCTTCCTTCTATGCATGAGGAGTCCAAGTTGCTTCTTTTCACCTGACAGTGGGGATAAAAAAAAAAAAAGCCTTCTAAATCCTGATTTATTCAACAAATAAAAAATGAAATAGGCTAAAGTATGTTCTATAATAATTGAACATACAGATGTGCCCAAAATAAATTTCAAAAAATGTTTCACTACTAAATTCCAGCAGACTTACAGAGGCACTCCGTCTTTAGTGAAAAAAATATAAATGTATTTTCTGAACAAGGCAACAAGTTGACCAACGCGTTCGACCCACTAGGCCTTCATCAGGGTCTAACAATAAGCTTAATCAGCCACACTTAAATAGTCAATCTGCATTATGACGTGATGTGCAATTTCAACATTTCCATTTTTATTTTTATTGTATTATTATGCCCTACTTTAAAAGTAGCAAGAATAGCTGTTCTACAAGCTCACATGTCACTATACGCATTGTGAGCTTATGTGAAATCAAGGTGGTTTCAGTGAGTCTGTCTGTGAAAGTGAAAGTTTATTTGGTTTCATATAAATATTGAACCAAGGAAAGGTATTAACACGAGCTTGAGACTAAATTATTAACTACATTGGAACCATCGGGAACATTTTTGGACCCAGTACGAGGTGTCTGCCTGGCAGCAGGCCATATCGTCGTTGTCGGGTGAAAACCTTGCATGTCCAAAACCGTTGGTTTTGCATTTATCATTTTGAAAATGATTTGAACTAGTGAAAACAGCCGATCTACAAGCACACAACGCCTCGCGGTGCGAGGCGTTGTGTGCTTGTAGATCGGCTGTTTTCACTACTTTTGTGAGACGGCCTTGTATGATGAAGAAGAATGTACATTTGAAACTTGGAGATAAGAGGTTTCCACCCGACAACGATGATATGTAATATCCTATAATAATTAAAGGATACATTCTAGTGGAAATTAATACGGTGATTCATGTACAATATGACATCTAGCCTAATTTCTGTGTGGGCTAGACTAACGAGCATTAGCGAGGGTAGGGGTAGGGTACCACGCCAGCAGGATATGACTCCTCAAACGGGACCACCCACATCAACACGCGGGGGTCCAGTTCACAGGACTGACGGCATGCTTTGAGTCTCTGTCCGGTGGAAACCTCTTATGTCCTTAACTGTTACTTGTAAAAGCAGATCTGCAAGCCACGAGCTTGCAGATCTATACCTTTGATGCTTTTGTGTAACGTTGTGGTATGATCAAGTAGGATGTTAATTTAGGAAACAACACATAGGTTAGCAGTGCAGGGAAAAGTTTAAAATGTATGAACAAAATAATAATTTGAGCTCACAATGTGTCGCATCGCTGCGCATTGTGGGCTTGCAGATCTGCCATTTTCAAACGGACAAAATATATACAGCATAGGGCTGAAGTGGTTTGTGTGTTTGGTAATAATAATCCAAATCTGCAAAGTAACTAGTAACTAAAGTTTTCATATAATTGTAGTGGAGTACAACGTTTTCCTCTTAGATGTAGTGGAGTAGAAGTAAAAGTATCACTGAAGAAAGTAAGAATACCTTGAGCAAATTAACTTTAAAGCTATACTATGGAAGTTGCTCAACTACTGGTCAGTAGCAGTATTGCTTTTTTCGGACCACCAGAACGGGGCCGCGTGACCGCGCAACCACCGAGATCGCCTCCGCCTCGCCGAGAATCCGTAGAGCTCCCGTCATTTTTAGACCAGGATTGGGGGAGATTCCTAATGTTGCTGACGGAAGCTACTTCCTGAAGAGACGGCAAGACGCGCTGTGATTGGCCGGTAGTGTATGATAGGCGCTGTGTTTGGCCAACGTATATACAACGTAACTGGATGATGCAGATGACGTAATTTTGCTGGGAAATCCGGTCCCCGGCCAGGATCATAGAAAACATATTTACAGAAGGCTTTAGGGGCTGAAATTAACTGAGTTGGGGTTCTAAAACGTTAGCGATTTAATAGTTAGGACAATTTTAAGATTAGTTTTAGTTTTAAGTTACATAGTATGGCTTTAATATGGAGATAAGAGGTTGCTGTCTCACAGTAGAGTTTGGATAAAAGCTGTCCTATAGGTTACATACTGTTAGATCTGTGGTGAAATGTAGTAAACGTAGAAATGTAGTAAACAACCAGCAATGTATGGTAGCAGGTCAATGGTTAATGGACACACACAGGTTAAAGAGAGTTTGGATAAACAGGAATGTATGGTAGCGGGCCGATGGTTGATGGACGCCCACAGGTTAAAGAGGGTTTGGATAAACAGTTAGTACACTGTGCCATCACAGACTCGTGACCTGGCTTAAAGTGAAGTCTCGGCCAGTGGGTTTCTTAGCGTTTGCTTCATTCCTCTTGGAGCACCAGGCTAGACAGTGTTTACCACGACAGGGCGATTCATAAAGTGTTCGCTAAGTTGTTGATCGTAGCGTGGCTGACAAGCAGAAACCACCCGTGTTCTAACTTTTTCACCAAAACAGAAGTGAACGGTGGATGAGATCTTGCGGTCTCACGTGATTCTCCTGGATCTCTTTGTGTCTGAGGCACTGTTCAAACGACGCCGTTTTCTATAGAAAACAGTTAAAAATAAGACTTTTTAGACGACAACAGTGTTCTCGGGGGTTGAAAATACAATAAAGTGGGGTCGCCCGCTGGCCTTTGCCACATAGGCATTGCCACATAGGCATGGATGCCTGGCGGCGTCGCCGGATCGATTCCCGATCCGGACGACCTTTGCCGAGTGTCACTCCTCAACTCTCCCCCCATTTCCTGTCAGTCTACTGTCCTATCAACCAGTAAGACTCCCTAATCTGGAGATAAGCGACCGTCACGTCGCATACACAAACTTTGAGAAGGCAATCGTAGCCAATCAGGAGGGAATATGGGAAATGGGACAGAACCATGTTGATGACATGACTTTAGAGATACTATGTACCGCTTTGCGTGATTTTAGGACAAAATCTGTAGGAGCAAAAAAAATGTTTTGCAAAAGACGGCCGCTGTGTGTGGTGCAAGAAGAGGGCCATGTGAGAAATGAGGGCCGGAGGGTGTGATTTGCCATCCAAGGAGTGTGTGTGCAAAGTTTGGCATCAATAGGGCCAACGGTGGCGGAGATAAGAGTAGGGACAAAAGAGTGACGTGGCGTGATGTGACGTGATGCGACATGGCGTGACGCGACGTGGTGTGACAGACAGACGGACAGACAGCCGGTGTATCTTTTCATAGTAACTGCGACCTGACTGTCGCAATAAAGGCATACAAGCCCAAATGCAACAAAGTGACAACTCCTTCCATAGTGGAATTCTTTGAACTCGCTCTGCCCCGCGGCTCCCTCTGAACAGGAGAAACGGAGGAAACGACAAAACATGTGATGTAATGGCTCAGGTGCAGACCAGAGCCTTGTATAGAGAGTTCTGCCAATGCGGGGTCAGAAACAGCGCCTGGCCCCATTAAGTGAACGGGAGTGACGTGACTCTCTCTGAATACAAGGCTCTGGTGCAGACTACGTGCAGCCACGTTACCATGGTGAATGTAAACAAGGAAGTGAACGCCCGTCAATCGTCTATCTGTGCGTCACCGCCACCTAGCAACATGGCATGCACATTACATCATTTCCAATGATGATGCGTTTCCATGTAGATGCACAATAACAAATGAGAAGGCAACACAATTGTGCCGTTTTCTCGAGGCCGTTATCGAGTAAACTCAGAATGAAATGGTGAGTGAGTGAATGTTAGTGAAGAGTGCCATCTAGCGTAAACACTTAAAAAACACATGATTGGCAGGCTAATGCCATCCTATAGGTAAATACAACAGGAAAAAAACTCTGCAGCTATTCTACATTAGTTACGGCTAGGTTATGGCATTCAAAGTGTTAATTTATGGGGGTCCTTGACATGCATTTTAGAAGCACTGCTGTGTATCACTGAGGGAAGTCCATCAAACTGCAGACTTTAACATTCAGCTCCATCCAACATGGAGGGCCTTGCCAACTGGAGCACGCTGTTTTATGGTTCCCTCAGGGACCCTAAGGAGGAGGTGTCACGGAGGCAAAAACACATTTCCACACAGCTCTGTTGGACGGACTGCACAGATCCTTATCAGTGACATTTCTCTGTTACAAAGTGGAGACCTCGTGTCATCCTGACCTGTGTTGACTTTCAGCCATGTTTTTTTTTAAAGATGGGGTGCCGTGATTCCTCCCCACCCCCCCATAAAACACGAGGACATATGATGAATCATAACATCAGGTATTATGACCAGTAAGACTCCCTAATCGGGAGATAAGCGACCTACAGGTCGCAGCGTGATTTTAGGTCCAAAAATGTGTTGAAAAAAATCGGCCTGACGGTGGCACTATATGGGACAGACAAATAATTATACATGAGGAGGAGGGGATGATCATTAAAGCAGTGTATTTCGATTGGGCCTTTTGATTCGGAGGCTTTCAGGAAGAAACCAAAAATACACAAGATTTATGTGCATATTATAACCCCACACCTGGGGGTCTATTAGAGTGGATAAGAATACATGTTGGAAATGTAAAGAGTAAGTTGGCATTATGCATTCTTGGATTTCTGGAGAAATGGGTGTGATTTGCTCTGCCACCGCACGGCAACTGCCACTCTGTTTCCTAGATGACAGGTCCCCTGGTATGACTAACAACGGCCCGATGCCAATGTCTGCCCTGAGCCCTCAAGTGACCTCGACTGACGTCAGCTAGTAAGTGCTTGAGGGTGCAGGCAGCAAGGGCTCCAAAATGGTATGAAAGTAAAGGAACAGCACTCTAGATGAGTGTTCCTTATTCATGGCACTTTGCATCACATCTAAAACTCTTAACTGTCCTTATTTACATGCAGTCATTGCTTTAAAGGCTGTGATTGCTGATTATTATTACTAGAGAGCTCCCATTGAACTTGTGTGTGTCCAGAATGTTCTGAATTAATCGAAAGATATTATAGTAGCACAGGGGGGTGGGGGGGGGGCGCCGGCCGATAGCGGGAGCCATGGCGGTACCTGGCTCGGTGTAACCGGCGCCCCTGACCGCGACTCGAATCACACTCGCAAATTAATTCCGTCCTGTGCGAATTGCAGTCAATAGCTTGAATTTCCGTTTCTCACTTTGGACCGGATATAGAAAGATGCCGGATTTGAAATCGCTGAAAAAATAGGCTACATCTACGGTCTGTAGAAACCAGTGGTGTCACGCTGTCCATGTTTATGATTCTGGCTTTGTCCGTTGTGTCCAAAGTTTGATGTATGCCCAAGATTTGCTGGATGCTTAATGACATTTAAATGAAACAATCACACCCGTGTGAACTGAGCGGTGGTCGTGGAGGCTGCGCAACAGCACTACTATGTGTGTGCGGGCGTGTTGTGTTGCTCTGTGTGTGTGTGTGTCTGTGTGTGTGTGTGTGTGGGGGGGGGGGGGGGGTGAGAGAGAGAGGGGGGGGGGGTGTCTGTGTGCGAGAGGTGTGAGTGAGAGGGTGTCTGTGTGTGTGTGTGTGTGTGTGTGTGTGTGTGTGTGTGTGTGTGTGTGTGTGTGTGTGTGTGTGTGCGTGCGTGGGTGCGTGCGTGCGTGCGTGCATTGCTCACCCAGGTGTGTGTGTGCACGCGTGTGCGTGTATGTGTGTGTGTATTGCAGTTGATGCTCAGGCTAGACTCACTCAACAGCACCCTCTTTGGTCACTCAGTGGTACTCAGGCTACAGACCCACATACATACATACACGGATACACAGGCTACAGACCCACATACACACACGGCCATGCTATGGAGTGGTCTACCACCACTCAAAAATATATATATACATTATAACCCCTAACCCTAACCCTGAGGGACTCAACCATAATGAGGATTAAGTGGTTCATGTGTTTAACGGTGTGTGGTGACGTTCTGTTGACATCCTACAGACGGCAGTCAGCTGGGACTGACGTCATTATTGGTTATCCTGCGTTATGACATCCTCACTTCAACGACATCACAATGTCATCATCACAAACATGTCCTTTAAAACAAAACGTCGACTAAGCCAAAACGTCATTCAGTAACTTTTTAGCAACAGATCCAGCTGCTTGAAGTCACTTCTGGAGGTTAGTCGTCAACACAGCTGAATCGGACTGTCCGCTGTGATGAAGGGATTCCCAGAAGATACCCGGACTGTGATTGGCTGTTAATCCATTCTCTACCAACAGCCATCGGCTTCCTTGATTGGCCAAACCCAGCTCATCAGCTTTGTGGATTTGTCAAACTTTGCGAGCCATTTGCACCACTGAACCAATATAAGCAGTAGAGCACACATTAGGACTTTACCTTTACAGAGAAAGACTTAGACTACGGTGTGAGCGATGTTCCGGTGGACGCAGCATCTGAGTGGAGGACCACAGATGTACAGACATGCCGCTGTTGCCGTCGGAGACGACGTTTACTCCTTTAGCTGTGTAATATATAGAAAGCCCTATGATGACAAAATGGATCAGATTGACGTGCTTAGTTTCAACACATTGTCGCTACGCTGGAGGACATTGCCCCCGGTGACCCCTGGAAGAGGAGGAGGACGTCGCCTTGAGGTTCCGTCATCGCGCTACGGCCACTCAGCTGTACTGGTCGAAGACGTCGTCTACCTCTGGGGAGGTTGTCAGAACTACTCATGTACGTTATTCAACGTGCTTTATGCATTTGATGTGGACGGCCACAGATGGTTTAAACCCAGGGTTTCTGGGTCTGTTCCGGAGGCGAGGTATGACCACTCTGCCTGTGTCTTGGGGAAGGTCATGTTCATTCATGGAGGACAGCTGACTGGATGGACTAATGCCATCTACAAGCTGGACACCACCACAATGGTCTGGTCTTTAATTAACATCAGAGGAACTCCTCCACCTACTTCATCAAGTCACTCTGCCACCATCATCGGGACAAAGATGTTTGTATTTGGGGCCTTGAGGAATGGTTGGTACAGAGTTGTGTCCCACAACGCCGTCGGTGTGTTTGACACAGAGACCGAATGCTGGCTGGACACGTCTTCTGCACAGCTTCTTCCAGGAGGACGCTCGGATCATTCAGCCTTTGCCTATAACGGAGAGCTGTACGTATATGGTGGTCACAACGGGGACGAGAACTTCGATGATCTGTGGAAATTCACTCCAGAGACCTTCTCCTGGAAGAAGGTTGAGCCCAAGGGTAACCTCCAGTCTAAGAAGAATGCTAAGAGCTGTTGCGTGGTGGGAGACCGTGTCATCCTCTTTGAGGGATCCAAAACAACCGAGGGCCTGTTCATCTTGGACTTGAGTCCTAGCCTAAAGACGCTATGCAAGCTAGTAGTTGTCCAGCATGGTCTGGAGCAGGAAGGACTCGCACACAATGCCAGATGGGAATTGGCTGCCATGACAACCACAGTAACACAAAGGCGATATAAAAATCCAAGACAAAAACAAGAAAATAGACACTAAACAAACAAAGGTGGGGTGGGGTGTGGCTGGGGGTGACTCGGGTGGCTGAGTGACAGAGGAAGACGCAGAGAACAGAAGCAGATTAAACTAAACTGCACTCTGTCGAGGTGCCAACTTGCGACTTGTGCACTCATGGCCATGTATGGCCTACTTGTGCTCCAGCAGAGCGCGCCATGTTATTGTGGGCTCACCTGAAAGGCGAGAACACTATGTTATCTTCATTATTTATTTAACAAGTTCCGCCACGACAGTACCAATGCAGGGCCCTTAGCCAATGAGGTGCGGAAAATCTGGGAGTGGTGTTAGCTGGAGTATTGGTTGAGCTTCACATGACAGTTAGCACGCTGCAGAATAGTCACGAGCGAGCCCACACTGTTTCATAGGAACAGTATTTCTATTTATTTATCAAGTTCCGCCACAACAGTATAAAGGCAGGGCCCAACAAGGGCGAGCTCCCAGAGTGTCCACGACCACAGACGCGTCTTCCCCCACACACCCCCGCGCTGAGCTTCACATGACAGTTAGCACGCTGCAGAATATATTCACAATATAGTCAGGCCCTTATATACTGTATGCCTCAATATTATGACATCATCCTTTACGTTCATATCAGGTCGTACTTATTGATGGTGATGATGGCGTCAGCACCCGATTGCTGACGTCACTATGTCTTTCCAAGGGTTTTCCCATTGGATTTTTCAAGGGTTTTCCCATTGGATGACGTCAGCTCAGACACACAGATGCACAGACGCACACACACAGACAAAGATTTCCCTAATTTATAGATAGATTATATTTATGCTAAAGAGGTGGTACCACAGTTTTGTACTTTTTCTGTTTTGTAAGTGTCTATGGAGTTAACATTACTCTAATAGACCCCCAGGTGTGGTTATAATATGCAAATATGTCCTCCATGTGTATTTTTGGTTAGTCAAAAGGCCCAGTTGAAATACACTGATATAATGACATCATAATGATCATAATATCATCCCCTCCCCTGGTGTCATGCACGCACTCTTGCATGACACCAGTCCTGCTGCCATACCTTAGCTTTTGCTGAACTGACGCCACTACGTGCAAGAGCTTGTAGATCTGCTATTTTTGAAAAAATCGTGAACATTTGTGCAAGCTAGACTATTTTTGACTCGTTTCTATAAAAGTCTTCTAAATCCTTCTAAGGTTTTTGAAAAAGTCATGTTTCTTTGTCAGTGGTTCTCAAACCTTTTCATGTCAAGGACCCTTAGAATTATATGTGTTTGGCCGCAGACCGCCCAGAAGCAAAAATGTAGTTACAAAAGTTTGCTTTAAACAACGTGTTGTTGTGAGCTTGGAGGTCGACTATTTTCGGTGCTTGATAACATACTGAACTAAGCATAATCAAGTCAATACTGGAGATGTGGCGTAACGGCATGGATTTCTACACAGAGAGGGCAATTCTTTCAACATAAGATGCTGCATTCAAGTTCAGCAGAGTTTGGATGGCATGGAAAGGCATTTGCAAGTCTTTCACCATAGTAAAAGCTGCATTCATGGTCTGGAGAGGGCACTTCTTACAGAAGGATAAAAGAGCAGCCCCTTTGATGTCTACAGTATATGTGCACGTGCCTGTTTGTGAGCTTGTAGATCGGCACGTTCTGAAGTTGAACTTGAAATCTAACAATGACGTGCTCAAAACAAGGAGGGGGAGAGAGAGGCCGCAATTTGCCAGAGTCAAAACGAACCGTGCACGGGACATAACAAAACAAACTCGGCCCGGAAACGCAGCAAGAGAACCACGTACAACTACAGCTCTCTCCCATCCCACCAGCGGGATGAGGTGTATATCGTCGTTGTCGGGTGAAAACCTTGTATGTCCAAAACCGTTTGTTTTGTATTTATCATTTTTTGTGTCTGTCCCGTACATGTCCCGTGCTTGCAGAATTGAGGATTGGTCAAGCTTCACATGACAATTTGGCCCTCCAGACAAAATCATTCATTCATTCAGAATTCATAAAAATATAGAACTAAAGCACATGGAAAGTATAGATCTAGAACACAGAATGTATAGATCTGGAACACAGATTTCATAGCTCTAGAACACATAGAATAACACATAGAATTCACCGCTTCACTTCGAACCGAGGTTTTACTTTTTTTAAATGATTTAAACTAGTGAAAACAGCCGATCTACAAGCACACAACGCCTCGCACCGCGAGGCGTTGTGTCCTTGTAGATCTGCTGTTTTCACTACTTTTGTGCGACGGCCTTGCCTGATGAAGCAGGGCTTTACTTCGCGGAAAAAAAACGTACACATTTGAAACTTGGAGATACGAGGTTTTGGCCCCGACAGTGACGATCTACATATCCACACAGTAACCACGTTGTTTTGGGGGGGTTCCACCGCATTCTGTAGGACTGGGAACATATTTCCTTCAGAGCTGACATGTAGACGGGGGTGAGTTAACGTGTTGGGAACTGCCTGGCTTTGTTTTCTCTATATACACAAACAACATCCAACTGTCAACACTTCATCCTTCAACTGGGAGAGAGAGAAGAGAGGGGGCCCCCTGTATATGCGTGTGTGTGTGTGTGTGTGTGTGTGTGTGTGTGTGTGTGTGTGTGTGTGTGTGTGCGTGTGCGCGCGCGCGTGTCAGTAACATGTCCCAGAGGATGTAACCTCCACTCCGGTACGCATGCTGAGAGATTTGCACTACAACTTTTCCGACCAGGAGCGTTAAATCCCGGATAACACAAGTCCGTCCCTCCTCCGAAATAATTTTACACTCTTTATGGGGGGAACCCGAGTACAGTCTGTTTATACCGTTAGCGTAGCTCGAACGTATAAGGGAAATAATAAGCTCTCAAGCGTATTTTTCTGTTGTTGCGGCGTATCCTTTTGACAGATATGTAGCATGTAAATATAAGGTTTATGTATATCAGGGGTTGCCAAAGATTTTTGTCTCAGGGCACCCCTATAAAAATATATCAAAAATATTAAACTTTTTTGTTATTAATGATTATAAGATGGGGACAACATCTGAATGAATTTGTGTTTCATTGAGTAAATCACATGACTTGGCAACAGCGCTGCATTTGATAACTTCTCCAGGCAAAGCATATCGTCATTGTCTGGTGAAAACCTTGTATGTCCAAAACCGTTTGTTTTGCATTTATCATTTTAAAAATTATTTAAACTAGTGAAAACAGCAGATCTACAAGCACACAAGGCGTTGTGTGCTTGTAGATCTGCTGTTTTCACTACTTTTGTGCGACGGCCTTGTGTGATGAAGCAGGGCTTTACTTTGCGAAAGAACGTACAAATTTGAAACTTGGAGATACGAGGTTTCCAACCGACAACGACGATATACTGGTTCAGGGCTCGTAGCATAAATTCCAAATATTATCACATTATCTCACGGCACCCCAGGGTGCCCCGGCACCCAACTTTGAAAACCCCTGGCCTACAAAGGGTTATGTATCTCGTCTCTGTTGGGTGGAAACCTCATCATGTCCTAAACTGTTACTTCTCATGATTCCAATAGGGCGGCAGTGGCTCAGGGGTAGAGAAACCGTCATTAGAACACGGAGGGTTCCGAAGGTTTCCCGGTTCGATCCGGGCTCCCCCAGAGTTAGTGTTGAAGAGTCCTTGAGCAAGACTCTGAACCCCTAGTTGCTCCCGGTGAGCAGGTTGGTGCCTTGCATGGTTTCCTCTGCCATCGGTGTATCAATGTGTGTATGAATGGGTGAATGTAATGCACAATCTATGTAAAGCGCCTTGGATAAATGTGCTATATAAATTCACCATATCAAAAGTAGCAGATCTACAAGCCCGAGACTGTTGATGGTTTTGTGTGACGCTGTATGATCAAGTAGGGCGTTGGAACGCATTATTACGCTTTATTACTTTAACCATTATTTTACGTTTTATTGATTGAAAAATAGCAGATCTACAAGCTCACAGTGTGACAGTGTCACACAGTGTCACAGTGTGCAAGCTAGACTATTTTTTACCCGTTTCTACAAAAGTCTTCTAAATCCTTCTAGGGTTTTTGAAAAACTCATGTTTCTATGTCAGTGGTTCTCAAACCTTTTCATGTCAAGGACCCCTAGAATTATATGTATTTGGCCACGGACCCCCATCTCAAAATATGTTCTTCCAGGGACCCCCCAGAAGCAAATATCTGAGTTGTAAATGTTCGCTTTAAAAATACGTACTACAAATGTAGTCAATAAAAATGTCAACCCATCAGTCACACTGGTGGGATATCAGTGACACGTTATGGTAGAGCGAACGCCAGAATAACACAAAGTTTACTCCTTCAGTTAAACTCTATTTTATCACATCTACACTACAAGCACACAACATGTCTCAACATGACATATTGTAAGCTTGTAGATCTGCTATTTACAATTGATGAAAAGGTTGGCCTACAATGACATGGCCAGGTGCCTTATCAACGTGACGGAACCCTTTCCCCCTCCCCCTTTGTCAGGTCTGGTGACATTAGGATCACATTTCACTCTGTCTGACTGACATAGCAAAACGTTCTCCCCTAATGCCGTTTTTACGAGCGGTAGTCAATCTCTCACCCTATAAACCCTGCTGGGCTGGGTGGGTGTCTGCCTGGATCAGCCACACTTTCCTCACAGGTTATCACTCTTTAACGCCAGTGTTTTTCTCCTGTAATTGAAGCTGTGATGGTGATGACTTTAACAGGTTGCTGTAACAGAGCGCTGCTAACCAGATGTTGGAGCCGTGCACACAGAAGCCCGGGAAAGGGGGTTTAACACCACTCACTGTCATCTGAGGTGGGCGAGGATTGGAACCTGCAACCAGGACTTTAACACCACTCAGGGCGCTTTTCGACCGGCAAAGAACCGGTTCTGGTTCTTTCTCCCGCCTATGGGATGAACCAGAGGTGAGCTTTTCCAAAAGTTGGTTCCGAACGTGAACCACAAAATCCTTGGTTCCTCTGGTCCAGTCTGGTGGAAACGCAAGTCGGTTCACAGCCAGTTCGCAAGAACAAACCAAGGTTCCAAGAAAGTTGAACGGCACTGGTTCTTGAACCACTGTTCTTTTGGTGGAAAAGGCCCCTCACTGTCACCTGAGGTGGTCAGGGATTGGAACCTGCAACCATGAGGACCTCGATGTGCCTCCCTTTCTCTGCCCTGTGACCTTTACCTGAGACTTGTCCTCTCATTAGGGCTGGGGGGCAATTAACCCAAAATAGTCTATAAAGGGTATGCGCATGCATAAAGTGAATGGCAAATCGAGTGGAAAATTGAGTGTCAACGTGAGTTTAACTTCGTTTAACGTTGTTTAATGCAGTCAGATAGGACTTTTCTGTTTGGATGTATGGGCTGTCAACGGCCGAAAGTAGATTTCTGCCACTCAGTAAGTGTTCCCGCAGTGTGAAGAGTGTAAAACAGAACATCTAAAAATGTCCAGGGCACCGTTGTCCAGAGTGCCGCTCTGCGAGCTTGTAGATCTGCTATTATTGAAAAATCCTGACACGATTCTATAAATGTCTCCTAAAAATGTTTTCGAAAACCTTTTCATGTCAAGGACCCCTAGAATGACATGTATTTGGCCCCCCATCTTGACATATTATGTACAGTATCACTATCAGGGACACACCAGAAGCACATTTTTTAGTTAAGAATTTTCACTTTTTTTCAAAAATAGCAGACTGTACAAGCCCACAGCGCGGCACTCGGTTTTAACTATTTAAGTTAAAACATAAAATAATGGTTAAAGTTGATCCATGTCTTAATGGGTTGAGCCAGTGTCTCACACAGCTCAGCAGGCACATTGTACTGTACTGTACCGTACGCCCTATCACACATGGCTGGGTTCATGTCAACACAGAACCCACACCCACACAGATGTCACAACAACACCATCATAACCATACCGTTAGTGTACATACAGTACATACTGATGCTCTGATTATCTGCCTCTCAAATACCTCGGATTCCTTCTAGACATTTATGAAGAAAACACTTCTAATCATCACCATACCTAAACTCTGGCTTTGTTGATTGATGCAGGTGCTGGTGGTGGTGGTTGGATACATGTACTGTACATGCCTCTGTGTGTGATATGGATCAACCATTGAACCATCTTCCAGTTTGTTTTAACACATTGAACCCTATCTAAACTATGTCTGCTCTTCTGAGCACAGGACAACAAACCTACTGTATAGCTCGGGGGTCAGCAACCCGCGGCTCTAGAGCCGCATGCGGCTCTTTAGCGCCACCCTAGTGGCTCCCTGGAGCCTTTCAAAAATGTATGAACATGGAATTGTTTTAACGATTTTTTTATCGTCACTGTCGGGCAGAAACCTTGTATCTCCAAGTTTCAAATTTGTATATGTATGCAAAGTAAAGCCCTGCTTCATCATACAAGACTGACGCACAAAAGTAGTGAAAACAGCAGATCTACAAGCACACAACGCCTCGCGGTGCGAGGCGTTGTGTGCTTGTAGATCGGCTGTTTTCACTAGTTTAGTTCATTTTTTAAATGATAAATACAAAACGAAGTTTTGGACATACAAGGTTTCCACTCGACAACGACAATATATAAGACTTTTATAATTTTTTGCAGCTCCAGACACATTTGTTTTGGGTTTTTTTGGTCCAATATGGCTCTTTCAACATTTTGGGTTGCCGACCCCTGGTATAGCTACTTGATTCTTAAGGCCTATACTTTAAGCTTCTTCTTCGTCTACCTGAATAGATCAGTGGGAATTGAAATATTGTCTGCAGCCACATATACATATCCATTTGGGGGAGCTTGGCACAAAAAGCTTTGAGAACGTATAGTTTTCTAGATGACCTGAGGGCTCTGTTCCTATATGCTGCTTGTAAATGCGGTTTACAATTACAGTTAGTTCACTCTTTCAATGTGCACGCCAGCATACTTTATCACTGCCAATAATACAATCATTCATACATCAGTACCTTGTTATAGGCATACTGTACACCCTAAAGCACTGCTTCTCAAACTGTTTCAAGTCAAGGACCCCCAGATTAATATGTATTTGCCCGTGGACCCTTATCTGAAAAGGTCTTGTGCCAGGGACCCCCAGAAGAGAAGATCGATGTAAAAAAAAAAATGTTGTAAATAGCAGATGTACAAGGCTACAAACTTGACGTGCTGCGACTGACAATTCCCTATGCAAAGTGTTCTATCCGTCTGTCTTTCAATGTTAGATGAGATACATAAAGTTGTTCCTGTGCAAATAAGCCGAAAAGCTTACTAGGATCTCCTTTTAGTTGACCTTGTACCAGTGATTTGTACTGTCATGAAACTGTACTTTTTCCTATGCAAAGTTCTAATAAATTCTTCAATCAATTCCAATTTTCAGTACTTTTACTTCTAATCCTATACATCTCAGAGGCAAATATTATACTTTTACTACACTACAAGTATTTGGAAAATGTAGTTTTAGCCATTTTGAATTCTAGACTTTTAGTATTTCTACACTGCAGTATTGATACTTGTGATAAGTTTACTTCTTCCAAGAGTACTTCTTCCACCACTGGCAGCCCGGGACAGAGAAACAGAGACAGCGATAAAGACCTCACTTTCACCTCCTCCTAGAAGCAGCAAAGCGGGGCTTTCTTCCACAGTTCTTCTTCACAGCAGCCCTCCTGCCTTCCTCTAACCTCTGCCAGATGTGTGATTAAGTGGAGACGACAGAGTCAGGCCATCCCATGGTCTGGGAGGACAGAGCCAGGGCATCCCATGGTCTGGGAACCGTGAGGTGATCGCTCCCCGCTCGCTCCATGAAGAGACACTATATATACTGTACTTAGCTGACCGGAGTCCCCCAGGGCTCTGTACTTGGTCTAATATAGTATTTCTCCTCTGCTCACATGCAGAAATGGCATAATGTTGCCCCCGAAGAGGGGGGCTCTGGGGTTCATGTGGGTTCAAGTCTAGGGTTGGGGTCCCTTATAGGATTTTATTCTTTATTCTCTATTAACGGTTCGATTCCTTAACGGTTCACCTTAACAATTCCTATAGGGGGGTTCCGAATGGACCCTTACAGGTCTGTAACTCTGAGAGTGTACAAACGGAACCAAATGATCGACCATTAAAGCTATACTGTGTAAGTTGCTAAACTAGTGGTCAGTAGCGGTATTGCTTTTTTCGGACGTTTTTCGCCCGGAGTCGTCGCGGACCACCGCCGCGGACCACCGGAGCGGCGCCGCAAACCACCGCGACGCTACGAATCCGTGGAGGGGTAGAACCATGGTAGAACGTAATTTTCTGGACAGGATTTGGGGATTAAGAGGTTAAGAATCCTTCAGATCCTTCACCATGGTAAACACTGTAGCTGAGGGAAGCTACTTCCTGAAGATCCGGCAGATACGCCTGTGATTGGCCGGTAGTGTACCATGTGTTTATGAGCCGCGATATGATTGGCCAACGTATACACAACGTATACAGATGATGCAGATGTCGTCATTTTGCCGCGAAATTCTCCCCCCCTCACGGCTCATAGAAAACATATAAAGAGAAGGCTTTAGAAGCTGAAATTAACGGAGTGGGGGTTCTAAAACTTTAGCGATTTAACAGTTAGGACAATTTTAAGATTTGTTTTATAAAAAAAGTTACGTGGTATAACTTTAAGGGTCCATTTGGTTCCAGTTCCAGATCCCAACTCTATTCAAGTCCCATGAAGCTTGATAGAGTGGTGTGCACAGGTGTTGTCTCGTCACACACTGACTGTAGGCCCAACATTTCATATAAGTATATGTTGTAGACTTTTTGAAAAATGAAACTGTCATTTTATAATGCTGGCTGCATGGAACCTTGCATATAGTCATACATTATGGATTACAGTATGTCACAAGTTATATTGAACTAACATACTCTACCCACAGTGGTTTCCCAAGCATTCTCACGCCAAGGACCCCCAAACTGATAGTAAAAGATGTGTGATCCTTGCGGATATAGCATAGCAATCATTTCAACCACTTTGTACATGAATACATCGGCTGCGAGCTTGTACATCTTCAATATTAGCTGAATGTTTGAAAAAGATCAATTCTTTTGGAACACGTTGAATAATTTCTATTTTTCTCATGGGGGTCCGCAGCCAAATACCTGTCAATCTGGGGATCCCTCAGAGATGGGCAGTATTTGAAATACAAAATATTTCAAAATACAAAAAAGTTTCAAATACGTATTTCAAATACATGTATTTCAAATACTGCCCATCTCTGACATGAGAATGGTTGAGAACAATCGGGTTAAAGATGGGGTGTCATGATTCCCCCCTCCCAAAAAAACATGATTATCAGGTATTATGATTATACTAGGAGGAAGATTTTTTCCAAAAAAGTGTACAGAAAGGGTTAGGGTTAGGTTTTTATCTGGCCACATCCACCAGATCATTAAGTATGCCTGGTTGTCATGGTGTGTTGTGACCCAGCTGAAGTTAGCCACACCCACAGTGTTGGGTGAATGGTAAAAGGGGAGGGGATGATTACATGTTGTCACTCTGTGTTTCTGGATCGGTACTTTTGACCCACAAGGTGGCAGCCTCGAGGAAGAAACCCAAAATACAACGGGAATACATAATTGCTCATAACAACCACACCAGGGGGTCTAATGAAGTACTGTCAACCTCCTAGACACATGAAAACCAGAAAAAGAACAAAACTATGGCACCACCTCTTTAAAAAAAAAGTTTTAATTCAATATAAGATAAGTTCCGGATTTTTGCAGCTGCTTTCAAAATGAACACTGCAGAGTTTTTACAGCGCAGGATGTATAGAGGAGAGGAGGGGGTAGTGGGGTGGTGGGGTGGAGGGGTGTGGGGGGGGGATGAGTCAGACCAGGGATATGAGGCTGTCATTCCCCTCTAGGGGGTGAGGAGGAGTCTGAGACGGGACGGGACCAGACGGGGGTCCCTGCTGCCTCCCGGTGCAGTCTGGGTGGTATGTGGGGGGGAGGGAGGGGTACGGGACGAGGGGACCACAGGGGAAGCGCATAGCAGCTTATCCCATTTATGACGGGAACTCCATTTTGAAACAAACTATAACAGGGGTTCCCAAACTTTTTGGGCTCAAGGCACCACTATAAATCTTAGGGGTGACATTAAAGACATTATATTGATAATTTTCACTCCCAGCACCTTATATTTATAGCATTATTTTACAATCATGTTGCAAGGAAAACGTTGAGTTAATAGACATTTTCGTTCGAACTGACTGAAAATAACGTATTACAAGTTTAAAATGATACTACATGTATTTTTTCAAATACCTAAATAAATTCAAACTATTATCAAATTATCTCATGGCACCCCTGGGCTGCTGTCACGGCACCCCAGGGTGCCCCGTCACCCACTTTGAAAACCCCTGAACTATGCCTTTCAAAATGGGAACCCCTTTTGGGGCTGCTATGTACAGGATGTCGTCGATGTCTGGTGGAAAACTTTTATGTCCAAAAACCTTATTTTTTCGTAATTATTTTAAAAAACAATATTAAATACTAGTGAAAATAGCCGATCTACAAGCATAGATCTACAAGCAATCGCGAGGCGTTGTGTGCTTGTAGATCGGCTATTTTCACTACTTTTGCGCGACACTTTTGTAATTGTATGATGAAGCAGGGCTTTAATTTAGGGGAAAAAAATACAACATTTGAAACTTGGAGATAGGAGGTTACTGCTTGACAGTGACGATATAGCAACATAATATATATTGTTTGGGTAATTTTTGAGTATTTAAAGTTCAGAAAACTTGCGTTTTTAGAACGGTCCTCGGTCCTAGACGGGTTATAGGAAGGAGGGAATGGGGACAGGAAATCAATGCAGCAGCAGAGTGGCCCCCAGGCAACCAGGAGGCAACCAGGCTGCAGATTGAACAACACCCAGAATTACTGTAAACACATCGCAGCCAAAGTCATATATACTCGCTGTCGGGCAGAAACCTCCTATCTCCATGATGTAACTTTGTGTGAGTGGGTTTTTTGGAGCGGTGAAGACCGTCTCCCTCTAAACCGCTTTGTGTGTCTTCAACCCCTGTCCCGTTCAGCACGAACTGCTGCATTACCACTGGGTGACCAGAAGGGGACTGTTGCGCAGTGGCCGGAGTTATGTTTCATTAGTACTACGGTGTGTGGCCGGAGTTAAGTTTCATTAGTACGACTGTGCGTGGCTGGATTATAAAAACAGGAACAGACAATTGCACACACACACACACACACACACACACACACACACACACACACACACACACACACACACACACACACACACACACACACACACACACACACACACACACACACACACACACACACACACACACACACACACACACACACACAGCGTATCTGCTCAAATTCACCGCTCTACTTCGAACCGATGGTTCGATTTTTTAATAACAAGGTAATACATCAACATCAATACATCGAATGCATATTAATCTAAGAAAACATTTAGGTAGACCAAGCACCCCCTCCCCCATCTCTCTCCCAGATTCCTGTCAGTCTACTGTACATGATCTACCGATAGAAGGCAGAAAAATGCCCCAAAACATCATCTTTACAATATTAACGTCCCTAATTAATCACAAATGGCATCATACTAAAAAGCACCAAAAGTAGAAGATCTTAAATTTGAATCCTGAAAAGCCACAGTTTTTGGACGTACGAGGATTCCACGTGAGACAGATAAATATACTGTATATCGTCGTTGTCGGGTGAAAACCTTGTATGTCCAAGACCGTTCGTTTTGTTTCATTTTAAAAATGAACTAAACTAGTGAAAATAGCAGATCTACAAGCACACAACACCTCGCACCGCGAGGTGTTGTGTGCGAAAATATTGCGAAAATATTGACACATTTGAAACTTGGAGATACAAGGTTTCTACCCAACAGTAACGATATGTGGGTTAAGAAAACCTTCTACCCTGCATGGGCTCCGAAAGAAGGATTCTATAAGTATTAAAGCAAAGCAAACATGTTTCTATCAAGGGATTTCCACCAACTCTCTCTCTCTCTCTCTCTCTCTCTCACACACACACACACACACACACACACACACACACACACACACACACACACACACACACACACACACACACACACACACACACACACACACTGCACAGTCTTGATCTTATCTTTTAGTTTCCGAGCTATACAGTGCAAGGTTGACCTCATGCATTTTTTTAAGAAATGGTGTCATTTGCAATAAGCCAGAACAACAGTGGTTATCAGGGCTGCTGTGTATCCGCTTTCAGCAGAAAACTGGGTCATTTTCAATTGATTCAGGACGAGTTAAAACTAAACCTAATGGTCGACAGAGCTTCTAAATACGGCATAAACTTTTTCAGTGTGCCAGTAAGACGCCTAAGGGCCATCTGTCTTGGCCATATATGGATTATGTTAGTGTGGTTCTCCTAACAGGGCATCATCTGGAAATACCCATATACAATCCCTTTTATGCCCATATATGGAGATCGATGTCTGTAGAACCAGCCATACTAGACTGACAGTCAACAATGTGATGTGTCTGACATCATACATACAATCCCTTTTATGCCCATATATGGGGATCCCTGCTCTGATAATCTGATATCACTGTGATGTCACCTGTGATGTCACAGTGATGTGTCAGGGGAACCACAGAGTCAGGCGTTACAGAGATACGGTCAAGCTGTGACAGTTCACATACTACAGTAGCAACTAACCGGATATTTTATTTTGGGCAGATCTTGGAACAGTGTGGAACTCCATATTTGGGCAAGACTGACATCATGTTGATGATTTCAGTCAGCTTTATTTAAAAGCTGACTACACAGGGTTTGAGGCGCATTATCTAAAGAGAAGGCTGCAAGACAGGTCATTAGTTGTTAATCACTGGTTGAAGAAACCTCATCAAACACTGCTGATACAGCAAAGATTCTGGTTAGAATAGGTTTAAGTCGTTTTCACAATATTTGCAGTGTTCCATACTTTTATTCTCAGTGTGTAGAAATGTCGTCCGCCAGCAGTCTGCTGTCTGAAGAGCACTTCCTGTGTTCTATCTGTATGGATGTGTTCACTGATCCAGTCTTCACTCCATGTGGACACAACTACTGCAAAGACTGCATCACACATTACTGGGACATGAATGATGTGTGTCGATGTCCACTGTGTCAAGAAAAGTTCAAAAAGAGACCAAAAATATCCGTCAATACTTTGATTTCTGAGATGGTTCATCAGTTCAGGAATCACAAGTGGAAAGAAGAATATGAAGCAAAGACTGAGGCTGGAATCCAGCAAATGATCCAGGAGAGACACATGAAGATTCAGGAGGTCAAACACTCAGTAGAGCTCAGCAGGAAAGATGCAGACACAGAGATAGCAGGCATTGTGCAGGTCTTCACTGCTCTGATCAGCTGTATTGAGAGGAGCCAGGCTGAGCTCATTGGTGTGATTGAAGAGAAGCATAAAACGACAGAAAAACAGGCTGAAGGATTCGTCAAAGATCTGGAAAAGGAAATCACTCAGTTAGAGAAGAGAATCTCTGAGCTGAAGCAGCTCTCACACACTGAAGACCACCTCCACCTCCTCCAGAACTTCACATCCATCAACACCCCTCCACCCAACAAGGACTGGACAAAGGTCAATGTCCATCAGTCTTCATATGTGGGGACTGTGAGGACAGCTGTGGCTCAGCTGGAGAAGACACTCAGTCAAGTGATGAAGAATGTATGTGATATTGAGCTGAGGAGGTTCTCTCAATACGAAGTAGATGTGATTCTGGACCCTGATACAGCACATTCCCACCTCATCCTGTCTGAGGATGGAAAACAAGTGAGGGATGGAGGAATAAAGAAGAATCTCCCAAATAACAAAGAGAGATTCTCTCGATGTGTCGGTGTCATAGGAAAACAAAGCTTCTCCTCAGGAAGGTTTTACTATGAGGTTCAGGTTAAAGGGAAGACTGACTGGACTCTAGGAGTGGCCAGAGTGTCCATCAACAGGAAGGGAAGCATCACACTGACCCCCAACAATGGTTATTGGACTATAGGGTTGTGGAATAGAAATGAGTACTGGGCTCATGCTGACCCTGATGTCCTCCTCTCTGTAAGAGAGAAGCTCCAGAAAGTGGGAGTGTTTGTGGATTACGAGGAGGGTCTGGTCTCCTTTTATGATGTGGAGGCCAGAGTTCATCTCCACTCTTTCACTGGCTGCACCTTCACTGAGAAACTCTATCCATTCTTCATTCCCTGCTTTAATAATGGTGGTAGAAACTCTGCTCCTCTGACCATCTCTCCTGTCAACATGGACGCTGGTCTTGGTGGGGACGGAGGGAACATGTCCCCTCCAATTTAAAAAAATAAAAAATAGGAAAAACTGTGTTGATTTGTCCTAAGATGCAAATATTTTGGAATGAAGTCATAAAGTGTCTGTCAGGAATCTTTAAAATTACCGTTCCACTAAGTGCTAAGCTCTGTATACTTTGAATTCACTGAAAGAACTTTATACATTCAGCAAAGCAAACTAAACATTTTGACTTTGGACTTCGCCAAGCTAGAAGAGCTGTGGCATTATGTTGGAAAAGTGTTGAAGCCCCAACATTGAGGATGTGGCATCGGGAACTCAACTCTATTGGGCTGGAGAGGTTAACATATAGTTAGGGGTAGACAGAATGATTTTGACCAGCTTTGGAACATTTATATGGAAACAATTACATTTATCTGAATGAAATAACAATATATGGTTAGAAAAAAGAAAGAAAGAAAACAATGTCAGATGAATTTTTGTAAACAATGTATGGGAACTTTGTTATTATTATTGGTTATTTATTTGTATTATTATTCTCAATAAGCAGGTGCAGGGGGTATATGTGTGTGAATGTGAGTGAGTATAGGCCTATGTATTGTATTGTACGTACAAAAAAAAAATCGATAAAAATCTATAAAAAAAAGAAAAACTGACTAAGAGGAGGCATTATATTTTGTATAACACGATTCTATTGTGAAAATAGCTGATCTACATGCTCACAATGCCTCGCGTTGCGAGGCGTTGTGAGCTATGGGGGGCCTGCTGGGGCATTGCACCCTCAGTTGCAAGTTGTGCCTAATCAGTTTATATTCTATGTGAAGTCAACACAATATCAAAAACACCACAACTATTGGGTAATTATTATTATTGTCATAGAGATTACAATAACGGTATTGAAACACAGTTTAATCCGCAATTTAAAATCACCTATACCACAGCGCAGTAGCAGCGGCTTTAATTTCAGCTCCCAAAAACTGGCATCTGTTGTAGGTATTATAGATAATACAAAGAATGTTCATATAAAAAATATGTGCCCCCTCACAATTTTCAAAAGCCCCCTTAGTCATTTCATCCTGCGGCTGGCCCTGGTTTGTTTACTGTTGAGAGAGAAAACAATGTTGCACATTAAGTTAATCATCTGAGGACCCCTCCCCCCCTCCCCCTCAACATCATTTGGGGATCACCTGGGGGTCTCAACCCACAGGTTGAGAACCACTGCTTTCGAGGGTGTTGTGTTGTGTTGGGATGCGGTTGGTTGAGTCACATGTAATCCATCACATGTCATTATGGTGTTGTCACATTCCATTCCGCCGCACTGTTGTGTCTGCGTTGCACGGGACGCGTTGACGTACAGATGGAGAGGAACCTCCATACATCCTACAGCGCTGTCAACGGGGTTGCCACATACGCTTATTATAAGCGGACAGAGCCACGCCATTTTTTTTCTACAGACCGTAAATGAAGCCGTCCTTGACATGAAAAGATTCGAGCACCACTGACAGAGCAACGTAGGTTTTTCAGTAAACTGTTTTAGAAGACATTTGTAGAATCAAGGCCTCAGGGATTAATGGGTTTAAATTAGGACTTGGGCTTGGTTTAAAAAGTAATCAAATTAATCACAGACTTTGCAATTAATTCATAGAAATTAATCGCATGTTTAATCTCATATAGATATTTGAGCTGAGAAGCTCAAACAACTCCCCCACAGGTACCATTGTACCTGTTAGTGTGGTACGATGCGTCCACAAAACAGCTCCCGTAGGATTTTTGTGCTAAAATTGATTTTTTTGCAGATCCTGGTTCTATAGAGTCCAAACTATGAGAAAATGATGGGTGTCAACTTTTCCGGACCCCCACCCCCTTTTTGGGGGTCTTCTAGTTTGGGACCTCCCAGAACAGTACACCAGCCAGTTAATGTCCAATTTTCTTAATATTAGGGTTGTTTTGTAAGTTTTAAAACATTCTGAGTTCATTTATTACACTTTTGAAGCAGCCAGAATAAGCTTTCTGACTTTTGGTTGGGGTCTTTCCTCACCTGGGACCCCCCAGATGGACCCCTGAGCCTATCTCAGTACTCGCTCTGCTCCTGCTCCAGAACAATGTCATATTAGATCATAATTGAAAGCATAAAAGTTTTTTTTTCTGAAAACAAAAATAAGTAGTAACAAATACCAGGGGTCTTCCATAGGGGCTTCGGGACCCCTGGGGGTCCTCAGAGTTACTACCTAGTGTGATACGAAGTGTACTTCTAAGGATTTCTTTGCTAAAATGTATTTTCTACTGCTTTGGCTTTTATAGGGACCAAACTGTCAGAAAATGATGGGTGTCAGATGTTCCTGACCCCTGCCCCCTTTCTGGAGGGGTCATCTATTTTAGGACCTCGCAGAACAGTATGCCAGCCAGTTAATGTCCAATTTTCATAATATTAGAGTTTTTTAAGGGTTTTAAAACATTAAAAGTTCATATATTGCACTTTTGAAGCAGCCAGAATAACCTTTATGACTTTCCTCACCTGGGACCCCCGGAATGACCCCTGAGCCTATCTCAGTACAGTCCTTGCTCTGCTCCTGCTCCAGAACAGTGTCAAATTAGATCATAATTGAAGCATAAAAGCTTTTGTACCTGTACCTGGGCTCTGTACCTGACAACAAAAATGAGTAGCTAATACCAGCTAGGGGTCTTCCACAGGGTCCAGGACCCCCAGGTGTGCTCAGAGTTACTACAGGGGGCCAGCCAAACGGCTGTTTCAGTTTTGGCCCATTTCTTGCAAGAATAATATTAGAAACTGTTAGTTTTATGTATCCTGGGTTTATGTAGTGTACTTGATGGTTTATTAGTATTCTGAGTATTATTTACTAGTAAGATGCCTCAGAGCACCAATTCTTTGCCATCTGGCTAGTGATGTATATCAGACCAGTTACCCATATATGGAGACCCCTGGTACCCATATATGGAGATCCATGTACTGTATATGGAGATATGCTGTGAGAGCCCAAACATGCTTACTCAGTTATTTGTTATGTGAAAGTCCTATGATGTCTAAGACAAGTGACATCATACCCTTTTATGCCCATACGTGGATATTCCTGTCTGTAGAACCAGCCACACAGATATGGGTTGTCTTGGCCATCTGACTTGGCCATATATGGATTCTGTTAGTGTGGTATGGGGCCGATGTGGCCTCCATATATGGGCATTCCCATATGAAGTCCTGTTAGATATGGGCTTATATATTGAAGACATCAGGGAACTCCATATATGGACCTTGTCATACATCTTGAATGTAAGACCTCAGCATCAAAGGCTGGATTGGGGTCTGTCCCTGGGACAAACTATTATCATGTCCACTGTCCAGGGGTACTTGTACATCAAGCTGCCTCACAGAAACAGGACATAGACTCCTGCCCTATGAGCCTCAGGGCTGGGCAAGGCTTACTTATTTCCATCAACATTGGAGTTATTGGAACACTTTGGTCCAACAACCCTGCATCTGTGATAATGCAGGGTAATGGGATGGGATTTCAGTCAAAGAACATGGAGCTGCACTGCTACCACATATCCTCCATGCCAACTACGTCACAATGCAGTATAAATGATACCTGACAAATTGCCCTGAGCTTCCACCAATTGAAGAAAATGGATGGAATTCAGAGAGTGGAGGGTATTTTCCAGTCAGATGTCTTGGCTGACTGGGAGGTTGGGGTGACGAGATTTGGCTGGCCCCCTTTAGTAACTCTGAGGACACCTGGGGGTCACAGACCTCCTGTGGAAGACCCCTGGTATTAGCTACTCATTTTTGTCGTCAGAGCCCAGCTACAAAAAAAGCTTTTATGCTTCAATTATGATCTAATTTGACACTGTTCTGGAGCCGGAGCACAGCAAGGACTGTAATGAGTACTGAGATAGGCTCAGGGGTCATTCCGGGGGTCCCAGGTGAGGAAAGACCCCCACCAAAAGTCAGAAAGGTTATTCTGGCTGCTTCAAAAGTGCAATATATGGACTTTTAAAACCTTCAAAACAACTCTAATATTAAGAAAATTGGACATTAACTGGCTGGCATACTGTTTTCCGAGGTCCTAAATTAAATGACCCCCCAGAATAGGGGCAGGGGTCGGGAAAATCTGATACCCATCATTTTCTGACAGTTTGGTCCCTATAAAAGCCAAAACAGAAGAAAAATAATTCTGCTAAAAAGATCTTTAGATCTTTAGTACAGTAACAGTATGAACTCTGAGGACCCCCGAGGGGTCCCGAAGCCCCTGTGGAAGAACCCTGGTATTTGCTACTTTTGTTTACAGAGCCCAGCTACAAAAAATAATTATTCAATTATGATCTAATATGAACATTTTCTGGAGCAGGAGTAGAGCGATTACTGAGATAGGCACATGGGACCGTCTGGGGTTTCCCAGGTGAGGAAAGACCCCAACCAAAAGTCAGAAAGCTTATTCTGGCTGCTCCAAAAGTGTAATAAATGAACTCAGAATGTTTTAAAACCTACAAAACAACCCTAATATTAAGAAAATTGGACATTAACTGGCTGGCGTACTGTTCTGGGAGGTCCCAAACTAGAAGACCCCCAGAAAGGGGGTGGGGGTCCGGAAAAGTTGACACCCATCATTTTCTCATAGTTTGGACTCTATAGAACCAGGATCTGCAAAAAAATCAATTTTAGCACAAAAATCCTACGGAATTACACATCGTACCACACTGGGGAGTTGTTAACGTACACCTGTAGCACTTTCACAATGGAAAGTGCGTACGTACAACGGTAGGAGGTTTCCATTGTGAAAGTACTGTACAGTACTACAGGTGTGAATTGGAAATGAATGCTATTGGCTGGAGGGCGGGTCTTCACGCCAATACAAAGCCTAGAAACACAGCCTACTTTATCATTCATTTAAAAATGTATGTGACCATAATTTACTAAACGCATATCATGGTGATTTAAAAAAATACCTTAAACTAGCGATTGAAAACATAAAGTGTTTATGAAAAGGTTTACTAAGATAATATAATTGAGCGTAAAGTTCGCCAAAACCTCATAGATTTAACATTGAGATAAAGGTTTCTTGACACCAGTAGAAGGTGAAACAGTGACATCTGCTGGGCCATTAATAGGAACAGCAGCTTCAATAAGAACCCAGAAGCGGCTTCATTTCCAGAGAACAAAACTTGCCGCTTGGGTGCCAAGCTCCAACATCTGGCTTTGACCGGGCCCCCAAAAATGTCTGGGCTTAAATCTGGCAGATTTGTACCAGATTTGTGCCAAGAACCCCTGAACCACATTTGACATTCGAAAATATTGAATCTTGTTTTTATAAACCTGGTTGCTTATTTCTCTTGCAATATCTGGCAACATTGTCTGTCACTGGTGTGTGGATATCTGAGAGAGAAAGAATGAGAGGCAGGCGCGCGCGCGCGCACACACACACACACACACACACACACACACACACACACACACACACACACACACACACACACACACACACACACACACACACACACACACACACACACACACACACACACACACACACACACACACACACACACACGAGAGAGAGAGAGGCACGCATGGAGGAACAACAAAGAGACAACACAGAGAGAGAGAGAGAGAGAGAGAGAGAGAGAGGGGGGGGGGGGTAGTCTTTGAAGTATCCTCTTCATATATGTCACTGTCAAACTGTCTCTTCTGCCAAAACACGCTCTTTCTGGAAACCCCAACAACACAAACACACTCCTAAACACACCACTGTTCCCTGGTACTACTGTTGCTCAATGGTCCATGGGAAAATGTTTAACAATGTTGAACAATACACTGTATATTTATACTGTAAATAGGTTTAACTCATTTTTCATTACTACATAATAAGTCCTTTATTTATTTGTTATCCAATAATGTGGGTATTTTAATTTAATTTAAAATGTAAAATGTAATTTCGACGGATGGACAGGTTTATTTGTTGACCTGGCATTAGGGATGGGACGATAATCGTTATCGTTTATTGTGATAAAAGAAAAACACTCACAATAATCGTATCGTGGAGATTTACTTTTATCGTGAAATTATCCTCCGTCATGCACTGGGATTGATTCACCTTTTACTTGCCAAGCTGCATATCCAGTAATTCTCTATAATTGGTAAAACAGACCTGGAAATAACGTACTTGATACAGTCTTCTTTTCCCCACTCTCTACCAAATCTACAAGCTCACAATGCATAAATCGACAATGTTTTGGCAAATGTTCCGCCCGATAATGGATGTTGGGGACATTTTGATTATCGCGATAATATCGCAAATCGCAATGTCTTCGGTCACAATGATCATGACATGACATCTTCATATCGTCCCATGCCTACCTGGCATCCTATATTTTCTATAGTTTCAAAGTACAGATTATTCATAATGTAAATTCCCTGTAATGGGTGTGGCCATGGTGGTTCCTGGGGATAACAGGAAACATGTTAGTGGTCCACCGCTCAAAAAGAGACCAAGAACCACTCACTCTCCAGGAGGGTTCAAACTAGGGATGTAACGATACATTTTAATAGCGATTTGATACATATCACGATACATGGTGGTTGACAATATGATACATGGACGATATTGGTTCATTCATGGCGATACGATACGATTCGATTCAATGATTTAAAATCGATATAGTAATATATATATATATATATATAGTAATATATATATATATATATATATATATATATATAGAAGAGTATATATATATATATATATATATGGATATAAATAAGTAAACAAAGTGATTATCTGCCAAATACATGGACATTGTATATTGACAAACCCGCACCTTGACATGAACCCAGAGATTACACTATATGGAAAGGAAAAGTAATTAAACCCCTCCTTTTAGTTTGCTAAATACAATTCTTTGCACTGCCGATTCGATACGATACAAAATAAAACGATACGATTCGATTTTAGCTGTTTTCATTTCGATATACTTTGATTTTTTAAGTTAAAAACGATATTTCGATACAGTTACTATATCGTTACACCCCTAGTTCAAACCCACCAGTCACCCGCGACATCGCTGTCTCTCCCCCAACATAACACCCATCATCAAACATGAAAGAGCTTTCTTTTCAGGACATAATTTATGTAGCATCCTTACTTCAGCTACAGTCGAGAAAGAGTCTTCTTGGGTTTGGCATCATTACAAGCAATGCTGCTCAGCATTTTCCTGGAAAAAAAATGTTCATGGGAAAAATAAGCAGGTCAAACTAATAAAAGAAACCCAGGCACGACAAGCATGTGTAGTGTGAGAAAATCCCGACTGTCAGGTGGAAACCTTGTATGTCTAAAAATGTAGGCATTTTAGGCATCATAAAATGTAGGCGTTCAGCGGACACTCGTAATCCAGAGTGATTTACAATAAGCAAGGTCATCAATACATCAACATCAAAACACCAGTAAGACTCCCTAATCGGGAGATAAGCGACCGTCAGGTCGCATGTATATGTCACAGTTAGTTTGAGATTCAGTTAGATTGAGAACAGGAGCGCTCATTTTTGGGCACAAGGTGGAACAGGCGGTGCCTCCTTCGGGGAACTAGGAATAATTTGACTGAGGTTAGGATTAGGGTTAGGTTTAGGCATAGTTTTACTGAGGTTAGGTTTAGGACTAGGGTTAGGCTTAGGCATAGTTTTACTGAGGTTAGGGTTAGGTTTAGGCATAGTTTTACTGAGGTTAGGATTAGGTTTAGGCATAGTAGCATTCACCAGGTTAGCATTCACCAGCTACCACTGAGACATGGGCTTCTTCCACATCCAGGTGAACTTCTTCCACATCCAGGTGAACAAAAACAAGCGCTCCTTTCCCAATCTAACTGGTTTCTCAAACTGTAGCATATACACAAATTGGCCTGTAAGTGGCATTGGTTCCTGTGTGTAGGGGGATGTGCTTGGCAAATGTATGCTTAGGTAGGGCCGGAGAATGTGGGGTTTAGCTGTAATGGGGTGGTGGCAAAGTTGTAAGAATATGTTGGTATGTAGGTGGAGGAAATGTGTAACATAGGTATTGTGTTGAAGTATGTCTGTCACAGATTCTGTTTTGCTAGGCACTTTGGGTCATTGATAAGAATGCAGACAGGCGTTTTCATTTAGAGACGTTTTATTGTAAGAAGAGCTTGACTATGAAAAATAACGTAGGTAGACCAAGCACCTATTCAGTAAAAAAATGCTATCTGTCTTTCATGTATGGTCATTGAGGGTAGGCCAGTGCTTTGTTAAAAGCTATGGGCTTACAGTAGGTGGAGTCTGAAGAGTCTTCAGTCCACGGTGGAAGCTAGGGAGTGAGTCTGTTGTTCTAACTCTGACAGGGAGTTAATTCCACAGTTTGGGGAATAAACTCCAAGTTTCACAAGAAGAGTAAGATCTGCACATGGCTTAACGACAACAAATTATCAATTCACCTGGGCAAAACCGAGTCCATCCTCTTTGGATCAAATCATAACCTCAAAAAGGCAGAGAACTTCACAATCAAAGTGGGTGACAAGGTCATAACACGAAAAAACGAAATCTCTTACTTAGGATGTATCCTTGAAGCTAATCTTTCCAGCGAAAAGATGACTTCAAAAGTAATACAAAAAATCAACCAACGAACTCGTTTCCTACAGAGGATCGCCCCAATGGTCAACTTCAACACACTGAAGACCATAGCTGGTGCAATAATCCAGCCCCTCTTTGACTATGGAGTCCACGTATGGTATCGTGACGCCCCACAAGCCCTAAAAACTAAACTCCAAACAGCCCAAAATAAACTAATTAGGGTCCTGCTTAACCTTCCCAATCAGACTCACCTCACCGCTACTCACCAGTTAAGAGTGGGGTGGCTCAGAGTAGATGACAGAGTACAGCAACTTGCAATGGGACTGGTGTACAAGATACACTACACCACTATGATACCCAAGTACCTGTCAAAATACTTTATAAACGTTAAGGATGTCCATAATTACAACACCAGAGGCAGTGCCACAGATCACGTTCAACCCAGAGTCAACTCAAAGAAAGGGTCGAACTCGTTCTTCTGCTATACCACAAAAATGTGGAATGCCTTACCGAAGGCCATAAAGGAGTGTGGATCACTAGCATCCTTTAAAATTGCCCTAAAAAACCACTTACAGGCAGCAGCCGTTCACAACTGGTAAAAACCTAGCCCAACCCTACCCTCCCTGCCCCTTCCTTGTATATACTGTACATACTGATTGTTTAGACTTACTGTTACCTGCCCCTTCCTTGTATATATTGTATATACTGTACTTACTGATTGTATAGACCTACTGTTTTCTTTTTCTTTCTTTTTTTCTTTACATGTCTACTGCATAGTACTGTGTTCTATTTGTCTGTCATTCAATGTTATATGAGATACTTAAATGGTTTCCTGTTGAAATAAGCTTAGTCTTTTCATGGATCTCCTTTTAGTAGACCTTGTACCAGTGAACTGTACCGTCATGAATCTGTACATTTTCCTATGCAAACTTCTAATAAAGCCTTCAATCAATCAAAAAAAAGGAGGGCGAATTGTCTAGGACGAGTGGATTTTTGTCCTAGGGTTTTTAGTAGTGGAAAAAAAAAGTAGTGAAAATAGACGATCTACAAGCGCACAATCGCGAGGCGTTGTTTGCAGTTGCTTGTAGATCGTCTGTTTTCACCACTCTTGTACGATGAAGCAGGGCTTTACTTTAAGACAAAACGTACGATACAAGGTTTCTGGTCCACTTTGCATGTGATTATCTGTGAGGCTTTGGACGTCTTGGACAGAACAACCCTCTGTAGAGTCAGGCTGGATCAGTGAGTTTAACACTGATGAGGTTTGCATGTCCCTGAATAACTTGGTGTTTTAACGGAGGCAGGGACGTGCTGGGCCCCTGATTCAACCCGGGAAAAAGAGTTGGAGAGGCCCTCATTTTTGATTTTTTTTATATTTCGTTGTTGTCGGGTGGAAACCTTATATGTCCAAAAACGTTTGTTTTGTATTTATCATTTAAAAATTATTTAAACTAGTGAAAACAGCCGATCTACAAGCACACTACGCCTCGCACAGCGAGGCGTTGTGTGCTTGTAGATCTGCTGTTTTCACTACTTTTGTGCAACGGCCTTGTATGATGAAGCAGGGCTTTGCTTTGCGAAATTTTTTATAAATGTGAAACTTGGAGATAGAAGGTTTCTGCCCGACAATGACGATTTACTTTGTTGACCGCACAGCCCCCAAAATGGAACGAAGGCCGAAATTTTATTTTTTTCCTAATGGCTGGCCTGGACCGGCCGGGAATGAACCGGCCGTTAGGGAGTTGTCCCGATTTTCCCAATGGCCAGCACGTCCCTGGTTTTAACGGAGGCGAGCGAGCGTGTTAATGACCCGTTGGCTTGGCTCTATCGTCTGGAAATTACACACATCCTTATCAACGCTCCCGAACTACACACTATGCCAGTGGTGTAAAGTATCTAAGTACAAGTACTACAGTATTGAACTGTTTTTTAGGTATTTCTTTTACTTTACTGGATTATTCCCAGTTTTCGGTACTCTACTTATTTGGAAAAATGTTAGTTATGCCTACTGGTTACTTTGTAATTTTGATTATATTTAAAAACAGACGATCTACAAGCTCAGAATGTGACACATTGTGAGCTTTTAGATCTGCTATTTTCAAAAGACTTTTCAAAGACAGCTAGTAGTCTACTTGTACTGACATACGTTTTTAATTCCGGACTTTTACTTGTAACAGAGTACTACATTGCAGTATTGATACTTTTAATTAAGCAAAACATTTGAGTACTTTTCTCACCACTGCACACTGAAACGCAACATGCCTTTCCAACATTGTATCAAAGAATCAAGGAGTCGTTCCAAAGGGGAATTCTTATTAGTGGACTTTATTTTCAGCAACAAAACCATCAAAGTCTGAGTGCTGTCTGTGTAGTAAGTTGTCAGGTATTTAACCCTATAGCCTAAGGTCTTCATACTAATTATAAGACACGTGCACACATAGACATCAAAGGGGGCTTGAGCCCCTGTCCTTTTATCTGTCTGTAAAAAGTGCCCTCTCCAGACCATGAATGCAGTTTTCACTATGGTGAAAGAAACGCAAATGCCCTCTTTCCATGCCATACCTGAAGGCAGCATTCAAGAGAATTGCCTTGTCGGAACTTGAATGTTGAAATAATTGCCCTCTCGGTGTAGAAATCCCTGCCGTTACGCCACATCTCCAGTATTGACTTGATTATGCTTAGTTCAGTGTGGTATCACCGAAAATAGCAGACCTCCAAGCTCACAACGCATTCAGCCAAAAGGCCCTTTTAGAAATGTCAGCCCCTGCCTCTCTAACATTCTTTGCACGTCCCTGCTAATTGTCACGTGAATTTTTTTTTTAAAAATAGCTACAATATATCTACAATCTACAAATACACAACAAAACCAATTCGAAACTTTAGAAAACATATTCATCAATTTTGAACATCTTGAAAATGCACCCAAAATAGGGATGCCAGCGTCAAACATTAACACAAATATGTTTTACTTTTTTTCTTCTTTTTCTTTTTTTAACTTAAAAGTAGGGTAAGTGATTTTCTTCAGTTAAAACAAGTGTTAAGCTGCTCTATGTTCATTGCAGGGACATGCTGGGCCCCTGATTCAGCCCGGGAAAAAGAGTTGGAGAGGCCCTCATTGCGCGCTATAGAGAGAGATCTCTCTATAGCGCTGCTGCTACTCAAAGATTTGCCATTTCAGATCATGACAAGTGACAAGCCAGTGGGCCAATTACATGAGTTATATTTTATCGTTGTCAGGTGGAAACCTTGTATGTCCAAAACCGTTTGTTTTGTATTTATCATTTTAAAAATGATTTAAAGCTATACTGTGTAAGATTCTCAACTAGTGGTCAGTAGCCATATAGCAAACCGCGGTCGCGTTCGCGTCTTTCGCCCGTTTTTCGTACCTTCACACCCCCGCGTCTGCCTCCACAACGCCGAGAGCTATCTTTAGAGGGGTCCCTGGTTCCTGTGCGTTCAGGCATTCCGGAGAAACGGACTATTTCACCCTGCCTGGTAGGCGAGAATTACCTTTTGAGTAAAGAGACACACGGGCGACTACAAATATGGCGACCCCACTTCAAGATGCGCTGCATTGGCCGGTAGTGTACCATGTGTGCATGATCGGCGATGTGATTGGGCAACGTATACACAACGTATACAGATGATGCAGATTACGTAATCATGGCGCGAAATTCTCCCCCCCTCACGGCTCATAGAAAACATATAAAGAGAAGGCTTCAGAAGCTGAAAATAACGGAGTGGGTGTTCTAAAACTTTAGCGATTTAACAGTTAGGACAATTTTAAGATTTGTTTTATAAAAAAAGTTACATAGTAAAACTTTAAACTAGTGAAAACAGCCGATCTACAAGCACACAACGCCTCGCACCGTATTCACTACTTTTGTGCAAACAGTTTAATTTTTACTTTTGTGCAAACAGTTTAATTTTTTTCCTAATGGCCCGCCTGGACCGGCCGGGAATGAACCGGCCGTTCTGGAGTTGTCCCTCTTTTCCCAAAGGCCAGCACATCCCTGGTTCATTGCTACGGTGTTTTGTTCAGTAACAGGAGTGAGTCTCCAAACTCTCCATGTCTCTCCAGCTCTTGATTAACAACTTGGGAGCCAAACTCGTTCAGTAACGAGATACGGCCCATGGAGGTCGCTGTGCCAAAACTAAGTTCTGTCAACGAGACAAAGGGTTAACTTGGTTACGTGCAGCTGCATCCGTCCTGTGTACCTTGTGAGAGACGCTGGTGCATATGTCATAACATGACGCGCACAGAAGCGAAATGGATCGTCTAGGCTGCATACACTTCCATTCTATGCTGAAACATAAAAAGGGCTTTATCTATGAATGAGGTGCAAAGAACGCCAGGGAAGCAGAGATCTGATTGTTTTCACAGCAACACTTTACCGCGATGGTCGGCCCCGGTTTGGATTTTAGTTTCGCAAGCGTTTGTAAACAAATGGATTATCTTCCTCAATCGTCAGCGGACACTCACGTGCACACGCACAAAGCTTCCGAGGCTCTTCAAAATAAAGCTTAAGTGAACGGCGGCACCAGCAACAGCTAGAAATGTCAGAAACCTTGAATTCCCATGTGTTAAACAGAAAATGTATTTTCAGGTCAGGATGCAAATTGTATCCAATCAGGATGGAGAACTGGGGAAGGTATTTTGGGGTACTCCTAGAGGTTACATGGAAAGATTCTTATATTGCTCATGAAAACTTCTATCCCACGTTCATAAAACCAGATCAATCTGGATCCTATCATGCACAGCCTATATGAAAAATGTTTTTTATAATGCCATATATTTTCAAAACAGCCATTTGCCAATATACGTCCGCCAATAAAAGATTGCATTGTTTTTTTGGACCTGGCCTTTTGAGCTGTATACGCAAGGTTCTGGAAAGTGTCCGTGAAAAGATGCTCGGAAAAAAGTTTCACCAAAGACGATGGGAGAAACCGCGAAGACCCACAAACGTGGAGAAGTGACCACGGGCACAGATTAGGACTGATTCCTTGGCCCATGTAATCACTGTTTAAAAATGTTGGACCCCATTATGTTCAGAACATTATTCTGACAATAAAATGGTCTTTTTCTCAGAGAGACAAAATCTGTAGGACATTTTCTTTGTTTGAGACCTGGCTGCTCCAGCAACATACTCTCATGATGATGACATCTATATTAAACGGTTCCCAAACCTTTCAGGCCGTGACTCGCAAAATAATCATATGTGAACTGGGGCGACCCCTCCTCTCTCCCAGCCTGCCAAGTACTTGGAATTTGAGGCATAGAACAATGCTTTGCACGGAGCATTGCAGTTCTGGGGAAAACAAAACACTTTTGACCATAAATCACTTTATATCTTATATCGCTCACTTGTTCTACCTTATCTCACTTACTGTGTCGAGATTTGGGATCTAAAACCATTTTCTACCACTTTTTCTAGTCACATGTTCAAATACTGGATTCTGATTGGCTAAATTCCGGAGGTTATGGCAGAACAACCGCCGCAGTTGTGTGAGGACGAGATCAATGCGCCTCAGTGTACATCCGGGGACTTCAGGAGGTAGTCGGAACACCTTTCCCCCAACCAACATATGACGGTCGTAGCGGTCCTATGTTTACTAACGTGCGTACGACGTCGCCGATTTATTTGGATCCAATGCAATCCGCCAACTTTAAAGCCCCTTTTCTCTGAACCTATGCCTTTCTGGAAGCGAACAGCCTCTATTTACGGCCGGAACGGTCCTTCTAACTGACGTTAGCTTAGCTGTATGCTAGACATCTTTCTCTGCATGGAGTTGGCGTCATCTGGTGGTGAGTAGAAGATGTTGTTTGTGGAACTATTTGCTGTCGTCGCGGAAGTTTTATAGGCAATAATGATTGTAACTTAATATCCTTGCAAGTTACAACTATGTGTTTTCTTTCATGTATACGTAAAAAAGTGGTAGAAAAGCTATTTACCACTCGGGGTCGGACATTATGCTCTGATAATGTCCTGTGTGAGGGTGTTATCGGACTCGGCTTCGCCTCGTCCGATCACCCCCTCACACAGGACATTATCAGAGCATAATGTCCTCTCACTCGGGGTAAATTGCTTACATGCATTCTACAAAAAAAGAGCCATCAGAATAGTCAACAGGGTAGCGTATCTTGATCTCAAAAATATACTGTTTTCACAATCACCATGCCATGAAGTTCATGGGACTTGTCAAATACAAGACTGCATTAATTATATGTTTAGAGCAAGTATACAACTATACATAAATATGTTATTGGCATTTTGGTGGTAAAGAGAAGGGGCTTATTGCGACCGTAGGTCGCATTTACTACCAAAACCTCCACCGGCTGTCCGTCCGTCCCTGAGTCAGTCAGTCACACGTCACACGTCACACTTTTGCCCGGCTCATATCTCCACAACCGTTGCCCCCATCCATGCCAAATTTTGCACACACACTCCTTACCTGCCAAACTACAACCTCCAAGGACCCCCGGAGCTCCAGGGACCCCCAGGTCCCTGGGGGACCCCCAGGTGTAAAAAAATGTCCCTCCGTGAGTCAGACGTCACACGACACACTTTTGCCCTGCTCATATCTCCACAACTGTTGCCCCCATCCATGCCAACTTTTGCACACACACTCCTTACCTGCCAAACTACAACCTCCAAGGACCCCCCCAGCTCCAGGGACCCCCAGGTACCTGAGGGACCCCCAGGTGTAAAAAATGACCAAATGTGCAAAAATGACCAAATGACCACCCCAACGGGGCTGCTCACGGGGAATTCCTGGGGACCACCCACTCCTGGTGCTCCAGAACGGATGCAAAAGTGGTGGCGCCCCCAGTGGAGGACCCCCTCTACTGCAGCTCACATAAAATGCCGTAACTCGGGCTAGGAGCGTCCGGGAGAGCCGGGGCCGGTACCTATTCATCCGCCAAGGCAACGCGGAGACCCCACCCCTCATTTCTCACATGGCCCTCTTCTAGCGCCACCTTCAGGCCGATTTTTAAAACACATTTTTGGACACTGCTCCTACAGTTTTTGCCCTAAAATCACGCAAATCGCTACACAGTATCTTTACACTCATGTCATCAACATGGATCAGGAACATTTTGGAAAAACACATTTTTGCCCTATTTGTGTCGCTTATCTCCCGATTAGGGAGTCTTACTGGTATACATTTACATTTAGTTTGACTCAGTTCCACAGATAAATATTGTGAAAATAGACGATCTACAAGCTCACGACTCCTCGTACTGCGAGGCGTTGTGAGCTTAAAGTTCAGCTATTTCCCCGACCCCCAGTTTGATCTATATCAACACTGAACATAGGACGTTTTCAAGGTGTAAGGGTCACGTAGAGTAGGGGTGTATCGATACATTTGAACAACGATTCCATAATGGCATACATGGTTGACGATACGATACATGGACGATATTGGTTCATTCATGGCGATGCGATACGATATGATTCAATGATTTAAAATCAATAATAGTAACTATTTAGCAAAGACATTAAATCAGTGTGAAACCTGTCAATAGAGCAGGTTTTTTAAGGGGAAAATCTATTCTTATGGATATAAATAAGCAAACACTGTGCTTCTTTAGCAAATACATGGACATTATATGTCAACACATATGGACATACCTGCACCTTGACATGAACACAGGGATTACACACATTTATCCATAGACTAACGGTACTCTGTGTTACCGGTGAGCGAGCACAACACCGAGTACTTTACCTGCACACCGATAACACTGTTAAATAAAAAGAAAATGCAGACGCTGCTCTTCTCTGCCCCGAGGAGCGCAGTAGAGATGTGACGTTCGCCAACGATTCCGCTCTTTTGAACAGCTCTTTTAAATGAACGATGGGATTCGGTTCTCAATCGCGGGAGGCCGGGAGCCGTTCCTTGTGTGGGAGTGTCGAGAACAGATCCTGAATCAACGGATCATCACGGGGCGAGGAACAGCCCATCAGACTGCATGATGTCTCGTCCCTACTCGCAGGTCACGTTCGGAGACAAGTTGTGGCTTTATAATGTCACAGCGCGCAGTAGGCAGAAAAACAACGATTAGCCAAACAAGAAAACGCGGGGCTGTTGTAACACTAACAGTGTTGTTGCTTTTTTACAAAGCTTAATTCTTAATCGAGTCGGAACACTACCTCACATTTAACATTTTTAATATGGTCGGATCATTGAGGTAGCATTGGCTGCTACTGAGTGCTCACAAGACGACAAGACACGCAATGGTGGTTGAAACGGTGTTACCGATAACCGCGGTGTTGACACGGACACGGTTTTCGGTGTAAAAAATCTCATACCGTTGCAACCCTAGTAGCTATATGGAATGGAAAAGTAATAAGACCCTCTTTCATTTTCCCTCTTAAAATTCCAAAATGCAAGGCAGAAATACTTAGTTTCCATACAATCGATTATTTGCATTGTAAAACGATACGATACGATATACAGAGCCAAACGGTACGATATTTGCTTTTGCATATCGATATAGTAGATCATTGCAAATTAAAAAAGATTTTTCGATTCAGTTACTATATCGTTACACCCCTAACGCAGAGTGATCGCGCCCACTTACAGTAAGAGAGGAAATGCGTAGCATTCTGTACTACTCTCCAATCGTGGATGAATGACCTATCTTATCAAGATATCAAGGATCTTTGGTTTCACCTTGTGTGCCGAGGACCCATGAAATGCCACATCGCCGGAGATGTGTGCAAACTATGATTCTCCGCTTGGTTGGACAAGGCAGAGAAACAAAAGAACAAGTACGACAAAACTAAAACAAAGCGTGACATCGCAAATGAATGTATGGATGTATTAATGTACAACCTTGAGGCTAGGCTAGAATGACTGCTCATGTAATACATAGAACATATGGGGTACATATAAGAACATAAGTTGGTCCAATTTAAACGAGGCCAAGCATTCATTGAGGGCGACAGGCATGAAGTTAGTGGGATATCCATGAAAAATAACTCTTTTCCGCTCTATATGTCACACGTAGTATCCCTTTACATTTCAATAAGCATGATAGAAACCCATGGCCCGACAAGAAAAGGAAGGGGGGGGGGGGGGGGGGGGGGGGAGAAAGACAAGGAAAGGAAAGAAGAAAAAATGTACAACCAAAACAGCCTAAGGGGGACTTGTGTCTATTCATCCAAGGTTATTATAATCTTTAGCCATCTCTAAAGTAATATTATTCTTCATGTTGTTGGGGGCGGGGGGCTTTCGACTTTTTTCTTTTAAACCCACGTGAGCAGCAGCTCTAAAAGGAGGTAATCTAATTTCCAGCCGGGCCCCAGACTAGAGAGAGCAGCCCCCGCTCCCCTGCCGGGATGAGGGGGGGGGGGGATCACAGGCCAACGCAGCCTGCATTCAGACTGCCGCTGCATGGAGCGACGCATTGAGGACTTCCTGCCTCTACGTGCTCGTCCTGTATGATTGTAGGGCTAGGGCGGGAGTCTCTCTCCATTCCGACATGTCGCCACTCCGAAATTGACTTCTAATTGTCGGAGTGGCGACACTCCCATAGGGGTTAAGTTTAGGGTCAGGGTTAGAGATAGGGTTAGTGTCAGAATGGAGACATGTCGGAAAGGAGACATGTCAGAGTGGCGGGATGTAACCGGCTAGGGCATTAACGAAAAAGTCGACAAGTCGACTGAGTCGACTTCATTACACAAGTCAACTTCCACCAGAGAAAGTCGAAGTTGAAAAAAAAAATTATCATAATTTTTGCTCCATGTGTGTGTCTGTACAGCATTCAAACAGTAGGATTGCTTATTGTCAAGGACGGAATGATCCAATATTACAGTGCTACATTTCATTCACAGTTTTCACAGTTTCTGCCTCTATATATTTGATAATTTGGGCAATGTTTAATTTGTCATTTTAGAGGTATTAAAAAGTCCTTAAATTGGCACTTTAGAAATGTGCAGATACCCACTACACACTTGTTTACAGTTGAGTGAGAAAAAAATGTTGTACATTAAGTTAATCATCTGGGGACGGCCCAAAATAATTGGGGGGTCGTGTGTGATGTGATGACGTCATCAAACGATAAAGTCGACTTCAACTCAACTTTTTACTCGAATCGAGTCGACTTGCAAAAATCACAAGTCGTTAATGCCCTATTGTAGGCGTGTATCTATTCTGCATCTAGCTTAAGGCAAGACCCAAATTCAGAGTGAACATTTTTAAAGCTATACTGTGTAAGTTGCTAAACTAGTGGTCAGTAGCGGTATTGCTTTTTTCGGCCGTTTTTCGCCCGGAGTCGTCGCGGACCACCGCCGCGGACCAACGGTTTTATAAAAAAAGTTACATGGTATAACTTTAACTCAAATATTTGCTTTTGGGGGTCCCTGACTGGAACAATATATTTTTAGATGGGGGTCCATGTGGCACTGTGTTAGGTCCTTATACAGTAAGTAGGTCCATTTGGTTACCAACTATGAATCATTTAGCCGCCCGCCCGATTTTACCATCCAGGTTTGGACAATAAAACCTCCTTATGTTCTGTAGGCTGGCCTGGAGTATGTGTGCCGGGATGAGGGGGGGGGGGATCACAGGCCAACGCAGCCTGCATTCAGACTGCCGCTGCATGGAGCGACGCATTGAGGACTTCCTGCCTCTACGTGCTCGTCCTGTATGATTGTAGGGCTAGGGCGGGAGTCTCTCTCCATTCCGACATGTCGCCACTCCGAAATTGACTTCTAATTGTCGGAGTGGCGACACTCCCATAGGGGTTAAGTTTAGGGTCAGGGTTAGAGATAGGGTTAGTGTCAGAATGGAGACATGTCGGAAAGGAGACATGTCAGAGTGGCGGGATGTAACCGGCTAGGGCATTAACGAAAAAGTCGACAAGTCGACTGAGTCGACTTCATTACACAAGTCAACTTCCACCAGAGAAAGTCGAAGTTGAAAAAAAAAATTATCATAATTTTTGCTCCATGTGTGTGTCTGTACAGCATTCAAACAGTAGGATTGCTTATTGTCAAGGACGGAATGATCCAATATTACAGTGCTACATTTCATTCACAGTTTTCACAGTTTCTGCCTCTATATATTTGATAATTTGGGCAATGTTTAATTTGTCATTTTAGAGGTATTAAAAAGTCCTTAAATTGGCACTTTAGAAATGTGCAGATACCCACTACACACTTGTTTACAGTTGAGTGAGAAAAAAATGTTGTACATTAAGTTAATCATCTGGGGACGGCCCAAAATAATTGGGGGGTCGTGTGTGATGTGATGACGTCATCAAACGATAAAGTCGACTTCAACTCAACTTTTTACTCGAATCGAGTCGACTTGCAAAAATCACAAGTCGTTAATGCCCTATTGTAGGCGTGTATCTATTCTGCATCTAGCTTAAGGCAAGACCCAAATTCAGAGTGAACATTTTTAAAGCTATACTGTGTAAGTTGCTAAACTAGTGGTCAGTAGCGGTATTGCTTTTTTCGGCCGTTTTTCGCCCGGAGTCGTCACGGACCACCGCCGCGGACCAACGGTTTTATAAAAAAAGTTACATGGTATAACTTTAACTCAAATATTTGCTTTTGGGGGTCCCTGACTGGAACAATATATTTTTAGATGGGGGTCCATGTGGCACTGTGTTAGGTCCTTATACAGTAAGTAGGTCCATTTGGTTACCAACTATGAATCATTTAGCCGCCCGCCCGATTTTACCATCCAGGTTTGGACAATAAAACCTCCTTATGTTCTGTAGGCTGGCCTGGAGTATGTGTGCCGGGATGAGGGGGGGGGGGATCACAGGCCAACGCAGCCTGCATTCAGACTGCCGCTGCATGGAGCGACGCATTGAGGACTTCCTGCCTCTACGTGCTCGTCCTGTATGATTGTAGGGCTAGGGCGGGAGTCTCTCTCCATTCCGACATGTCGCCACTCCGAAATTGACTTCTAATTGTCGGAGTGGCGACACTCCCATAGGGGTTAAGTTTAGGGTCAGGGTTAGAGATAGGGTTAGTGTCAGAATGGAGACATGTCGGAAAGGAGACATGTCAGAGTGGCGGGATGTAACCGGCTAGGGCATTAACGAAAAAGTCGACAAGTCGACTGAGTCGACTTCATTACACAAGTCAACTTCCACCAGAGAAAGTCGAAGTTGAAAAAAAAAATTATCATAATTTTTGCTCCATGTGTGTGTCTGTACAGCATTCAAACAGTAGGATTGCTTATTGTCAAGGACGGAATGATCCAATATTACAGTGCTACATTTCATTCACAGTTTTCACAGTTTCTGCCTCTATATATTTGATAATTTGGGCAATGTTTAATTTGTCATTTTAGAGGTATTAAAAAGTCCTTAAATTGGCACTTTAGAAATGTGCAGATACCCACTACACACTTGTTTACAGTTGAGTGAGAAAAAAATGTTGTACATTAAGTTAATCATCTGGGGACGGCCCAAAATAATTGGGGGGTCGTGTGTGATGTGATGACGTCATCAAACGATAAAGTCGACTTCAACTCAACTTTTTACTCGAATCGAGTCGACTTGCAAAAATCACAAGTCGTTAATGCCCTATTGTAGGCGTGTATCTATTCTGCATCTAGCTTAAGGCAAGACCCAAATTCAGAGTGAACATTTTTAAAGCTATACTGTGTAAGTTGCTAAACTAGTGGTCAGTAGCGGTATTGCTTTTTTCGGCCGTTTTTCGCCCGGAGTCGTCGCGGACCACCGCCGCGGACCAACGGTTTTATAAAAAAAGTTACATGGTATAACTTTAACTCAAATATTTGCTTTTGGGGGTCCCTGACTGGAACAATATATTTTTAGATGGGGGTCCATGTGGCACTGTGTTAGGTCCTTATACAGTAAGTAGGTCCATTTGGTTACCAACTATGAATCATTTAGCCGCCCGCCCGATTTTACCATCCAGGTTTGGACAATAAAACCTCCTTATGTTCTGTAGGCTGGCCTGGAGTATGTGTGCCGGGATGAGGGGGGGGGGGATCACAGGCCAACGCAGCCTGCATTCAGACTGCCGCTGCATGGAGCGACGCATTGAGGACTTCCTGCCTCTACGTGCTCGTCCTGTATGATTGTAGGGCTAGGGCGGGAGTCTCTCTCCATTCCGACATGTCGCCACTCCGAAATTGACTTCTAATTGTCGGAGTGGCGACACTCCCATAGGGGTTAAGTTTAGGGTCAGGGTTAGAGATAGGGTTAGTGTCAGAATGGAGACATGTCGGAAAGGAGACATGTCAGAGTGGCGGGATGTAACCGGCTAGGGCATTAACGAAAAAGTCGACAAGTCGACTGAGTCGACTTCATTACACAAGTCAACTTCCACCAGAGAAAGTCGAAGTTGAAAAAAAAAATTATCATAATTTTTGCTCCATGTGTGTGTCTGTACAGCATTCAAACAGTAGGATTGCTTATTGTCAAGGACGGAATGATCCAATATTACAGTGCTACATTTCATTCACAGTTTTCACAGTTTCTGCCTCTATATATTTGATAATTTGGGCAATGTTTAATTTGTCATTTTAGAGGTATTAAAAAGTCCTTAAATTGGCACTTTAGAAATGTGCAGATACCCACTACACACTTGTTTACAGTTGAGTGAGAAAAAAATGTTGTACATTAAGTTAATCATCTGGGGACGGCCCAAAATAATTGGGGGGTCGTGTGTGATGTGATGACGTCATCAAACGATAAAGTCGACTTCAACTCAACTTTTTACTCGAATCGAGTCGACTTGCAAAAATCACAAGTCGTTAATGCCCTATTGTAGGCGTGTATCTATTCTGCATCTAGCTTAAGGCAAGACCCAAATTCAGAGTGAACATTTTTAAAGCTATACTGTGTAAGTTGCTAAACTAGTGGTCAGTAGCGGTATTGCTTTTTTCGGCCGTTTTTCGCCCGGAGTCGTCACGGACCACCGCCGCGGACCAACGGTTTTATAAAAAAAGTTACATGGTATAACTTTAACTCAAATATTTGCTTTTGGGGGTCCCTGACTGGAACAATATATTTTTAGATGGGGGTCCATGTGGCACTGTGTTAGGTCCTTATACAGTAAGTAGGTCCATTTGGTTACCAACTATGAATCATTTAGCCGCCCGCCCGATTTTACCATCCAGGTTTGGACAATAAAACCTCCTTATGTTCTGTAGGCTGGCCTGGAGTATGTGGGTCACGGATATTAAAGCAGCAATCCAGGGGAAAAAAGGTTTTACATTGTGACAGCAAGGGTTCCCAGACTTTTCGGTGTCGCGAGTAGTTAGTTTGACTCCACAGATAAATAAAAAAATATTGTGGAAAATAGCTCAACTACAAGTACAAGCTCACAACACCTCGCACTGCCAGTTGATGTTTGTCTATTTCTTAAAGGGATATTTCACTTTCCAAAATTCTTTTTTGGTAATTTTATCGTCTAATCAGGCTTTTGGGAACACACTGAACAGATTTTAATTTGCTTGATTCAATATTTACTGTATTTGATGGAAATGTTACCAGGCCCTCCTCCTCTAGGGCTTCTCCCTATGCACACCCATTGTAACAACAAACTCCATTTTAACCATGATAGATTAATTAAAAACACCCATTATCTTTTCTGGTGACTCATACTACCCCTCTAATATGTGAGCAGGCCGTGTTTTTTCGATAACTTTTTTTATTTATTTTTAATATTGTTTCATTTTCCCAAAGAATTATTGAAAATAAATACAAACATGTATTGATAAAACACAGCCTGCTCACGTATTAGGAGGGTAGTATGAGTCAACAGAAAAAAATAATGGGTGTTTTTAATGAATCTATCATGGTTAAAATGGAGTTTGAAGTTACAATGGGTGTGTATGGGGAGAGGCCCTGGGCCTGGATGGCCTGGTAAAATTTACATCAAATATCTAAATATTGAACCAAGCTAATTAAAATCTGTTCAGGGTGTTCATAAAAGCATGATTAGACGATAAAATGTATAACAACTGGAAGCCGGACACTGCCAGTCAAAGTGACTACTAGCCAATCACACGTGTCTTTTCCGTCCGCACAACATCAGGAACTGGATGGAAACATGCCAATAAAGCTCTGTCGAATTGAATTGATAAGTCCCGGAAAAGACGGTGCGCTGTGATTGGCCAGTAGTCACTTTGACTGGCAGCATGGTCTCCGGCTCTCCTGAACGTCCGGCCTCCAGTTGTTGCACGTCGCTCCAATGAACTAGCCTGGTTTCCAGCCTGTTCGCTCCGTTCCACATTTTGTATCGTCTCTACGCATCACAGTCTGGAAAGGAGCCTATCTCCAATGGGGGGATGGGACATAGAACTCGGTGGAGTCCAACCGCAGCTTCTTATTGGTCTTTGGTCATGTTTGTGCAAACACAACAGACGCAGCTTAGATTCGTTGGAACAACACCACGTGGCTTTCCAGACACCTGTGGCTTCCGATTGGTCTTTTTTGTGGGGCGGGACAAATACACCAGTCTGTATTGGCTGGTTGATGACGTAGCTACCTTAACCCTACTCTGATTCGTTGGAACAACATCCAATCAGCAACGACGACGCCTACGTCACAACTTGTCCCTGAAATACGAGTCAAATGAATCCCCCCCAGATTTGCGGAGAGAGAAAACAAATCGCTGAACGGAGCACAAACAGGCTGGAAACCAGGCTACCAATGAACTGCAACGGCGGATGTGGCATCTAGCTTTTTATATCTGTGGCTAGAGGCTCCAAATTTGGTAGGTGCCCTCGGACGGCCAATAGGGAAGGGCTATAATTTGCTGATGCCCCGCCCCCTCTTCTTTCATTTCTGTAACCCCAAAACCCCAAAGGTCCATAGACTTCAATGGACCTTTTCTGTTCATTTCCTGATTGGACAATATCATGTCCAAACAGATAGGATTTGGCCATGTTTAAAACTAGATTAAAGACTCATTTGTTTTCCCTGGCCTTTTAAATAACACAGTGTCCAATTGCCTCCATGTATCATGTGATTCCTTGTTGTTTACATAGTTTTTGCAATTACGTTTTCCATGTTGTTTTTCTATTGTACTTGAGTAATTGTTTTTATCTATTGATTATTTTATTTGTGTAACACTGCTATTATTCTATGCCTGTACAGCAGTTGGTCGACCCTGGTGGTTTTTTAAATGTGCTCTATGAATAAAAGTTACTTAACTTGCTTCATGTGACATCACACTTTACAATATAAATGGTAAGGCTTAATTCAGTTCCCAGTGGATTCCTCACGACTCGCATCAGTGAAACCACACTTGCACCTTTCTAGTTTCCTATTGGCTTGATTGACTGGGGGACCAATCAAAATTCCTTTGTGTGCAATATAATGTGACCCGGGGGCCAGTGTTTTGAGTATCACTGCTCTACATTCTTCTCTTGTTTCTGTAATTCTTCATTCACTGTAAAGGAATGTGACAAAATAAACGAACACTCCATTTATTCAAGGCGTGCAGGGTAAGTAATTGATTGAAAAAATAAAGTCATTTTGGGGCTGAAGTTCTCCTTTAAGGTCCCTCAAGTCCTGACACCCTCACCCAGTCTATTTAAGATCCCTCAAGCCCTGACACCCTCCCACTCCCAGTCTATTTAATATCTATAACATAAACAACATGGGGACTCCCTCCATATCAACCTTATTGCTAGTCAGGGACGTGCTGGCCATTGGGAAAAGCGGGACAACTCCCGAACGGCCGGTTCATTCCCGTCCGGTCCAGGCCGGCCATTAGGAAAAAAATAAAAATAAAATGTCGGCCTTTGTTCCATTTTGGGGTCTGGGCGGCCAACAAAGTAAATCGTCACTGTCGGGCAGAAACCTCGTATCTCCAAGTTTAAAATGTGTAAATTTTTTCGCAAAGCAAAGCTCTGCTTCATCATACAAGGCTGTCGCACAAAAGTAGTGAAAACAGCAGATCTACAAGCACACAATGCCTCGCTGTTTTCACTAGTTTAAAAAATAAATAAAATGATAAATACAAAACAAACTGTTTTGGACATACAAAGTTTCCACCCGACAACGAAAAAATATAACTCATGTAATTGGCCCACTGAGTAGCAGCAGCGCTATAGAGAGAGATCTCTCTCTATAGCGTGCAATGAGGGCCTCTCCAACTCTTTTTCCCGGGCAGAATCAGGGGCCCAGCTCGTCCCTGTTGCTAGTTTTTCTTTCTCCTTCAGTCCACTATAGGGAATCATATCTCTGTCACTCTGAGTGACATAAGGTCATTCATCCCCTACAAACACAATAAATAACTGTGATTAAAATGTGTCCATTGGTCCCGTCATACCTCCATATGGTGCATTATTAGACACAGAGCCAGCTGTGGATTAATCCCTGAGTTGATAAGCAGTTCAGTTACTGTTATCACTTCAGATTTATACACTGTATTTGACATGTACTGTAATTAAACTCTTGACCACTTAAAGCACTGGTTCCCCAAACACTGTGTCAAGACCCATACCATTTATGAGTCATGGACACATTTTTATGGGTCCCTGTAGCCTATCCCTACATCTTTGTTTTTTATTTATTATTTCCGGTATTTCAAAACATAAAAAAATCTAAATCTTTTATGAATTAATTCAAATATTGTTTTCACTTCACAAAGAAAAAAAAAATCCATAAATTAGAAAACACATGTTTAAGAAGTAGAGACAATAGCTCACAATGTGGCACAAAGCGACGCATTGTGAGCTTGCAGATTGGCTATTTTCACTATTGGTCCCGGGCAAATGTCTAATTTCTCTGTTGGTCTTGATCTAAAAAGCTTGGGAACCATTGACTTAAACCATATACCGTACACTCAGTTGAACGATGTAGAGTTTTTCCCTGTACATCGAATCTCTTCTACACACTCACAACAACAACTCTGTTTGCCCAGTGTTATTTGCGACTGAAGGTCGCAGTTTAGTATGTGAAAAGGCACATGCTGACTCTGTCTGGACGTCTGGACGTGTACACCTTTTTACGGACTATGGGTTTGCCGCTCTGATATCACTGTGATGTCAGGGGAACCACACAAACAGAATCCCTTTTATGCCCATTTATGGAGTTCCCTGATGTCATCAATATTAAGCCCATATCTAACAGGACTTCATATGGGAATGCCCATATATGGAGGCCACATCGGCCACATACCACACTAACAGAATCCATCCATATATGGCCAAGACAGATGGCCAAGACAGCCCATGTGTGGCTGGTTCTACAGACAGAGATGTCCATACTGTATATGGGCATACAAGGGATTGTATGATGTCAGAGGTGATAGACGTCATAGGACTTTCACATAACAAATAACTGAGTAAGCATGTTTGGGCTCTCACAGCATTATCTCCATATACAGTACATGGATCTATGGGTAGCAGGGGTCTCCATCTATGGGTAACTGGTCCGCTATACATCAATGGCCAGATGGCCAAGACATGGCGCGACGATATCAGGTCACACTTGTTGATGCTCATGCTAACCTCACCAAGAATGCTGGCCCCATATTGGCCAAGGATGTAAACACAGACAGATATGGGACCAATACGCGACAGAAACACCGAACGCAGTAAAAAATAAGTAAAAATATCGATCTATACAAGCTCACAAACGCAACACGCTACGAGCTCAGGCTAGTGGTGGGCGATATGGTGATAATTATCGTTGAGACGATACAATGTCTCCACGATATGCCTTTTCAGAGTTATCGTATATATCGTGATACAATTGAGGGAGCCTTGTAAAAAATCCTGTTCAATCGTTAATACAGAGATTCATTGCAGAATTCAATTTAAGCCTGCATTTTGGTCTAAATCAGTAGTTCTCAAACTTTAAATGTCAAGGTCTCCACTTAACTCTGACAGTATACAAATGAAACCAAATGGACCCTTTGGTTTCATTTGTAGACCCAAAGGAACCCAGAGAGTCTAGTTTTTGTCAATAACTTGAAAAATAACCATGAAAAACAACATGAAAAAAAGAATTGTGATAAAAATCGTGTATCGTGATACAGCTTGGGAAAATATTGTGATATTGTATTTTTCCATATCGCCCACCCCTAGCTCAGGCTATTTCCGCCGACTGTTTGCCGCCCTCTAGAGATGTTACAGTTTGCGTGGTTAATACAATATCACGGGATCAACAAACGGCATATATATTCCATAAAGATCCAGCAGAGCCCAGTAGATACCGTAGACCCCCTGGGCTCCAGGTTTGATTAACGGTGGGTGTGATTGCAGTCTGGCAGCCGTCCCAGCCAGGGGAACCGTCCTGAGACATGGTCCCCATGCTGTACTGTACTGTATGTATGGCCTTATTGTCTGCAACAAACCTCTTATCTCCATAGTTTGACTTTTTTGTGGGTTTTCGTCAATTAACACCCTTCTTATCACAACACAGCGTCACGCGAAACCATCCAAAATAGCAGATCCACAAGCTCGCAACGCAGCGAGAAGCGACGCGTTTCGAGCTCGTCGATCTGCTACTTTTGCAGTTTTTTTTATTTGAATCCTGAAAAGAAGTAGTTTTTGAAGGTAAGCGTTCTACTCGCCAACAAACTTTCTCGCCCTGTTTTTTTTTTTTTTTTTTCGCCGACCTCATGCACACTGAACGCTCGGTGGGACGTTCTAGTATTCCTGTATTTGTTTTACTGAGGATAAGGTTAGGTATAACTTTTGGGTTAAGCATAGCTTTCCTGAGGTTAAGAGTAGGAATAGGGTTTAGGTTTTGGCACCGTTTCACTGAGGTTAAGGTTAGGAATAGGGTTGGGTTTAACCATTTTAGGCACGTGTGTTATTATTTTATGCTTTAACTATTGAAAAATAGCAGATATACAAGCTCACAGCGCGGCGCTGCAAGCTTGTAGATCTGCTATTTTTGAAAAGTCGTGAAAATTAGAATTTTGACCCGATTCTATAAGTGTCTTTTGAATCCTTCTAAGATTTTTTTAAAAACCTATGTTTCTATGTCAGCAATCTGGCCAGCCATCGTCAAAGAAAAGGTCCCTTTCACTTTCAACTGGAGCTCAGTTAGTCTGTTCTTGAGAGACTACTATGTCAGTGGTTCTCAAACCTTTTCATGTCTAGGACCCCCAAAATGATAGTTATTTGGCCACAGACCCCCATTTCAAAATATCTAGCTCCAGGGACCACCCAGAAGCAAAATGTGAGTTACAAACGTTATATTCAAAGATTTGCACACATTTTCACGACTTTTTCAAAAATAGCTGTAGCTATTTTTCAATAGCTAAAGCATTCAATAATCCTAGGCCTAAATGGGTTAAAGAGGTTACGTTTAGGAATACCAGGCAGAGAACGTTCTACCGCTCCGCCGGATAGACCCCAGATGCGAGTGTGTTTTAGGGCAAGTCCTCTGGTATTCTTTTGGACGTATGAGGTATCCACGTGACAGACAATGTGGTCGTCTTGTACAATAGAATCAACACCTGGACGGACACACTACAATACAGCGCTGTGTTAACAGCTCTCTGAGGGCTCAGGTGCAGACAAGACGCCTTCACAGACTAATGCTGCGCTGGGACGCGGCCAGATGTTCCACATCTGTGCTCCCATATTATTAATAACCACTTCCAATCTGGCTGCACAACCTATGGTTTCTGGCATGTCATTAAAGGGTGAAACTTTTTTTTTTTGCGTTGCCCCCTAGGGTCCGGAGGTCCAGGGCGATACTAACCGACAGAACTATAGTCGTCTGCGGCCATGTGATAGCCTGCTTCCAGACCATAGACCCCGCCTACTCTCAGAGTGGACTCTTTCTCTGGTCTGGAGCTGAGTACATGAATCGGCATTTATTTTCGGCTGCTCCAATGAGCGCGGGGGGTGGGGGTGGGTCTAACGAATATCCAATCCACGCAGCAGTTGAAACGATTCAAACGAAATTCACACACACACAGGCAGGCTGAGGAAGGCACACACAAACACACACGTGCACGCGCGCTGATTTCACCAAGCTGTTAATGTTGATTACATGTTTCTGGTCGCAGTTCTGTGTGGAAGCAGTCACTGGCACAGACAGAGACAGACACACAATCACGTCCACCGTGCGTCTCGATCACCGTGCGTCGCGAACACTTGCGCGCGGACGTGCACGTGCATGCTCGCAAAAAAGTCCCTCCCCCGTAAATCGCTCAGAATAGGGCACAGTTTCAGACTACTACGTGAGCTGAGTCTGAGATCAGGCTAGCCATGTAACCTTTTTTGAATCAATCATATCGCTTATACAAGGTCACATGAGGGGGTTGGCCTTATAGCTTTCAAAGTTGCGGTGTGTCACCTAATTGCACATGGCTAAATCACTAGCTGATTACTAGTTTAGTGTAAAGATAGCAAGGATTAGGGGGCACCCACTGGCCTAGCGGTCCAGGCGCATACCATATAGGCTCTGATGCTTGACAGCGTGTCGCGGGTTCGAGTCCTGTTCCCGACGACCTTCGCTGCGCGTCACTCCCCGTCTATCTACCCATTTCCTGCCAGTCTACTATCCTATCAATAAAAGGCATACAAGCCCAAAAACAAATCTTAAAAAAAAAAGATTAGTGTGACGTCACTGTTATGCGACACCATATGCTTGATGGGATACACTCCAAGCTGTGTTTAAAATACCAAGGATGTGTCAGTGATGTAAAGTATGTCACTGTTGCTGATGTTACGTTGCCTATATGGCTTCGGTTGTGTTATTTCTCTATTATTATTAAAACTCAAGAAAACACAGTCAAACAAAATTATTTGCTCTGAACTCTGACGAGTGACCTCTTCTTCTGTCAAATGACATTCTCCATCTCTCAAAGCCCCATAGTCCACGGCGCTCCCTTGAGGCACCTAAGTACCATTACAGCTGAATTGAAGTGAACTCGGCTATGAAACAACATTACTAATGTGAATGCCTGCCATCTGGTGAGCTCTCCAAATTATTTGCCGACCCCTCTGTGAAATTGGCCTACTATCCCTGTAGAACCTAGTCTATGAAGAAATTGTCAGATTTTTTTTTTTAAATGGGACACTTTATTGGGTCTTAAAACCTTTTTTTTTCATCATATTTGATACAAGGGGTATTACAAGTTACAAGCTTCATCTCTCATCTATAGGCCTACAATATGTAGTGGGGGCCCCTGCTTCATCTCTCTCTCATCTATACAATATGTAGTGGGGGTCCCTGCTTCATCTCTCATCTATACAATATGTAGTGGGGGTCCCTGCTTCATCTCTCATCTATACAATATGTAGTGGGGGTCCCTGCTTCATCTCTCATCTATACAATATGTAGTGGGGGTCCCTGCTTCATCTCTCATCTATACAATATGTAGTGGGGGTCCCTGCTTCATCTCTCATCTATACAATATGTAGTGGGGGTCCCTGCTTCATCTCTCATCTATACAATATGTAGTGGGGGTCCCTGCTTCATCTCTCATCTATACAATATGTAGTGGGGGTCCCTGCTTCATCTCTCATACTGTACTGTATATACAATACAAGTCTTCCTCATAGGAAAAAAAAGACAACCCTCTGCGGTCATACTGACTTTATTTGATACGTGTACGTTTTGGGGAGGTTGTGGCTCAGGAGGTAGAGCAGGTCGTCCAATGATCAAATCCCGGCTCCTCCTGTGTCCATACGTGGAAGCAGGGGCGTCACACCAAATTCTGGGCCCTAGGTACAAGATTCACTTCGGGCCCCCCATGAATGTTAACTATTGAAAAATAGCAGATATACAAGCTCACAGCGCGGCACCGAGTGCCGCGCTGCGAGCTTGTAGATCTGCTATTTTTGAAAAATCGTGAAAATGTGTGCCAAGAAACCTATGTTTCCATGTCAGTGATGCTCAAACTTTTTCATGTGAAGGACCCCCACATCTCAAAATATGTAGTTCCAGGGACCCCCCAGAAGCAAAATTTGAGTTACAAATGTTCACCTAAAAAATACATATATTCAAAGATTTGCGCACATTTTCACGACTTTTCAAAAATAGCAGATCTACAAGCTCGCAGCGCGGCACTCGGTGCCGCGCTGTGAGCTTGTATATCTGCTATTTTTCAATAGCTAAAGTTACTAGGGCCCCTCCACCTTGGGCCCTGGTAACTCAGTCCCACTTTCCTACCCCTTGTGACGCCCCTGCCTCCTGTGTCCACACGTGGAAGTGTCCTTGGGCAAGACGCTGAACCTCGCACACTGCCTCCAATGAGTCGGTCGGTGCTAGCTTGCCACCATTGGTTTGGGAATGTGGGAAGTGAGGACGCTGGCGTCGACTGTTCAATGAACCAGTGAAAAGTGCAAGTGCTTTAAGAATGTAATTCATTATATACCGTACCTGTATATATATTTTTTCTTTTTACTAAATTATAATGTCCATTCAAAATGACTAACGCCATGGAGACTTGAGTTCAATAATATGTTTTTGTATTTGTTGCATTCCTAAGACAATAATTACAATAAATGTACCCCCATTGTTTCTGGATGGGGACCCGAATGCATTTGGGTCAGTCCATCGGGTCCCCATCCGGAATCAATGAGGGAAATTTTAATAACATTTTTGTTTTAGGAATGCGACAAACACAAAGAAAATATTATTGAACTCAAGTCTCCATGGCATGAGTAATCAATAGAAAAAAGTAATTTTGGGGGTGAACTACTCCTTTAGTGTTCTTTGTAAAGATCATTGAATTGAATCATTGAAACTTGTTGAAATGTGGTATACAAATTAACTTGCTTTATCTTGCCTCCCACTATACTTTGTTGTACAACAAATGCTATTTTTTTGTTTTGTTTGTTTGTCCATTTATTTAATTACCTATAATGGCAAGCCCAAAATCAGGACCTCAGGACAAACATGAAAGGTGTGTTCAGTGGGGTGCATATCTCCATCAGGACGGGTGGAACTCCATATTTGGGCAAGACCAATGTCATATTGACAACCATTCATGCTCTGACAGGACAAGACATGCCTAGATCTGATGCCATAGGCTTAGGGTTAGGCGGTGGATTAGAGGTTATAATGTTAGGTTGCTGTCGGTTGACATGGCTGCCATTTCCCACTTGATGTTGTGTGGCAGTCCAGACCGCTCCAGATCGTACTGAATAACTGCTAGCTTGCATAGCGTCTTCATGCTGGGACTGAAGTCTAAGCTATACAGTGCGGATACAATAAAGAGGATGACACGATCTCCCACCATGCAACAGTTCCTTGCATTCCACACAGATGGGCCTTTCCCCTTTGGCTTAACCTTCCTCCAGGAGAAGGTCTTTGTATTGAATTTCCACAGATCACCAAAGTCCCGGTTCTTGTTGTAGCCACCAAATATGTACAGCTCTCCATTGTAGGCAAAGGCTGAATGACTCCTGCGTGGTTCTGGAAGAAACCAATTGTGTGCAGAAGGCCGGTTCAACCAGCAGTTGGTCTCTGTGTCAAACACTCTGATAGTGTCAAAGTAGCAGTGTTGAATGTAACCCCCAAACACAAACATCTTTGTTCCGATAATAGTAGCAGAATGACCTCTTGAAACAGACGGTGCAGCTCCCCCGGTTTTAATTAAAGACCAGACCATTGTGCTGGTGTCCAACTTGTGGATGTCATTAGTGCATGTCAGCTCCAGCCCGGCACCCTGATGGATGTATCCTCCATGTATGTACATGACGTTCCCCAAGACACAGGCAGAGTGGTGCTTCCTCCGATCTGGAACGGCCCCAGAAGTCTTAGGTTTGAACCATCTGTGAGTGTCGACATCAAATGCATAAAGCACGTTGCAGTGTTTACCCTTGATAGTATTCCAGGTGTAGCCTGAACGCTAGATATGGACACGACAAATTCATAACTCATATTCAACCAAATGGACCCTTTGTGTTAGGACCGGTTGAATGTACCCTTCTTCCCCCAAAAAAGATATTGACTCTCTACTCCATGGTGTCACCCAACACCACATTCCAAAGTGCCAGTATAGTGTTTTATTACCCTGCCGATCAAGATAAGGGGCATCCTGCCAGGGTCTCTTCTCTTCATGTGCACACAGTATTGAGCCTCTCAGACCACATGTAGAAGATCATGAATCATGGAATGCGGCGAATTAAAGCTTAATGAAATAACATTCCATAACATGAACATATGTGTTGTATTCTAACACGATGTACATCAACTATGCATTGATTTTAACATGTACGAATATGTATTTCTTTGGTTATTTAACTTTTTAAACCATCTGCCCTCTGAACGATATAAAACAATGATGCTTGATACCTCTACATGTCTAAAATAATGATGATTACAAATATCTGGTCAAATGTAGGAAAATCTCGTTCCTTAGAAGTTAACAGGAAAAAGTTAATTTCACTCCATCTAAGAAAGGGGGTCTGCCGAAAAGACTGTGCCTCAACCCCACCCATTCCGGGCTTAGGAACAAGCCCCGCCTACTCACTTTATAAGTGACTTCCTGGTTTTCCCTCTGGCTCTTAAAAAAAATCACTGAACAGACAACTACAGAACAGTAGGGCTAAAGACCACTCACCCACCGGGGGCTGTCATGCCCCGGTGATCACAGCTCTCTTGGAAAAAAATCACTGACCATTACAGAACAGCAGGCCCTGAGACTATTTCAGCTGGCCGGGGACGGCTGTCCCCCGGCTAACCAAAGCTCTCTTCCAAAAAACGGCTTTGAACCAACAACACACAAGGAGGGCTAAAGACTACTCAGCCACCAGGGGCTGCCACGCCCTGGTGACCACGACTTGGTCTCTCAACATAGAGTCCTGCCGGACTCATCATCAGGACTGCCAGTCCGTGGGATTGAGGCACGCTATCTCTCCCACTCCGACGACGACATCAACCAGATACCCAGACAGTGAGATTTGGAGCGTGCGAGCTCTCTCCCCCTCCAGCGGTGAAGACAACAGACGTGGGTGAAGACCACTCAACAGCAGCAGGATCTCCTGCTCCTGAGCAAGCGCCTCCTCCAGCCAGCGGGGGGTGCCTCTCCATCCTGCTCTGCACACGCTACTTCCTGTGGCTCTCCAAAGATGGCTGCCTCCATTCAGGCCGCATGGCCAGACCGCATGGCGACGACGCCCCGCCAACATGGCCGACCTAGCGCATGCTAGCAACCAACTAGCTCCCTCTCCTCTCCTCCTCTCACACACAGTAAGGCAGTGTTTACTGTGTCAATGGCAACTAAGATAGAGTAGGGTTAGATATTGAATGTTTAATGATCTTCGATTATTTCATTTCTTTCATTTCTTTTCTTTTGGTGATTGTTTTGATTTATATGTTTTTGGGGAAACGATATGCAACACTGGATAACATCCTGCCATCTATTTTGTACAGTTTGACAGGTTTTAAAATACTATGCCTACTACTTCCCTAGGAACCCATTTATCTATCTTTTGCTTGAAGAATCAGACATAGTTATGCTAGTCTGAATGTACATTTTATGATTTTTATAATAAATCACTTTTTCATATTTTAACCTTAAGTAACCAGTGTGGACAGTGACGTTCTTTCTGTGTGTTTTGAATCAATGTGATTGGTACTGGAATCTTAAATGCTTAGGCATTCTATTAAAAGGTAATTTGTCATTTTTAGTAAATATTCATATTTTACAGTATGTATGCACAGTAATGAACATTTATTGCAACTCTGCCAAGAACTCACGCTTGTAAACAATAGCGTGATAGAAAAATTATGTTTCATAATTATTTTATGAAATATTATTTTTAATATTACGATATATATTAATACTGTATCCATATTCAGTATTCATATGTGCACTACACAGGCGCCATCGTCCTCTATTTTAAAATCCACTACTCCCCCCCAGATGTAGATGATATGGTCAGCACAGCTGTGTGGCACACGCGGTTGGCGGGAACCTCAGGGGTAAGTTGTCCTCGTCCGGTTGTCGCAGGAGGCAACTTCAAGCAGCGCAAAGACACAGTGTTGAAGACGCTCACATGGATCATCTTATCACTGTCGTTCCTTTCACTGTTCCCCCCAAAGGAGTACAGCTTGTGACCTACTGTCACAGCAGCGGAGAAGGTTCTCCCATGTGAGCCTTTCATATGTAAAGTCCAGCAAAACATTTTAGACACCACAGCATATAAGTAGGGTTTTTAACGTCTCCCTGCAAAATAATGTACCTTTACTGCCTCCGTTACAACTTATATTGGTAGAGCGGCACAAGCGTCATGCAAAAAACTCCCTTTTTGGTAAAGACTGACATACTCTGATAGGATCCCATATTGTTGACATCTGTCCAAGCTATGGCCACTTTGACACATTGTGATGAATCTTTTATTTGTTACCGTAACACCAATATATCATTAGCCTGCTACTGTGACTTAAGATAATATTAAGAGACTCATTTAACACAAACATATGAGGGGGAAGTTTGTTTTAGAAAGACTGGAGCTTTGCGCCTGCTTTGCCCGTTTCATAGTGAACAGTGACAACCTAAATGATTGACTTTTGGGGGTGGGTGACATAAAACAAAGTGGGTACTAACAGTGGATTCATCAAAACGCCCCCAAGTTAATCCACATGAACCCAGCTTCCCTTCTCCTGATGAGAACATTCAAAGATAGCAGATCAGTTATTTGTACTTAGGCTTGTTTATCTTATGACCACAATGATAACATGTAATGTCATTTTATTTAGATAGCATCTTATCTAATTGTTTACCTGGTGTCCTAGTTCCAACGTACAGATTATTATTTAGATAGTAGATGCTATAGGTTCCTGGCGCCTGATTATGGATCCCACTGGGAAAGATGGATGGAAACGGCATAGAGCGCTCGTTTTCACAGTTATTGTCCACGACATTGCAAGCGGCGCGAAGGCCAGCGGACCTTGGTCCTGCTCTTCGCGCCCGAGCGCCACAGGCGCGAGTGCACAAAGCCGTGGTGAATGCAATCGTTATATTTATGCCCAGGCCGTAAGGCCTGGGCAAGCGCACGATAAACGCAATGATAATTGGGTTTTGGTACACCTCGCGCAGTCCAAGTGACTACAACGGAGCGCTCCCTACGTCCGGTTCAGCCAATCACAAGCTTCAAAAATGAGTCCGGGCGTGGTTATCCATCTTTCCCAGTGGGATCCATAATCACGCGTTCCTGGCTTATGCATGTGATCCTAGTTTACTGAGGATCAGTAAGCACCGTCTCTGCCTTCTATGTGTATGTGGTTACCTTGCTTATTGTATTTCACTCTGGATAAGAGATTCTGCTAAATGCCTAAATTGTACATTGTAAGCTCACGATGCATGGTATTGTATATTTTTCGACCAAGAGATTTGGTGTTGGGGCGCCCGCTGGGCTTGCGGTCCAGACACATGCCACAATGCCTGACAGCGTGTTGTGGGTTCGAGTCCCATTCCCGATGACCTTTGCTGCACGTCTCTCCCTGTGTCTCTCTCCCTCTTTCATGTCTACAGTATATTCACTTGATCTAACGATAAAGGCAGACAAGACACAAAAAATAAATAAAGATTTGATGTCGAGGATAAAACGTAGGGGGCCTAGTATAGGAGAATATTCATTTTAGTTGTGTTTTTGTCAGAAGTCGGTATTTATTGACTGTAAGATAATACATTTCCAGGGGCACCGATGCCCTAGTGGTTAAGACATGTACTGTGTATAGGCTCTGATGCAGTCTGACAGTGAGTCCAGCATGGGTTCGATTCCCAAGCCCAGCGAACTCTTGACTCTGTCAGCCCCTCCACTATACAGTACCATCCAAATAAAGGCAGAAAAGACTAAAAACGTTTCTGGTGCCTACATCTTTTTGGCATGAATAGTGTTTAAAAAACACATGATATGGAATGGTTCCCGTGAAACATATCCGCAATAAAGATGACATCGTCTCTATGTCGGGCGGAAACCTCATATATTCAAAACTGTTACTTTTCATGATTGAAATTCAAAAGTAGCAGATCTACAAGTTCAAAACGCGTCTCTTTGCGCCACGTTACGAGCTTGTGGATCTGCTACTTTTGATGGTTTTGTGTGATCAAGAAGGACGTTCATTTTATGGGAAAACACACAAAGTTAGATTAAGGAGATAAGAGGTTTCTCCTTGACAGCGACATTATCAAAAAATACTGAATCAAGAAGTTGCTGGAGCAACTTGGACGATATCAAAAATTAGTTTGAATCGAGTGTATAAAAAAAGGTCAAATAGACCGCCAACAACGTGACTCCAGCGCCTTCCAGTTATTATCAGCAAATAGAGTAGTAAACATTTCGACGCTTCATAATTTGAGCGCGGAGCATGCGGTGTGTATTATGTGTACAGCCGGGCCCCGGGGGCAGGCTGATATTACTGCAGGAGAAAGCAATCTCAGTGAGCAGACAGGTAATGCTTGTCTGCAGCCTCCAGAGACTGAGCTGAGGCAGTCTGCTATCTCTGGGGTAGCAGCGGGTTGTTCACAGCCCAAAGGCTAAGGAGTTTAACATGATTTTCTGGACGATGACAGAGGTATGTCTTCTTTGTAAGTGTGGTGGGTGTGCGGATGGCGCTAAAGATACAGTAGATCTGGTTCACATTACTGCTGCTTCCCTCCCCTCCTCCCCCTGGCTGCTGCTGGGACGTCCAGCTCATAATCAGAGACACATTTCAGCTGCAGGGAGGTAGCAGGGCTTTTTTTTCTTCTTCTCAGTCTGTCCTGGGAGGTGAAGTAAGTATACCGCTGAATGATTAGGCTGTCATATCGGCGCTGTCGGGCAGAAACCATGTGTCTTCATATTTAACGTTTTTTTTTTATGAATTTCTTTGGTTGTTTGTTGTTGTTTTTCTTTTGCACACATTAGTGCATCGTACATGGGGTTGGCAGAGGGGGGGGGGGGGGGGGCAGCTCCCAGGATTACAGCTTCTTAGGCAATTGGCACTGGTTGAAAAATGCATGGGTTACGAAATCGTGGGATAAATATTTGAGAAATAAAAAATATACAATCTCACAACAGGTCGCATTCCAACACTTTGTGAGCTTGAAGATGTCCTCTTCTACCCCCGATTTGAACCCAGTTTCGAGCAAAACTAAAGTGCAGTCATTTTTACCATTGAGCTAATAGAGCCAGCCTGCTTGATCAGGTGATACATTGAATCTTGAACATCAGGTCAGATCCTGTGTCTAGGTGAGACACATGACCTTTGACACAATCAGGGGCACGGTGGCGCAGTCGGTAGCGCTTCACAGCCTCACAGCTAGAAGGTCCTGGGGGGACGCTGTGGGTGCTGGGGGCGTGTTCTCTCCCCTGCGTCATCGGCGTTCTCCCCGTGTCCCCTAGGGTACCCTGACAAAAACATGCAGTAATCCTGGTCTCTATACCGCCTGGCCAGCCGGGGCGCCTGATGGAGGGGAAAGGAACTGGTTGAAATAACGTGTTCCTTCCACGCGCTACGTCCTAGCCGGGGAAACTCCCCCCTGTCAGGTGATAAGAAGCGGCCTGCTCACTCCTCATGCATTGAAGGAAGCATGAGCTCAGTGCGGGGGTCTCCCCAGGTTGGCAGAGGGAGAGCAGCGCCAAGGATTACAGCTTAGGCAACGGGCACTGGGTCAAAAATGGGTTACAAAATCGTGGGATACCGGTATATACAGTATGTATATATACAGTGTATATTTTGTATATACAGTATACTGTATATATTAAAAACACAATCTAAATGTCTCAATAGAAGAGCAGGGAGAGACAATACAACCACCCCAATTGTATAAGCTATATTAACATCTACCATACATACAGACATAATTCAGTTCATTCATTAAAGAAAAAAAATGATATAGTGCCACTTTAACCAATGAAAAGTACTTACAAAAGCTTGTAAGTTGCTTGGGCGATATGGTGATAAATATCGTTGAGACGATACAATGTCTCCACGATACAATGTCTCCACGACATGCCCTTTCTGAGATATTGTATATATCGTGATACGATGAGGGAGCCTTATAAAAAATCCTGTTGAACTGTTAATACAGAGATTCATTGCATAATTCAATTTAAACCTGCATTTTGGTCTAAATCAGTAGTTCTCAAACTTTAAAATGTCAAGGTCTCCTCTTAACTCTGACAGTATACAAATTCCATTTGGTTTCATTTGTATACTGTCAGAGTTACATACTTGTAAGGGTCAATTTAGACCGCCCAAAAGGAACCCAGAGAGTCCCTGGATCCCACTTTGAGGACCACTGCTCTAAATGGTCTTTTAGTTTGTGTTACCTTGTAGGTGGTTGTACTGTTAAGTAACTTGAAAAGTAAACATAAAAACCAACAAAGAATTGTGATAAGATCGCGTATTGTATTTTTCCATATCGCCCAAGGGAACAGTTAATAGTCTCCTGGATGCAGTAGGTGCAGCGGAGCACAGGCAGCATGTTCATCTTCATGAAGACCTCCCCCCTAAACGTCTCTCAGCCTCACAGAGATTTATAGCACCGCACATCCCCCACGAGGGCTGATTTAAGACCTCTTTTAGGTGTTTTTAGGACCACGTTCTTCTTCAATCTGACACGCTCGGACCATCCATTCCACTCATCCCAGCCCTCTGTCAGGCTGTAATGAAGATATAGATGGCCTGTGCACAATGACACATGGACATAGTATGCATCCGTATTTGGCTGAAACGTCAGACGATCGGGGAAATTACCGTCATCAATAACCTTTGTTAAACATTTTAAACCTGGCCTCCCTATTTGGAGCATGTCATTAGAGATGACACTTAAATTGGGTGAGGGTGAAAATACTAATAGATAATGTACAAGTTCGCGACACAAAGCATCACAATGCATTCTGAGCGTGTAGATCGTACGACAAAATATAGAATAGAGCTTTAAATATTCCAATACTTTATATATAGTAATCACTTCTATAGTGTTCAGTAACACATCAAAGCCTTTCTCTAGCTCTTTTAGTGAACACAAAAATAAATATTCTAGTCGGGATACCAAGTTCATCCAATCAGGAAAGAGAGAACTCATAATGGATGCAGAAAAAACAGATGAAATTGGAATGTGTAACACTGGCAAAGAGGTTTAGTGTACATGGGAAAAAGAGCAGACTAAGTACAGAGTGAAAGGTCAAGTGTATTAAGTATTGACAGTGCAAGTGGTTAAATATCTGAAAACACAAATTGACATGAACCCAAAATACACTGACGACTGTGCCGTCAAACAATGAAACTATATGTAATCTATGAAAAGGTTGTGGGGGGTCCCCCTTTCATCTCTCTCTCAACTAAGGGGTCCTTGGACTGAACACGTTGAAGACCCCTGCTCTAAAGATCTAAAGACACAGTGAGTGAGTCAGTGAAGGCTTCTCTCCCAGAGATGTTCCTCCAACCAGAGCCAATATGTGACAGATTTCCTGCAGATCAGCCTGTAGATTAAGGTCCAGCGGAGCAGGAGTCGCACAGAAGCCTCAACGTAAACACCAGAGATGATCTGTTAAACGTCTAACAGGTGAAGCGGTCAGAGGAAAAAACAGAGCACTTACTTCTTCAGTGTCATTGAAAACATAAGCGTTCACACAGCAAGTACGAGACGGAAGCCTTTCACAATGAGTTGCGTAACAACGTCCTGGAAGCAGCTAATCGTTATTCTCTGGTAAAAGTTACGCGCCGTAAGCAAAAACATTTGTTAGGGTTACGATAAGCTGCTGTTTTCAGACATGTGAGTCTGTGAAGACAGGGGTTCCCAAATAGGACCCCAAATTGCCTCTGGCTGTGGCCCCCCCATTGGAAACAGCCTAAAAAAAACAATAATAATAATTTTGACAATAGGGAAGCCAACTAGAACAATAGTCTTAAAGGACAACTTTAGTTTTTTACAACAAGGGTTAATATTTTAGATTGTAATTAAAGAATATAAAAGATGACTGTTGAAATTATTTAATTTACTTCTTTCTATTGTTTTAGAGATTCTCATTTCAGTGGCCGGGGGTGTACAAGTGGCTAAATATGTAATTTTACACAGAATAAGCCCATTCCCAAGATACAACGCAACCTTTCATGGTTGGATGTGACTTATGGGGGCTAGAAGTGTTACTGTAAATAGCAATAAAGAAACTGCTGGCTTATTGTGTCTAAAAAGACATATTTAGCCACGTGTACGCATGCCCCCATGCGTACGCATGCCCCACATTTTAGCACGGTAAACTCGATAAAACAATAGAACGAAGCAAATGAAAACATTTTAACACTCACTTTTTCTTTTCTCTAATTACAATCTAAAATATGAACCCTTGTTGTAAAAAACTAAAGTTGTCCTTTAAGAATTAATATTATCTGGGTACACGGTGGTGCAGTCGGTAGCGCTGTCATCTCACAGCTAGAAGGTCCTAGGTTCGATTCCCGCGGGGGACGCTGGGGGGCGTGTTCTCTCCTCCGCGTCATTAGTGCCGATACGCTAGGTGGGGTTGGTGAAAGGGCCTTTCTGTGGGGAGTTTGCATGTTCTCCTCATGTCCCCTAGGTCTAGGTACCCTCACATAAAAACATTCAGTAATCCTGGTCTCTACACTGCTTCCCCCTGGCCAGCCTGACGGAGGGGAAAGGAACTGGTTGTAATAACGTGTTCCTTCCACGCGGTACGGCCTACCGGGGAAACTCTCCCCAGTCAGGTGAAAAGAAGCAGCTTGGACTTGGAGGTCAGTCCGTTTGTCTCCCAGGAGAGTAGAGCCCAGGATTACAGCTGCAGGCATTGGCACTGGGTGAAACAAATGGGCTTCAAAAATCATGGGATAGAATGTAGAAAAAATATATATTATTGTCTCTCGGGTGGAAACCGATAAGTATGTGCAAAAGTGTTTCAGAATTCAAATTCAAAAGTACCAAAAAGATAGCAGATCTATACAAGCTCAAAATGATGCCCTTTGAGCTTGGCTATTGGCTATTTTTGCTACTTTAGCGTGACACTATAGTATCAAGTAGGGACATTACCTTTGAGAAAAATAACACAAAATGTTGGAGATAAGAGGTTTCTCCCCGACTGCAACGATGAGATGCTGCAGCGCTTTTATGGACTTTCTTTTCTCTCTTTGACAACGCCAAACAGCTCTCTTCTTTTTCTAGGTTTCCTGCACACACTTCCCATCATTCATGCTTATGGAAGGAATGATTCCACTGACAGGAACCAGATGCAACGCTCTGCGAAACGTCTTCCTGAGCGCCATCACATCAAGGTGGACCATGATGACTATTATTAGATGATGATGATGTTTGGATAGCCAGCCATTAATGCGGTCCTGGCATCAGTCTCTCTCTAAGGAGAGATAAAGTGTCATTTCGAAACATTCTGCTGAGCTTTCATTCTTCATAGAGGGCTTCTTTATTTAGCTCCTCTAAACAAACTGTTTGTCTGTCACTATTATTGTTGGAGGCCTTGTCGTACAATCGCCTCCGCTGTTCTTGTTTTGCTGACGCGGCCGATAAGTGATGCTATTTCACAATGAGCTCAGCTGTGTGCGTGCGTGCGTGCGTGCAGTTGAAATGGTCGAAGGTTCAAGGTTGTACTTTATTGTTACGTCTTTTGTACAGGTACATGAGAGTAAAACGTATTTTTGTTCTGCTTAGTTACAGACAATGCAGTGGTATATAAAATAACAGCATAATAATAAGTAATAAGTAATAATGTAATAATGTAATAATGTAATAATGAGAGTGCAAAAGGAAAAAGAGCAAAGAGAATGAAAAAGCATCCTCAGCTGTACATGTGCATAAAGTTTGGTGTATTGTAAACACCAATGGCATTATTTCCCCGTAGTAGCTACTGTACTATGGTTGATTCATGGTTAAAATGATTTGTCTTAGAATTAGGCTTACAATCAGGAAAATAATCGATACATTTTGGTGTAGGCATTTAGAGGTTGGATTTTAGGAGATATCCCCGATTTATACTTAGTGACACAAATAGGTAATCTACAAGCGTATCAAGTTGCAACGCGCTGTGAGCTCATAGCCTTTCAGGGGTAAAAATGGCAAACAAGATGCCAAGAATGGCATTTATAAAATTCATAAAATGTCAATATCCTCAAAAGTATAGAAATAAAAACGTGTGTGCGTGCGTCAGGCCCGGCGGCAGGACTCAATATGGCTTTTAGGGGGTCGTGAGCGTATACTGTAAGTGAAGCTTGCGACCATATGCAAATGAGTGTTTCAAGCAAGTCGCCTTTGTTTTTCCAGTATTTGCAACTCGGTAAAACCGTCAAACCGGTTTCACTGATACGCGGGGGAGGGGTAAGATTGTCCGCTTGAGGGGGCCCGGCCCCCTCTTGTACCCCCGTGCCACCGGGCCTGGTGTGCGCGCTTGTGTGCGTGCTTGTGTGCTTGTGTGTATGCGACCGTGCGTGCTTGTGTGTATGTGAATGATAATAATAGATTTGCAGAGGATGTCCGTGATGTGTTGGGGACAACCTTCCATCCGTGGAACAGCTGTAAGGTCAAAGACATCCCAGAGCCCAGGGCCTTCTTCCTGCTCTAATATAAGAGCTGGATGAACCTTTGATGTACTCAAGGTTAAGGACAGTACAGTACAGTACAGTACAGTACAGTACAGTACAGTACAGTACAGTACAGTACAGTACAGTACAGTAGGCCTACAGCAGGGGTCTTCAACAGGGGGTCCGGCACCCCTAGGGGGTCCTCTAAGTTACTACAGGGGGTCCTTAGGCCTGTGACGATTCACTTTTTCCCGATTCGATTCGATTTCGATTCATTGGGTGACGATTCGATTATATCACAATTAATTGCGCTTTCCTGCGATTTGCGATTCGAATCACGATTATTGCGATTTTTCCCCAAAAATTACAGCTTTTTTATATTGAAACATTTTAAAACAATTCTAAACAATATAAAACATTAAAAGTTGAATCATATACTTCAAAATCAATGCAGACAAATAAAGTCAGTCAATCTTTCTGACATTTATTTCAGCCAAAGTGCCAGTGGTACAACATTACATGTTCCTGGTCAAGATGCCAGAAAACACAGAACACAACAGTCATAAATAAAAGATAAAAGAAAAATCGCTGTGCTGCAGGCACCGATCGATCACAGCATGAAATCCATAAATTCTTCTAATTTGTCACTGTAGCAGCATTTATATATTTAATGATTCCTCTTACTCAACATTGACATTGTATATATTAATTCAATTCAACTTTCGCTTCTAGTCCTAGGAAAATTCCTCCAAAAGAAAAAAAGAAAAACGTTTTCCTATAAACACAGTGGCAATATTGTCTGCCCTTCATTATGTTCAAGGTTACTTGGTTATAATGGTTAATAACATATTCCTTTAAAAGCAGAATCAATAATAGGCCAAAGCCCTTAAGATTGTTTTTCTGTACACTATATTACACATTTGGGATCCTTGCTCTTGGCAGGAAATGTTTGAGAACCACTGTTCTTAAACAATATCAGACAGCAACATTTCTGTTTGACTGACATTCCCCAATTTTTTTATTTTTATAGACCTGTTTGCTTGCAAAAACAGGATCTGGCAACACCTTTCTATAGACCTGTTTGCTTGTTTCTGTGTCAGAAACTGAATGGCAACGCTTCATCCTCCTTTACAATTATCTGCTAAACGTTAGCTCCTATGGAAATGACTGTTTTAAACTCTATAAGGGAATTACAAACTTTATCCTTCGATCAACAACAACTGTTGTCCATATCTAGTCCAATGGCTTTGGAATTAGGCCTATGTTTTTTTTTGGGGGGGGGAAGTTTTACAGCAACGTGAGTAGTTATCTCTCATGTCGCACACAGAGAGGGAAGGAGAGAGACGTTAACTGGAGCCAGGCACACACACACACACACACACACACACACACACACACACACACACACACACACACACACACACACACACACACACACACACTCACACACTATGTCAAATTAGGGTCATTCTAAACGAGCCTCGTTAAACACCGCTGGCTGGCAATAGTGTTGAAAACGCATCGTGTTCACTTCTCTGGATTAACTTGGAGCATAACATTGTGGATTTTACTTTGAGATGACAACAGCTACAAAGGTAAAAGTAAGCTACTTATATTATGATCTATGATGAATTATTCCAGTGTCAGTGGTGTTCTGGTGTACATCCAAGAGCAGAGCAGTTTTCTCTCTACTCCGTGTGCGTGTGTGTAGAGGGGAGAAACGTGGCTCACAGAGAAGTGAACTGCCGCACGCATGCACATTGCAGATTGCACACACACACACACACACACACACACACACAGAGAGAGAGAGAGGGAGGGAGAGAGAGAGAGAGAGAGAGAGAGAGAGAGAGAGGAGAATAACAGCTCTCCTCTGTCTTTCGCCTAAAAAAAAAAAAATCGGGAAAATCGATTCTGAACTTTGAAAATCGATTAATTGAATCGCCGGCCTTAACATCGCGATAATATAGTGAATCGATTTTTTTGCACAGGCCTAGGGGTCCTCCATATCTTTATGTGATAGAAACTTCTTTTTTCCCCCCTTTTTTATATTAACCACTTGAACTATAGCGTCCATATTCAGAGAACTTTAGCCACAAATAGCAGATCTACAAGCTCACAACGCCTCGCGCTGCGTTGTGGTCATAAAGTTCACATGATTAATTCCAATTAAAGATTTACAAAAAAGAATTCAGGGTTGCAAAAAAAAAAATCAAAAATTGCAGATCTACAAGCTCAAAACGCATTGCAGCGCAACTCGTTTTGAGCTTGTAGAGCGGCTATTTTTACTACTTGTGTGCGAATGAGGAGAATGACGAAGAAGGGCATTAATTACGAAAAAAGTTACAATACGGAGATAAGAGGTTTCGGCCCGCTGGAGCTCTCCATCATCACAGTTGCTCAGCCCTGGTTTAGACCCCTCTTTACTAGGTAAAACTAGACCAGGTCACCTGGTTGTGCCAGACCCGCAATGAAAACTAGTATGGCACTGAACTAACACATGAACACACAGGATTTTATAGTCTCAGCAACAAAGCGTAGTGAGCTTGTAGATCGGCTGTTTTCACTAGTATGGCACTGAACTAACACATGAACACACAGGATTTTATAGTCTCAGCAACAAAGCGTAGTGAGCTTGTAGATCGGCTGTTTTGACTAGTATGGCACTGAACTAACACATGAACACACAGGATTTTATAGGCTGAGCAGCTGGAAATGTTTGTGAGCTTGTAGATGGGCTGTTTTCACTAGTATGGCTGTGGGGCAAATGTTTTGCAGCACTGAACTAACACATGAACACACAGGAATTTATAGTCTCAGCAGCTCGTCAGCCAACTCAACTCAGCTGGTCCCGTACAGGTGACGGCACTCAAGGCAATCAGCCGAGCAAGGGAAGGGAGGGGCAGATGAGCAGTCAGAGGCAAACACAGGCACACTGAGGAAAAGAGGGACACTGAGGAAAAGAGGGACCGACCGACCGACCGACAGACCGACAGACCGACAAAGCCTTATGTAGGCCGACCCCCTGGGTCTGGCAACTATACCACTATAGTAGGTTACACTGTCATTTTTCACTGACCAATCTACACTACAGTAAACCTCTTTACAAAAAATAGCCTCTCTACAAGCTTAGCCATTTTTGGCCCATGTTCCCCCCAGAATAAGGATGATGAGGTTCAAGTGGTTAAACGTCAAGCATAAAGTAGTTCTTTTCAGTTTCTACTATAATGAGAATGGGAGTATTCCTCGTGATTGTATCTACATAAACGTAACGTGCTAGTATCAATGTCATTCAGGGGACACATATAAGCCCCATTTCCACTGTAGGGCCGACCCAGAACTAGAACCAGAACTTTCCAGATCCAAGAGCTTTCAAGAACCTGTGAAGTTCCGGGACCAAGTTCTGCTTACGTTTCCATGTAACCAGAACTAACCGGGAAGGTCCCAAAAAAAGACCCCTCCCATAGGTTCCCAGAACTAAAGTTTAGTTCTACCTCAGGAGCAGGACCTAAACAAGGTTCCAGGAACCTTGTCCGGCCGTACGCAGTGGAAACAAACCAGAACCAAAAAAATAGGTTCAGGACAGGTTCCTGAAAGTTCTGGTTCCACCTTGCAGTGGAAAAGGGGCTATAGAGATATTACCCCTGGTACTTCACTAGGCGCTGTCCTGTCCGCCTCACCCTTCCCTCTCTCTCTCTCTCTCTCTCTCTCTCTCTCTCTCTCTCTCTCTCCTTTCATCCTCTCTGCTTTCTTTCCAGCGTTCGAATCATGAGGGTCCCCGGTGAGCTCCCATGGATGCACAGGGATGACTTGGCTTACCACAAGAAAGAGAACTCATCCCCCCGTTTTGTAAATGGGCTGGAGCCAGCTGGATATGTTCTCTCCCTCTCCCCCTCTCTCTCTCTCTCTCCCTCGCTCCCTCTCTCTCCCTCTCTCTCTCTCTCTCTCTCTCTCTCTCTCTCTCTCTCTCTCTCTCTCTCTCTCTCACAGGGACGTGCAGGGAATGTTAGAGAGGCAGTGGCTGAACTTTGTAAAAGGGACTTTCTACCACTTTTTCTAGTCACATGTTCAAATACTGGATTCTGATTGGCTAAATTCCGGAGGTTATGGCAGAACAACCGCCGCAGTTGTGTGAGGACGAGATCAATGCGCCTCAGTGTACATCCGGGGACTTCAGGAGGTAGTCGGAACACCTTTCCCCCAACCAACATATGACGGTCGTAGCGGTCCTATGTTTACTAACGTGCGTACGACGTCGCCGATTTATTTGGATCCAATGCAATCCGCCAACTTTAAAGCCCCTTTTCTCTGAACCTATGCCTTTCTGGAAGCGAACAGCCTCTATTTACGGCCGGAACGGTCCTTCTAACTGACGTTAGCTTAGCTGTATGCTAGACATCTTTCTCTGCATGGAGTTGGCGTCATCTGGTGGTGAGTAGAAGATGTTGTTTGTGGAACTATTTGCTGTCGTCGCGGAAGTTTTATAGGCAATAATGATTGTAACTTAATATCCTTGCAAGTTACAACTATGTGTTTTCTTTCATGTATACGGAAAAAAGTGGTAGAAAAGCTATTTACCACTCGGGGTCGGACATTATGCTCTGATAATGTCCTGTGTGAGGGTGTTATCGGACTCTGCTTCGCCTCGTCCGATCACCCCCTCACACAGGACATTATCAGAGCATAATGTCCTCTCACTCGGGGTAAATTGCTTACTTTGGTGAAAATATTTAAAATAGCTCATAGAGCTTGGAGCTCGGCTATTTTCGGTTACTGAACTAGGCATAACCAGTAAGACTCCCTAATCGGGGGAGATAAGCGACCGTCAGGTCGCATACACAAACTTTAGAAGGCAGTCGTAGCCAATCAGGAGGCAATATGGGAAATGGGACAGATCCATGTTGATGACATGACTCTAGACATACTGTGTACCACTTTTCATGTGAGTAATGGGGGGTGGAGGTTGTGGTTTGGCAGCCAAGGAGTGTGTGTGCAAAGTTTGGTATGGATAGGGGCAACGGTGGCGGAGATATGAGTGACGTGACTGACTGACAGACTGACTGACTGACAGCCGGTGGAGCTTTTCAGCCAACACTGGAGATGTGGCGTAAGGGCATGGATGTCTACATAGAGTGGTCAATTCTTTCAACTTAAGATGTTGCGTTCAAGTTCAGGAGAGTCTGGAAAAGGCAATAGTTCTCTTGAATGCTGCCTCCAGGTATGGCATGGAAAGAGGGAAATTTGCATTTCTTTCACCGTAGTGAAAACCAGGGGCATCAATTGGGTATGGCAGGGGTATGCAGCTGCCATACCCTGGGTCCAGGGGGGAGAATAAAAGTTACTTTTAAATATAAATCCATGATTGTCTCTTTGTCTATCTGTGCTGGTTATTATGTTGTTAAATTACATTAAAATAACTACAAATTTAACAAAATGGTCACTTAAACAAGGTATTATAATAATATTCTCCACACTTTTATTCTCCCCATCTTGATAAAATGGTACTGTATATTCCCAGGTTCCGCAGGTCAGCTGCACAGGTGGCACGTTTACTAACATGCCAAGTTTAGCTGCACTTGAACAACCGTTCCAGGCTACCATATCCAGCCCAAGAAACTGTAGAAACGGGAGAAAAAAATAGAATGTAAAAAATAAATCTATCATGCCTGTTGCTAAGGTATGGTACCATGACTGGTGTCTTGCAGGCGCGCGAAGGCACGCGTGCAAGACACCAGTCATGTTGACATACTGTACCATAGCTTTTTCTGAACTGACACCACTGGTGAAAACTGCATTCATGGTCTGGAGAGGGCCCTTTTTACAGACGAATAAAAGGGCAGGGGCTCAAGCCCCCTTTGATGTCTATGTGTGCAGTGCACGTGCCTGCTCTCTCTACAAGGATTTCAGCAGCGGGAGAGAGAGAGAGAGAGAGAGAGAGAGGGGGGGGGGGGGGGGGGGGAGCGGCTGGCAGCTGTATCAGCGCTAGTGGAAGACGGCTGAAATGTGTGCGATCAAATGTAATTTGCTGTTGGCAACCGTTGCGCAGATTTGACACCTTCCCTCGAGCAGCGCCGCTCGTTCCCAGACTATCCAGAGACCTTGAGTGCTGAGTAAGAGCCTTACACATTTCACTATCATCATCGCAGCCGTTAAGGCTGAGCAGTTGGTGGGTGTTGGGGAGATTTATCTGAGCGAACAGTGACTTTTCTGTTCGCTCCAACGTTTCCTCCGGGCCAAAATCTCACGTTGATCTTAGCTGTTGTATCGTCGTTGTCGGGTGGAAACCTTGCATGTCCCAAACCGTTTGTATTTATCATTTTAAAAAATGATTTAAACGGGGGTACGGTGGCGCAGTCAGTAGTGCTGTCGCCTCACAGCTAGAAGGTCCTGGGTTCGATTCCCGCCGGGGGACACTGTGGGTGCTGGGGGCGTGTTCCCTCCTCCGCGTCATCAGTGCCCACACCCTAGGTGGGTTTGGCAAAAGGGCCTTTCTGTGTGGAGTTTGCATGTTCTCCCCGTGTCTCCTAGGGTAGATACCCTCACAAAAACATGCAGTAATCCTGGTCTCTATAAAGCCTCCCCCTGGCCAGCCGGGGCGCCTGATGGAGGGGAATGGAACTGGTTGGAATAACGTGTTCCTTCCACGCGCTACGTCCAACCGGGGAAGCTCCCCCTGTCAGGTGATAAGAAGCGGCCTGCTCACTCCTCATGCATTGAAGGAAGCATGAGCTCAGTTCGGGGCTCTCCCCAGGTTGGCAGAGGGAGAGTAGAGCCCAGGATTACAGCTTAGGCAATTGGCACCGGGTGAAAAAATGGGTTACAAAAATCGTGGGATAAAAATTTAGTAAAAAAAAAAAAAATGATTTAAACTAGTGAAAACAGCCGATCTGCAAGCACACAACGCCTCGCACCGCGAGGCGTTGTGTGCTTGCAGATCGGCTGTTTTCACTACTTTTGTGTGGCGGCCTTGTATGATGAAGCAGGGCTTTACTTTGCAAAAAGAATTACGACTTTGAAACCTGGAGATACGAGGTTTCTGCCCGACAGTGACGATATGTGAATCGATGTGAACTCTCCACTCCAGACATATGTTTAGTATTTAGTCTTTTTTTCCAAGATGCAATGATGACAACGACCAGTATTTTAACTTAGTATTTGTTTTTAATCTTAAAACATCTCCTGGGGTTCTGTTTAGAGATGCTCCGATTGCAGTTTTTGGGGCCGATGCCGATCAACTGGAATCAGTATCTGCCGATACCGATATTCCAGATCACAGCGTCAAATCCATAAATTCTTCTATTTATTGTGTTACTGTAGCAGCATTTATATATGTAATGATTCTTCTTACAAAACATTGACATTGTACATTAAAGTGCCAGTTCACCTCTGGGACAAACAGATCTTATTTTATTGTTGTTTGGGACACGATCAACACAATCCTTATTGAGTTATTTTTTTGTGTTCAATCTGTGTTTTGAGATATTTTAGTATTTCAGCATGAATGATGATGCATTTTGCATCATATGAGCAAAAGTGTGACGTGTGACAACACGTCACACTTTTGCCCTGCTCATACTGTATCTCCACACACACTCCTTGCCTGCCAAACCACAACCTCCACCCATCAATTCTCACATGGCCTCTTCTAGCGCCACCTTGAGGCAGATTCTTGCAAAACACATTTTTGGACACTGCTCCTGCAGATTTTGCCCTAAAATCACACAAATCGGTACACAATATGTCTACACTCATGTCACCAACATGGATCTCTCCCATATAGCACCACCATTAGGCTGATCTTTTCAAACACATTTTTGGACACTGCTCCTACACATTTTGCTCTCAAATCACGCTGCGACCTGGCGGTCGCTTATCTCCCGAATAGGGAGTCTTACTGGTACAGTTGAAAATGTATTTTGGTGTTTTACACTTGGTTGCATGCTGAAAATAGCCGATCTACTGTACAGCTCACAACTAAATCACTTATTTAGCTCTTATTCAGTCAGCCTGTGCCATGATTTCCCATTCAACCCAGAGGAAACCCCCCCAGGCAGGTGCCAGTACTGCTCCCCTTTCGCCTACAATGTGAAAACATGGCACAGCGCCACAGGCTGACTAAATAAGCCATTTAAACGGTTGTTTCACCCTGTCGTAAATGTTTTAAACCTCAAACATCCGTAGGTGTCTGGGACAACCTTTACTTTTTGGATATAATCTGTGGTGTGGTGCAAAGTAACCACGTACATTACTTAAAGCTATACTGTGTAAGTTGCTCAACTAGTGGTCAGTAGCTCTATAGCAAACCGCGGTCGCGTCCGCGTCTTTCGGCCGTTTTTCGCCGCGGACCGGGCCTCACACCCCCCCGTCTGCCTCCACCTCACCTATCTTTAGAGGGATCCCTGGTTCCTGTGCGTTCAGGCATTCCGGAGAAACGGACTCCTTCACCCAAGTATATGCTGTTGTTTTGTTGAGGCAAGCTACTTCCTGAGAAGTCAGCAAGATGCGCTGTGATTGGCCGGCAGTGTATAACCCTCGCTGTGATTGGCCGGTAGTGTATGATGACGTAATTTTTCCGCGAAAACCGGACCCCGGCGAGGATCACAGAAAACATATAAAGAGAAGGCTTTAGAAGCTGAAAATAACGGAGTGGGTGTTCTAAAACTTTAGCGATTTAACAGTTAGGACAATTTTAAGATTTGTTTTATAAAAAAAGTTACACGGTAAAACTTTAAGTACAATTTTGAGGTATTTGTACTTTAGTAAGTAAGTCCATTTCCAATACTTTTACTTCTACTCCACTAAATCTCAGAGGCAAAATATTGTACGTTTACTCCACTACATTTATTTGAAAGTTTTAGTTACTAGTTACTTTGTAGATTGAGTATTATTATTACAAAACATAATAACCACAATAACTCTACCAGTATATACGTTTCAGCCATTTGAAAATAGACAATCTACAGGCATCTATTCGCTTCCATAGACAATGTGTCTGTGCCGCAATGTGACGCATTGTGAGCTTGTAGATCTACTATTTTCCAAAGACTTGTACGGTATGCGTTTATGTCATTTTATCGTCAGGCTTTTGGGAACACCCAGGATTGACTGTTTTTTTTTTTTTCTTCATTCAGTATTTAGATATTTGATGTTCATTTCCCCCCATTTTCCCCATTCCAGGACCTTCCTATACAAACCCATTGTAACTTCAAACTCTATTAATCTTTTGGGGAAATGAAAATTATTAAATACAATAAAAGATTATAAAAAATAAATGAAAAAAGTTATTGAAAAAACACGTATTCGGAGGGTGTCAGGAGTCACCAGAAAAAAAGGATGGGTGTTTTCATTGAATAATCATGGTTAAAATAGAGTTTGAAGTTATAATGGGTTTGTATAGGAAGGTCCTGCAAGGGGGAAAATGGTGGGAAATGAATATCAAATATCTAAATACTGAATGACGAAATTCAAAATCTGTCCTGGGTGTTCCCAAAAGCCTGATTAGACAATAAAATGACAATTGGTGTTTTTCAGATATTTAACCACTTGAACCGTCAATGCTTAATAAACTTGACCTTTTACTCTGTACTTAGTCTTTTTCCCCCCTTAAACCCCTTTGCCAATAATAGCCGATCTACAAGCTCCAGTTGTGAGCTAGTAGATCGGCTATTTTTGGCTACAGTTCTCAGAAAAGTCAGAATATGGACACTAGGGTTCAAGTTGTTGACATACAAAGGATTGGAAGATTTGGAGGACCCCCTGTAGTAACTCTGAGGACAACCTAGGGGTCCCGGACCCTCTGTTGAAGACCCCTGGTCTAGTGTGAATGAGTGCAGCATAAGCTGACATTTACTGAATGTGTTGCCCTGTGGTTCAAGAATAGAAGAACAGAAACACCATAAGGGAGGGCTTCTCTCTCTTGCTCTCAAGCGCAAAAAACTCTGTTATTATTTGAACTCAGAAACCGGTGCCAGCTGCTCAATAAACACAGATTGATACAAATATGGACACGGGGAGTAAAGCGAACAGATACTTTATCACACTAACCTGAAACATCTGTCATACTGTACATACCTTCCCCTAACAGACGGAGTAGAACACACTTCCATAGCGGTTCCTCTAAATACCTGATACCTGAGATGACGGAATGCAGAGGAGCCAGACGCTGATTTAGAACCAGAGGTCTCAATATGATGTAATGTCAGCTTTAAGCCAAATAGAACGGCAACGCATTAATACACAATATACCGGGAACGCATTAATACACAATCATTTATCATCGTTGTCAGGTGAAAACCCTATAGGCCTATGTCCAAAACCGTTCGTTTTGCATTTTTCATTTTAAGAATGATTTAAACAGCCGATTTAAACAGCCGATCTACTTTTGTGCAATGGCCTTGTACAATGAAGCAGGAGATACAAGGTTTCCACCCGACATCGACGATATGCTTCAACTATTGAAAAATAATAATAATATAAGTGTCTTCTAAATCCGTTTTTCAAAACATAGGTTTTTTGAAAAACCTATGTTTCTAAGTCAGTGGTGCTCCAACCTTTTCATGTCAAGGACCCCCAAAATGATATGTATTTGGCCACGGACCCCCATCTAAAAATATTTTTTCCAGGGACCCCCCAGAAGCAAAATTTTAGTTACAAATGTTGCTTTCAAAATTATTAAAATATTCAGAGATTTGCACAAATGTTCACGACTTTTCAAAAATAGCAGATCTAAAAGATTGCAGCACGGCACTCGGTGCCGCACTGTGAGCTTGTAGATCTGCTATTTTTCAATGTTTAAAGCATTAAATAATTCTATGCCTAAATGGGTTAATTCCACCACGCATGAATGCATGCAATGCAATGCATTTTTTTATTCCACTTGCGTGTACTTGGGGCTAAACATGAGCTATGTTTTTCCAAGCCCCTGGCTTTAGAGTCTTTGGAGAATAAAGCCAGACACCAATCAATCCGCAGAATTTCGAGGAAACCTGAATTGCAGTTTTTATAATTTCCTGAGAAAGAAAAAAATGTTACAAGCACGGAGCGGTTTGACTTTGAAAAAATGCAAGTTCACCAGAAAGCATAACTCTTTATCACGGAGGCAGGGTAAAAAATGTTTCCTTTGATGTTTTTCTGTTGCTGTGATTTAAAGTTACCTTTAAAAAAAAGTGAGGCTTTTCTGCCGCGTGGCCTCGAGGGCCGTTCGACCCCGGTTCTCAGGTTACCTCATTGCAGAAGCAAAATGCATCAAAATGCAGGCTAAAACATGGAACCAAGTCAACAGAGAGAAATATGTATTCTTACTGGACACCATAGACTGTAAAATTTATGGACAAAGCGAAGCCATTGGTTTCTATGCAGCGTAAATGACACATTTTGGGTCCTTGGCATGGGTGTCGCCATCATAGATTGTAAAAGCACCAGAGGATGCTATTGGCTGCCAACAGTCACGTGCAACCGCAGAGATACATGGGAGAATGTGGTTGGAGACTCCCGAAATACAGCACACGAAGAAGAACACAGCCGGCTGGTATCAGTTTAGTTGGCCACGCCCCTCGCAACTTTATCATCAATTTTAACATAAATGGGATCTTATTTTTACAAAACGCATATCATCGTGATTGAAAGGCAATGTTTAACTAGCGATGGGAACCATAAAGTATTTATGAAAATGTTAATTAAGGTTAGGGTTACGAAAGGGAAAATGAATGGGGTCCAATGGAGAACAATTATTTTTGCGATCGGCCGGGGGAGAAAACAGCGCAACTAGCGGCCAATCATAGGAAGTTTTAGTTCCGTATTGGAATCATTTTAAATCGGCGGAACTATGCCCCTGCTGGACACAGATTATCTGTCTGTTTTTCTCATCCCAATCCCGAGCCATTCGGAAACCCTGCATTCATACGTATTATTTGCGCACCGGTGCAGTGCCTGACACTGAAACCCAGCATAACGCAGGTTGTTATACAGTAGATGCTCTAAGTAGGGACTTCCCGATCACGTTTATTTCCCCCCGATCCCGATCTCGATCACATATTTTTGCTCCCGACTCGATCCCGGTCCTTCCCGATCCGATCTTTTGGCAATGCATTAAGGAAAACGAAAAGAAAAAACTTTTTTTGTTTTTTTTTATTTAAATAACAGTATCCATTACATCCAAGATTCATTTTTCACTTAGTGCAGCATTGTATGAAAACAAATTAAAAATAAAGCAAATCAGCTTATATCTTTATTAAATATATAAAGACAAGATGTTTCCCGATCTTTTTCTCCCGATTCCGATCTTTTGAAATCGGCCCCGATCTCCCCGATTTCCGATCTCCCGATCCGATCGGGACATCCCTAGCCTCTACAAAAGCATGTCCTAAGGCTGTTTGGTACAAAACACTGATGTTGGCCTAAAAAACAATAACCAAAGGTATGACACCCCCACATCTTCAAAGCCTGATGCAACACTACAACCCGTCCCGCTCACTCACAATTTACAATGTACAATTTAGGGATTTAGCATTTCGGATCCAAATATTGTACTTTTACTCCACTACATTTATTTGAAAACTTTAGTTGCTAGTTACTTTGCAGATATAATATTGTAAATTGTATATACAATTATAATATTATAAACCATACATTAACTGCTTTAGCCCTATTTATAGGCTATTTGAAAATGTGTCGCGATGCGACACGTTGTGAGCTTGTAGATCTGCTATTTTCAAACATTTTGTACTTTTACTTTTGGTACTTTAAGTACATTTTCATGCCAATACTTTTCTACTTTTACTCAAGTACATTTTGAACTCCGGACTCCGCAACCTGGCACACAGCCTATTGGTGTATGTGTTGAACAGGTCGGGCAACCATGCATGAATTAAAAAAAAAACATTCTTGGAAAACTTAGCTCTTGGCTCTGCACTGTTCCTGCCCCCCCCCCCTCCTCCCCCCTCCCCCACCACACACACACACACACACACTAGCAGACCTTTTGTTGTGACTCATTGTGTGAGTGGATGTCTGTTAATGATGTCTGATGCTTAAAGACTGCACAAAGTGTTTGACTGCAGCCTACTGCTTTGCCCAAGTCACAGGAGGACACACACACACACACACACACACATGATGCAAACATGCGCGCACACCCATTCAGAGGAAAGAACACATTAGATCAGGGACGTACTGGCCATTAGGAAAAGGGGGACAACTCCTGAAAGGCCGGTCCATTCCCGGACGGTCCAGGCCGGCCATTAAAAAAAAATGGCCGGCCCACAAAGTAAATATAACTGTAATTGGCCCACTGGCTTGTCTCTCATGATCTGAAATGGCCGATTTTTGAGTAACAGCAACGTTATGGAGAGAGATCTCTCTCTCTACAGCGCTGAGTAGCAGCAGCCCACAGAGCCATCACATTGGCCCCACTGGCTTGTCTATCATCTGAATACCGGCCCACTACTCCCTAGCTTCCTTGACTACTCCTGGACAGTCTACAACACTCTTTAGGCCCTTTTCCACCGGCAGCGATAACGATGACGATAGCCATAAAATATCACAGCGATAATTATGCCTTCACATTGATGTCCGATAAAGTTAACGGACATCAATGTGAAGAGGCGCCAATTAACAGCCGCTCGCGCAGAGCGCACCTCGAGCTGTTTGTCAGAGACCCAGTTCCATATCACTGTGATCGTAACCACATCGTTGTTGATCCTAACGATGTAGTTGTCGGCTATCGTTGTCTTTATCGGTGTTGGGTGGATGCTACCGATCCACTTCAATTGAAAACCCACTTTTTTAAAATCGTTATCGTCATCGTTATCGCTGCCGGTGGAAAAGAGCCTTAAATTAGCACGATGAGACCTAAAATCACAGTAACCGGTTAGTATTTGGGGCCTCGCAGCGTGTCCGGAAGGCGAGAAAATCTGGCGCGTGGCCGATGGCTGTGCAACAACAAGGGCCTCTCCAAGTCCTTTTCCCGGGCTGAATCAGGGGCCAGCACGTCCCTGCATTAGATGTTTATAGGACATTAGTGCTTTTAAATGAAAGAATAAAGCAATTATAAAGAACATGTCAAGTTGTCTCCAGCTGAGATAGGAGACATGATGGAGTCCAACACAGTCATGATGAAGATCCTTTAAACCTCAACTCCCAAAGCAACAGGTTTGAGATACTTTTACTCTACTCGAGTTAGGGATGGGACGATATGAAAAGCTCATATCACGATTATTGTGACCAAAGACATTGCGATTTACGATATTATCGCGATAATCAAAATCCCAACATCCATTATCCTGGTGCGGGTCGTTTGACCAAAAATAGCAGATCTACAAGCTTGTTGCGACACGTTGTGAGCTTGTAGATCGGTTTGGGAGAGAGTGAAAAAAAAAGTTATTTCCAGGTCTGTTTTACCAATTGTAGATGGTTCAAATGGTATGCAGCTCAGCAAATAAAAGGTGAATTGATCTCAATGCATGACGGAGGACGATTTCAAGATAAATTAAATCTCCACGATACGATTATCGTGAGTGTTTTTTATCACGATAAACGATAATAGAGATTATCGTACCATCCGTAACTTGAGTATGTCTATTTTTTATTTTATTTTTTGCGGGTGGGTGGGTGTGGAGGCAAAAAATTTAATATGATATGTATTCATATATTACTCTTGATTCCAAGTAATAAGTAATATAATATTATTCCTTTTTTAATATGTTAAAGCTATACTGTGTAAGTTGCTCAACAAGTGGTCAGTAGCGGTATTGCTTTTTTCGGCCGTTTTTCGCCCGGAGTCGCCGCGGACCACCGGAGCGGGGCCGCAAACCACCGCGACCGATACGAATCCGTGGAGGGGTAGAACGTAATTTTCTGAACAAGATTTGGGGAGTAAGAGGTTAAGAATCCTTCACCATCGTAAACACAGCTGCTGAGGGAGGCTACTTCCTGAAGAGACGGCAAGCACGCTGTGATTGGCCGGTAGTGTATCATGTGTGTATGATCCGCGATGTGATTGGCCAACGTATACACAACGTATAAGGATGATGCAGATGACGTAATTTTGCCGCGAAATTCTCCCCCCCCCCTCACGGCTCATAGAAAACATATAAAGAGAAGGCTTTAGAAGCTGAAATTAACGGAGTGGATGTTCTAAAACTTTAGCGATTTTACAGTTCGCTAAATTTTAAGATTTGTTTTATAAAAAAATTACATGGTATAATTTTAATAGTACTCTCCTGAGTAATATTGCCCAACACTACCCCCAGTTATTATGCCATCAACAGTAAGTTATTTATTCTGTCTTATGCAAGAGGAGGCTAATGCAGTTCACTGAGATAAGAGCACCAATCTACCATTCATGTTTATAAAACTCTGATAAGGTTAAAGGTTTGTATATACAACCATTAAGAGGCCTATCTCGAACATGAAATGTAATGGGTGGTTTATCAAAAACAAATAAAATGCTTCTATAAATCCAAATGCCCTTTAAAAATAAAACTCTGGTCATGTTTGTTGATCACTGGTTCAGTGCTACAGGAAAAAAGACTAATTTATACTTACAGTATGTATTTATGTAAACCAGGGGTCTTCAACAGGGGGTCCGGGACTCCTAGGGGGTCCTCAGAGTTACTACAGGGGGTCCTCCAAATTTTTTGTGTGATGGAAACCTTTTTCCCCCTCCTTTTATATATTAACCACTTGAATCCTAGTGTCCATATTCGGAGAACAAAATTAGCAGATCTACAAGCTCACAACGCCTCGCAGTTTGAGGCGTTGTGATCTTGTAGATCGGCTATTTTCGGCAAAGAATTTTGGTGTAGAGGGGAAAAAGAGCAGACTAAGTACAGAGTGAAAGGTCAAGTTTTTAAAGTATTGACGGTTCAAGTGGTTAAATATCTGAAAAGACAAATTGACATGAATCCAAAATACACTGATGATTGTGCTGTCAAAAGATGAAACTATATGGTATCTATGAAAAGCTTGTAGGGGGTCCCTGCTTCATCTCTCTCTCTACTAAGCGGTCCTTGGCCTGAAAACGTTGAAGAGCCCTGATGTAAACTATATGTATTTTATATATGCATATACATATTTTATTTATACAAAGGATAATCTCTCAAGAACAAATTAAAAGGAACTTTGTTTTGACGATAGTTAGAAATACTACCATGATGAGTTTTTGTGTATCAAGGGCTGGAGTAACTCTATGGAATAGTCTGAGTGAGGAACTAAAGCAATGTCCAAGCATCAAGCGGTTTAAAGGGTTGTATAAATGTATGCTGTTCACAAGATACAGGGAGGTTGGGAATGGATAAGTGATTGGTTATTTGAGTTATTTGAGTGAGTCTACATTGGGTAGCAGGATTAATTACTGTATTATGGGATATAATATCATGTTATACTATATAGAAAGGGTATTAGAAAGTCTAGTTTTTGAGGAAGGTGTACATTGTATGTATGTATGCGTGTATGTAGTATGTGGATGTGGATATACATGTGGATATACATGTGGATATACATGTGCATGTGCATGTGTGTATGTGGGTGTACTGTGTGTATATTAGGTATGTAGGTATGTACAGTAGGTATGTGTTTAAATATAGGATATATAACTTGATATATATTTATATATATATATATATATTTATTTGTATATACAATTGAGAATTTTTAAGTTTATTTTGAATTAAGTCAGGTACAAAAGGGGGTGGGAGTTTATACGTTTTTACTTCTCACTCCTTTTCGGATATGTTATTATTTTTTGTTTTTTTCGTGTTTTTACTTGCTATGTTTTCATTTTATATTCTTTATTTGTTGTCTTTATGTTTGGAAGTGCAAAATTGTACTTTTTTTGATTTGACAAATTCGAAATAAATATGACTAAACTAAACTAAACGATAGCTAGCTACTTGAGCATACCGTCTGTTGGCTGTGGATACCTCCTATGTCCAAAAAGCCTTTCAAGATTCAAATCCAGAAATAACAAAAGTAGCAGATCTACAAGCTCAAAACAAGTGGTTTCGAGCTTGCAGACCGAGTAGGACGTTAATTTACACAAAATGTTTGAATATGGAGATGGTAAGAGGTTTCTGCCCTGACAACAACACTATATTCTTGACAAATCTGTCCTTTCCCTTCAAAAACACAGCCGTGTTATAAATGAGGCTCAATAATCTAACAAACTAACCACTTACACCATGTATGTACTTCATTGAGAGGGGCACCCTCCAGGGGTCTCTACTTGGGCCCCCTTCTATTTTCTCATCCAACACCAAGTCTCCCTGACACAAATAGCCAAATGTACAAACTCACTGTGAGCATACAGATCAGCTATTTTCAAACATTTTGTACTTTTACTTGTTGTACTTTAAGTACATTTTGATGCCAACACTTTCATACTTTTACTCAAGTACATTTTGACTTCCGGACTTTTACTTGTAACCGACTATTTATATAATGCAGTAGGCCTATCGATACTTTTACTTAAAGGGGGCGTGACACGGCCAAAACAGCTAATTATGGCTATCAAATGAGCCATGTACTGAAAGTAGTACTTTCTGTACAGTAACGGCAATACATTATTTTGATTGGGCTAATATGGGCGGAGGGGCGGAGACTCGCGGAGTCGAGTATCCATATCATTATCTTTTGAAACTGCCCCAAAAAAAGCTGTCCGAGGCGTGTTTCCGACTTTCTAAACCAACTTTAAAACTATCAGTTCTAGGGGTAAAAATTATACACCATTCGCTATAAAATGGTAAAAAAGTACATGCCTTCTTCAAAAAAAGGTGTCAGAGATTCGTTACGAGGGTCAACACGCTTCTCCCCGTCTAAGGGACGGTTTTGTCGGCCATACCCTGCTGTGTCTTCCGCTAAACCTGACTGGAGGACCTGGCCGGGACGCGAGTTTCTAAATTCTAGGCGCACTGGGGGAAAACCGCGCCCGCACGGCTGAACTGGAGGTAGGGAGGCGAGTTTCTAAACTCTAGGCGCACTGGGGGAAACACCGGAGCAAGCTTAGAACGAGCGTCCAGCCATCTCCTCCTCCTCGGCAGCTTTGAGCCCTTTTAGCAGACATATGTCCTGCTGTCTCGGAGGACTGAGGTCCGTGGCTCATACACTCTGTGTGTGTAGCCTGTGTGTGTGTGTGTACACACACAATAGCTCTCGCAAATAGCCGTGCGGTGCAGCGCTAGCGGCTAGCCACGCTACACGCTGACAACAAGGTTGTGCGCGGCACCGCACGACGGACAAAGTATGCATTGCGCGGCACCGCACGACGGACGAAGTATACATTCACTACCAACTGATACGGCCCCGCCTCCTTCTCAGACTGTTTGAAGAAACACCACGTGACCTACTGTATCATAATGTTAATTTTCGTCCGGTGTCGCCAGTCCTTTAAGTAAAATATCTGAGTATACTTTTTTCCACCACTGCTAAAAGGAAGGAAGGAAGAAGGCAGTCAAACAGGGTCAGTGGAGTGAAGCAAGAAAAAAAAAGAAAAAAAAAGAAAAACACCTGACAATCACTACTGCCACCTGCTGGTCTCACACCTGTCTGCCTGTCAGTCCATCCCCTTTGTTCTGGACAGATTCTATGCATTCCATGCCATGAATGGCATTCCATTCACTGCTGTCCAGCGTGCAGTGCAGTGCAGGATCACACACACACACACACACACACACACACACACACACACACACACACACACACACACACACACACACACACACACACACACACACACACACACACACACACACACACACACACACACACACATATAAGTATAAGAGAAATGGAGAGAGAAGCCACATGTGTGTGAGAGTTATATTAGTGTCTGAAGCCAGGTTCCTTTCAGAGCAGGTCTGGTGCCATGGCATTGGTCTGAAATCTCATTGTTCCTACAATCCCATTAGTCAGAATCTGGTGATGTTAACCTGGTGAAAAATACTATGCCTAAACCTAAACCTAACCCTGACCTCAGCAAAACTATGCCTAAACCTAACCCTAAACCTAACCTCAGTAAAACTATGCCTAAACCCAACCCTAACCTCAGTAAAACTATGCCTCAACCTAACCCAAACCCTAACCCCTAACCTCAGTAAAACTATGCCTAAAACTAACCCTCAAACCTAACCCTAACTAAATTCGGACTAATGAGATTTCGGACTTATGGGCAGTCCTCCCTGTTATCAGGGACATGCAGAGAAAGTTAAAGAGGCATGGCATGACATTTCTAAAAAGGACCTTTTCGTGAATATATCGAAAATAGCAGACCTCCAAGCTCATAACGCGTCGCGCTGCGACGCATCGTGAGCTTGGAGGTCGGCTATTTCCGATGCTTGATTTCTACACAAAGGGGTACATTTTTTCAACATAAGATGCTGCATTCAAGTTCAGGAGAGTTTGGACAAGGCAATTCTCTTGAATGCTGCCTTCCGGTATGGCATGGAAAGAGGGCATTTGCATTTCTTTCACCATAGTAAAAACTGCACCCTGGAGAGGGCACTTTTTACAGATAGATAAAAGGGCAGGGGCTCAACCCCCCTTTGATGTCTATGTGTGCAGGTGCCTGATGGGGAGGGTAGTCTCTAGAGCAGGGGTCTTCAACGGGTCTTTAGAGGGGTGCCACCAGATGTTTGTGTGATAGGATTTGCTTTTCTTTTTGAGCGGTGGTAAACCGCTCCATAGAGTCAAATCCTAGTCTGAAGACGTTATGCAAGCACGACCACCGCTCACTTCACATTGGGTGTGATTTTTTTTCCTTCATGAACCACTTTAACCCTATAGCACCCATTCTCCATTCTCAAACGTTTTTGTCAAGGACCCCCAAATGTATCTGTTTTGGCCATGGACAAACCTTAGTTTGACCCCTCACATGCTACTTAAAGCAGATGTTTGGGGGGTATTCCTTATAGTATAGTGTATAGTAAGTGAATGAGACACACACTTTCAGCACCTTTCAAAAAATCCCCTAGGGATTTTGCAAATGGAATCATGGATTTTCTGATTTGTTATACTCTGAAGTGTTCAAAAATGTATAGTTTTAAAAATCCCCCGAAAATTTGAACGAACCTTTCGTGTTTGGACATATTGAACTGGACTGGAAATTGCAAGTGTGGTTGCCGTGAAGTGAGTCACACTTGCAAATTAATTTTGTCCTACCATTTAAATTCTCCCCATTCAAGTCAACGGGGAAATTAAATTCAGGGAGGGAGCGAGCACAGCAGGGAGGGAGCGAGCACAGCAGTATGTATAGGACAGAAGTGGGCACTCTTTTCTGGTGCCATGCAGATGGAAAACGAGGATAGGAGCTCCTCGGGCGAACGGAGAGGCGTACGTGTGAAACTGTGGAATGGACGTGCCGGGAGGGGCGTACGTAGACTACGTACGTGTGAAACAGATACCATCGGCTCCTCTGGAAAACAAACGTTGCATTTCATAGGCGCCGCCGGTGCAGTTCTGCACGTACGCCCCCTCCCAGCCCACCCGGCCATCCCAGCCCTTCCAGCTTTGGAGGGTGATTTTGGCTGGATGGGGTGGGGTGGGGGGTTTGGATAACCTATTTAGACCCGGGAACACATCTGTGCCACTTTAGATTTTAACCACTTTATTTTATACTTTAGCTATTGAAAAATAGCAGATACAGAAGCTCATAGCGCGGCACTTTTGAAAAAAAAACATGAACATTTGCGCAAATCTTTGAATATATATTTTTTAAAGCAAACATTTATAACTCAAACCTTTGCTTCTGGGGGGCGGTCCCTGGAGCAACATATTGTGAGATGGGGGTCCACGGGCCAAATACATATAATTTTGAGGAGTCCTTGGCATGACAAAGTTTGAGATCATAGAAACATACGTAGATTTTTTTTCAAATACCTTAGAACAGGGGTTCCCAAACTTTCTTGGCTCAGGGCACCCCTATAAATATTATTTTCATCTGAGGCACCCCTACAATATATTCATAATTGTCACTCCCAACACCTTATATGTATGCCTTATTTTAGCGATTATGTTAAGAGGAAAACGTTGAGATAATAGCCATTTTGGTTAGAACTGACTGAAAATAACTTTGTACTTCAAGTTTAAAATGTAACTAAATATGCTTTTAAGTCTCCAAATAAATTCCAAATATTATCAAATTATCTCGCGGGACCCCTGAACTACCCAGGGTGCCCCGTCACCGACTTTGAAAACCCCTGCCTTGTGCTGCACTCACACTGAGAGAAGCCAAGCTTATGGTTTGCTTAGTAATTCAATGTATTCTCTATGCAAACCAGCTTTGAAAAAAAAAATTCCAAGCTTTTTTTCCGGCTTGGAAATTTTAAAAGCTGGTTTGCATAGAGAATACATTGAATTACCAAGCAAACCATTAGCTTGGCTTCTCTCAGTGTGAATGCAGCATTAGAAGGATTTAGAAGACATGTGTAGTGTCGGCCACAGGTCTAAGTGGGATAAAGAAAGCGACTGATGGAGGAGTTGAGTGGGGGGGCTTGTGCTGACACTCTGACGACGGGCGAGGTCTCACGTCTCGCTGGCAACGCCGAGAGGCGACGGCGGCCAACAAACGTACGACGACATCCAGGGACATGCTGGGACCCTGATTCAGCCCGGGAAAAAGAGTTGGAGAGGCCCTCATTGGGCGCTATAGAGAGAGATCTCTCTCTATAGCGCTGCTGCTATTCAAAGATTTGCCATTTCAGATCATGACAAGTGACAAGCCAGTGGGCCAATTACTGTACACAAGTTATATTTCGTCGTTGTCGGGTGGAAACCTTGTATGTCCAAAACCGTTTGTTTTGTATTTATCATTTTAAAAATGATTTAAAATAGTGAAAACAGCCGATCTACAAGCACACAACGCCTCGCGGTGCGAGGCGTTGTGTGCTTGTAGATCTGCTGTTTTCACTACTTTTGTGCGACGGCCTTGTATGATGAAGCAGGGCTTTGCGAAAAAATTTACAAATTTGAAACTTGGAGATACGAGGTTTCTGCCCGACAGTGACGATTTACTTTGTTTGCCGCCCAGCCCCCAAAATGGAACGAATGCCGACATGTATTTATTTTTTTGTTCCTAATGGCCGGCCTGGACCGGCCGCGAATGAACCGGCCGTTCGGGAGTTGTCCCGCTTTTCCCAATGGCCAGCACGTCCCTGACGACATCAGAGGGAAGCCAGCGATGAATGCCCACTGTGGAAGGACTGAATGTCATCATTCACATCTCTCTTTATCTGGGGCTCTTTGGAAGCCGAGCCCAAAGCCAAGGTTGTTCAAGGGAAGCTTGGCTTCACTGCTGCTGCTGCTGCTGCTGGGTCTATGCAATGTGTGTCTCTCAGGCACATGCACACATAGACATCAAAGGGGGCTTGAGCCCCTGCCCTTTTATCCGTCTGTAAAAAAAGAGCCCTCTCCAGACCATGAATGCAGTTTTTACTGTGGTGAAAGAAATGCAAATGCCCCCCTATCCATGCCGTACCTGAAGGCAGCATTCAAGAGAATTTCCTTGTCCAAACTTTCGTGAACTTGAATGCAACATCTTATGTTGAAAGAATTGCCCTCTCAATGCGTCGTATTTGCAATATATTCACCAAAAGGCCATTTTAGCAATTTCAGCCACTGCCTCTCTAACATTCTCTGCATGTCCCTGACAGACCTGCCCTTAAAGGAAAATGGCTTCAGACACGAAACTCTCACAAATGCAAATGCCCTCTTTCCATGCCATAGCATTCAAGAGAATTTGTCCAAACTCTCCTGAACTTGAATGCATGCATCTAATGTTGAAAGAATAGCCCTATCTGTGAAGGAATCCATGCCGTTACACCACATCTCCAGTATTGACCAGTATACCACACTGAACTAAGCATAATCGATATGCTTAGTTCAGTGTGGTATCGAGCACTGAAAATAGCCGACCTCCAAGCTCACGTGTCGCAGCGTGACGCGTTGGCAGCGCGAAGCAAGCGTTGTGAACTTGGAGGTCTGCTATTTTCGATATTTCCACCAAAATACCTTTTTACAAATTTCAGCCCCTGCCTCTCTAACATTCTTTGCAAGTCCCTTGTGTGTCTGTGTCAGCCTGTCTGTCTGTCTGTCTGTCTGTCTGTCTGTCTGTCTGCTCTGCCAGGCTTATCCCGTTCACCAACGGTGGGGGCTCCTTTTCTCCCCAGAGCCCCTTCCTTGAAATAGGCTAATTGAGTTCAGCTGACTTCCTCGAATGCAACGGCCCTTACAAAAGTTAATCACCCGGGAAAGCCTCTTATGCTTCATATTAAAAAAGAATTGCAAAAAAAGTAGCTGATCTGCAAGCTCACGAGGCGCTGCGATATGATACCCTGCAAGCTTAGTAGATCTGCTATTTTTGCCACGCAACACAGTGGTACAGAGAAGTGTAAATGAGGCTTTAGTGACACTTAGGTCTTAATTTTGCGTGGCAAGAGTGGCGGCAAATCCAGACATTCCATCTGCACGGGAATTACATCAGTCAGGGTGACGCACCTGTCTTCTCACTGAGGTAAATCCTGCTCTAATACAGAGCTCTCTGATTCATCATCAACCAGTCACGGAGACTCACTTATCATCCCAATTATTGTGACGCTCATGACAAGACCTTCAAACTATAAACACAGATTCCTGGAGAGCATACATTAACTCATCTGGTGCCGATCCCGAACTAGTTCGGCTTTATTTCAATCCAATACAATCTTTTTTTTATTAATTCACTTACCCCGAGCTGCTTGTAGAGTCGTGGGTGGTCCTGGCTCGCTAGCCGCTAGCCAGCTAGCCGTTCTACTCTGTCCGACGATATATTCCATTAAAAATGGTTTAAAATACATTTTTGAGCTCCCCAATGTTCACCCGATGTTCGGCGCCGCTTCCGATGAGTACACGAGTGTGCCGATCCCGAAGTAGTTCGGCTTTATTTAATTAAATGAATAAAATGATAAGAGGCCTTCTGAAGCCTGGCTTGATTTTTGTAGCTACTAGCCGAAAGCTAACAACGTCCCGGCCGGCCATAATTTGCGAACGCAATCGCCAATCTCCGCCTAATCCAATGAAAGACCGCATCTTTAAAGGCTTATATCTCTTTTTTGTGTTTTAGGGAAGCGGCGCGAGGTTTATTTACGGCGAAATCGCCCAAAAATGATCTTTTAGATGACAAAATGGGAATAGCCATTCTGTTAGCATCTTCATCCGGGACATTTCCATGCCGTGCATGAACGTGAGCACGTCAGGTCCTGGAAGCTGAAGTCCTGGAAGCTAAAGCGCTCGCCTATGAGAGATGCGCTGGCATTCTTTGGCCCCTAGAGGGCGTTGGCACTCAAAGAGTTAACATAAATGATCACAACTGTTGATCCACAAATTAAAAGTGAACTAAATGAACCCTACTTGATCATACTATAGCGTCCCCCCAGAATATGGATGCTGGGATTCAAGTGGTTAAACGTCAAGTATAAAGTCATATTCAGTTAGTTCTGATGGAAACAGACATTTCTCTGTGACATACCATATCTCAGGGGGAAAGATGTGCATGCAACTAGGTTATTTACAGGGGTGCCCTCAGTCACACCGGACACCTAGGCTCCAATGTAGCCTGGCAGCACGTCACAGGTTCAAGTCCTGTTCCCGATGATCTTTGGTGCACGTATCTCCCCATCTCTCTCACCCTGCTTCCTGTCTCTACCATAAACTATAAATAAAGGCCCCAAAGCCCAAAATATATTTTAAAAAAGCGGAATGCCCTCCCACAAGCCATCAAAAAGTACGACTCCCTATCCTCCTTAAAACCACCATAAAAGACCATCTGTCTGCAAATTGCAACTGGACCAAGACAGGTCTTCTAGCTTGCCAAAATAAATTACCCTCTAACGTTTTTCTGTAAAGTAAATATAATTTTACTGTATGTCAGAATTAATTTAATACATCAGACGACAATGGAAACAAGTCCTCTCAGATTCACAGACAGACAGTGTAGTGTGTCTGTGTAAATGTTAGAATGATACAATGATAGCCACTCTAGTGAACCAAAGCCACGGTGGCACAATGGTTCAGATTGTGTAGATAGGCGTACCTTTATTATCCCAAGGGGGAAAATCAGTCGCCCGGAGGCAGCACAGCAGTTTAAGGATATTTACAAAGTTACAGAGAAGTATGAAAAGAAAGGAATTGTACAGTGTACAGTAAAAGAGCAAGGTACACCAAAAAAAGGTAACAAAGAATATATACATAAAGTGTCAATAACAGTCAATGCAAAGTGTAATAGCCATACTTAAAAAACAAATAGCAATATTTAAGCACAACTTATCAATACAGTGCCAAACAAAAGTGACGTTATCATGGGGCAAAGTCAGAAGAACCACAGACTGAGCCCATGAATGCATTGATTCCAGGACGGTTCCCATAGTTTGACTGTTCTGAGCTCCTTGCCAGTGTGTTCTCATAATCATCCTCTCTGTCGAGTGGAAATGTCTAAAAACTGTTACTTTACAGGATTCAAATTCAGAAGTAGCAAAAGTAGCAGATCTACAAGCTCAAAACAGGGCGCTTCACGCCTCGTTTTGAGCTTGTGGATCTATATGCTACTTCTGATGCTTTTTTGTGACACTGTAGGGCGTTCATTTTGGAGAAAAAAACACAAAAGGTTACAATATGGAGATAGGAGTTTTTTGTTCAACAGCGACGATATAAAGAGCTTGGCTGACATGACTGCCTGGCTGACGTACAGTACTCACTGTAAGTTTTAAGAGTCTTTAATAATGAATAGCAGCAGCAGTGGCCTATGTCCAAACAAGACAGACACATTTCGGAGTGTAGGCCTTCGTAAGTGTCAGTAGAACTAAACTGATTTACTGACACTGACGAAACGCGGCTGTTTTGTTTGGATATATAGGCCACTGCTGCTGCTATTCATTATTAATAAAGAGTGACTCTTAAAACTGCTGGCCTACTGGTCCAGGCGTATACCACTTAGGCTTTGCCACATAGCATGGATAGCACATAGCATGGCGGCGGCGACGGTTCGATTCCCGATCTTAAAAAGACTCTAAAGACTCTTAAAACTTACAATGAGTGTGGATTTAACTTCCCTCTATAGGGCAGGCCATATGTATTGTCTGAATCTGCACCCAATATACCCTTCAACCTGGTGTTATAGGAGAAAATAGGTTTTAAAAGAAAAATAATACAGTTGATTAGCAGCAGCGGCACATTTTTTCATGTGTGGTAGTCAGTTGTTTACTTGTGCCTGGGGTAAAATAATACTATCCACTGATAGTAATCATCATCATCAATTCATCATCAAGCCTGTTGCTGTCATGCACGCGCGCAAACCAGTCATGTTGCCATACCTTAGCTTTTGCTGAACTGACGCCTGTGCTATATATGCTATTTCTGGCCTTTTTATCTTGAAAAGTAACAATTTTGGACATATACTATGTATGCGGGTTCCACCTGGCAGATGCGGTATCGTATAATTCGTATTGTATATTGGTCTCTTCAGCAGGGGTTATGACCACACGGCTCCCTCAACGTAAAGCGCATTAAAAGGCAAAACAAACCGTTCAGACCTCAAAGTGACAGAGAAAGCTGGTAGGATGGGAGGGCTGGGGGGGGTCCGGCGTGCGTGTGGCCCTGACCGCGTACACTCATCCTTGGGATCTGGTGGTCTCTGCTAGTCTGCTCATCCCATGCTGTGTTGTATAGATCAGTGGTTCTCAACCTTTTCAGGCCGCGACCCCCAAAATAATCATATTTTAATGGGGACCCCCCCACCCTGACGAGCACTAAGAGTTGAGGCATTACATTTTGTATGGCACGGTTCTATTGTGAAAATAGCAGATCTACATGCTCACAACGCCTCGCAATGGTTTTTTCCCCCTTTTCGTTTCAGCCATTTTAGCGATTTTGATTTCAGTGAGTGGGGGCATGTGTACAAGTGGCTAAATATGTTTTGTTAAGACATAAGCCGGCAGGTTTTTACAGTAACACTACTAGCCCCCATTATTGTGTCTAAAAATACATATTTAGCCACTTCTATGCATGCCCCCACCCACTGAAATCAAGATCATTAAAATCGCTAAAACAATAGAAAGCAGTAAATGAAAGAAATTAACACTCATGTTTTCTTTTCTCCAATTACAACATTCTAAAGTATGAACCCTTGTTGTAAAAAAGTTGTCCTTTACAGTTCCAAAAATAGAAAGTATGCATTATGCAGAATGTCCCACATCACAAATTTTCAAATGTATAGCTATAAAAGATCATCTGAAAATAGGAGATCTTGTAATAGTAATCTTGAAATAGGAGAGCATGTAGATTATTTTCAAATGTCCAAAATAGTAGGGCTGAAGTGAGTAATATATGTTTTGTAATAATTATCAAAATATACAAAGTAACCAGTACTGTAAGACCCGCTAATCGGGAGATAAGCGACCGTCAGGTCGCATGTATGTTGTCTGCAAAAAGCAACCTCATGGTGGCGCTAGAAGAGGGGCACGTGAGATTTTGTGGTTTGGCAGCCAAGGAGTGGGTGTGCAAAGTTTGGCACGGATAGGGGCAACGATGCCAGAGATAAGAGTAGGGCCAAAAGTGTGACGTGATGGACAGACAGAGGTACTTACTGACTGACTGACTGACTGACGGAGGGACTGACAGACAGCCGGTGGAGGTTTTCATAGTGACTTCTATACTCCAGTATAGTAAAGTAAAAATACCAGTAAGACTCCCTAATCGGGAGATAAGCGACCGTCACGTCGCATACACAAACTTTAAAAGGCAGTCGTAGCCAGTCAGCCAGTCAGCCCGCATTGCGTGATTTTAGGCCAAAATCTGTAGGAGCAGTGTACAAAAATCCGTTTTGCAAAAATAGGCCTGATGGTGGCGCTAGAAGAGGGCAATGTGAGAAATGAGGCGGAGCGGAGGTTGTGATTTGCCATCCAAGGAGTGTGTGTGCAAAGTTTGGCATCGATAGGGCCAACGGTGCCAGAGATAAGAGTAAGGGCAAAAGTGTGACGTGACGTGACGGACAGAGGGACGGACAGCCGATGGAGCTTTTCATTGTAACTTAATACTGTACAGTACTTGAGTAAATGTACTTAATTACTTTACAACACTGCCATGGAGCTCGTAACCTCACGCCAAGACATCCCCATCGGACCAATAACATCCCCCTGCCATGAAAATGTAAAAAACGCTTCTGATTCACCCGCCTTTCTCCTCAACCGAGGCTCCTGTTTGTATAGCGCCGTGTTCAGGGACATGCTGGGCCCCTGATTCAGCCCGGGCAAAAGAGTTGGAGAGGCCCTCATTGCGCGCTATAGAGAGAGATCTCTCTCTATAGCGCTGCTGCTACTTTGCCATTTCAGATCATGACAAGTGACAAGCCAGTGGGCCAATTACATGAGTTATATTTCGTCGTTGTCGGGTGGAAACCTTGTATGTCCAAAACCGTTAGTTTTGTATTTATATCATTTTAAAAATGATTTAAACTAGTGAAAACAGCCGATCTACAAGCACACAACGCCTCGCACCGCGAGGCTGTCGCACACTACTTTTGTGCGACAGCCTTGTATGATGAAGCAGGGCTTTGCTTTGCGAAAAAAAAAATACAAATTTGAAACTTGGAGATACGAGGTTTCTGCCCGACAGTGACGATTTACTTTCCCCAAAATGGAACGAAGGCCGACATTTTATTTGTATTTTTTTCCTAATGGCCGGCCTGGACCGGGAATGAAGAGACGGCCGTTCGGGAGTTGTCCCGCTTTTCCCAATGGCCAGCACGTCCCTGCCTGTTTGTACTGCGCCGTGTTCCCATTTGAATATCAAAGCCTTGGAGACGGCGTCCGGGATGATTTTACACGACATTTATATTTGGGACTTTCTTTCTAGGAAAGGAATGTCACTGACTGGTTAAGTGTCACTTGACGAAGTGAGCGTGTCCGTGGACACAATGGCGTCTTTGTAACTCTCTCTCTATATCGCTCTTCCAGCACTCCGCTGCACTGATGAGACGATTAAAAGGAGATGGTGTTCATTTGCATCTGAGTGGGCAAGACAGCTCTCTGAAAGCATCACACGATGGCAATCTGGGAAATGGTTTACATCTATGTCCAAAGGACAGCCAAAGAAACCCAAGGCAATGTTGATTTGACAACAGATTTCGATTTAGTTTTAGTCAGTCTTTTGAATAAAATTCCATTTAGTTTGTCATATTTTAGTCATCTGAAAACTTTTAGTCTTAGTTTTAGTTGACTAAATATCCTAAGATTTTAGCCAACTAAATCTACAATTTCTTTAGTCAACTAAAATGTATTTTGACACTTGACAGGCCTTATAATGGCTTATTTTACACTTGGTTGCATGCTGAAAATAGCCGATCTACAAGCCAACAATGTGTCGCACTGCACACTGCTCCAAGGACTCACTTTATACTTTGATTGTCACTCTTCTCTGTGGTGTATAAAATGTACAACAGGTTCTGGACAGCCACAAGTTACACCTGGGAGATTAGAACTGAACTATGGACAGGTGCTCATGGAAGGAGCTAAGCGCCAACATCTGGCTTTGTCCAAAGTTTGTTCTGTTGTATGCCCTGGGTCACATTGGCCAGGCTTAGAGGGACACAAAGCGTGGCCTACATCTGGCCTACATCTTTGCACAAAGCGGCCAAAGTTTGTTGTACGCCCAGGGTCACATTGGCCAAGATGAAATTAGCTCATCAGAAATAAAACCACTCACTTCTTCACAATGTGTGATTTTTTGATGTCTTTTCCATTCCTTGTCATTGTGTATTAACTACTTAAACGCTTTATAGCCTACTTAGTTGACCCCAAGGGCACGATCTACAAGCTCACAATGTGCCGCGTTGTGAGCGTGTCTTTTGTGGCTCTTTTTCGCCAAATATTAAATAATTCCAAGTCTTAATGGTTTAAAAGCAAAGGCTCAGGGGGCACGGTGGCGCAGTCAGTAGTGCTGTCGCCTCACAGCTAGAAGGTCCTGGGTTCGATTCCCGCCGGGGGACACTGTGGGTGCTGGGGGCGTGTTCCCTCCTCCGCGTCATCAGTGCCCACACCCTAGGTGCTGTTGGCAAAAGGGCCTTTCTGTGTGGAGTTTGCATGTTCTCCCCATGTCTCCTGGTCTCTATAAAGCCTCCCCCTGGCCAGCCGGGGCGCCTGATGGAGGGGAATGGAACTGGTTGGAATAACGTGTTCCTTCCACGCGCTATGTCCAACCGGGGAAGCTCCCCCTGTCAGGTGATAAGAAGCGGCCTGCTCACTCCTCATGCATTGAAGGAAGCATGAGCTCAGTTCGGGGCCCTCCCCAGGTTGGCAGAGGGAGAGTAGAGCCCAGGATCACAGCTTAGGCAATTGGCACCGGGTGAAAAAATGGGTTACAAAAATCGTGGGATAAAAATTTTAAAAAATAAATAAATAAAAGCAAAGGCTCATTTTCCAAGCAGACTGGTAATAATCACCCTCTGTGTACATGGCTTGTTTTGTTATTTGGACCTCTCTAAAGGGAGGAACCCATAAATTAGTGCAAATTGTAAATCAGCAGAGAGAAGAAATCCTTTGGCTTCAACAGGCTCAAGGCTACTTCAATAGTTTCTCCTTCGCGGGGGCCTTTGTTTAAAAGCGTAAACCCTACCCTGAGGATACAAAACACACAAACCTGCTTGAACCGTGGTAATAATTCTCTGGTGCCAAAAGATTCAAAGGAAAAGCAGAGGCCATGAGTTGAAGGGACAATAATCTTCACCATGGATTTATGCACTGGCTCTTGTAGACAGTGTTAGCCAGTGAACCTCTGAAGGACACACAGGCCTGGCAGAGGAACTTTACTGGTTTAACCACTTATTAAACCCTAATAAACAGTACTTCATTGGTCAGAGTACCACAAGGCTGTCTTAGACTGTTACATGCCCCGCTCTAGGCAAAAATATCAGATCTACAAGCTCACAACGATTGTCTATTTTCACCTATTATGTCATGCTTACCTCCAAAGCCTGATCGACCCCTACAATCCCAACCGTTCACTCAGATCAGCTAACAGGGATGCTGACAGAACCCTCGCTAAAAACCCCAGGACAACGACCCACTCGTCCTAGACTCTTCTCCCTCTAGTCCGGGCATTTCGGGCAGTATTTTCATGGAATCGTGCACTTTATGATAGAAGCATGACATTTGGCACACAGTTAGAACATGCCATATGGAACATTTTTGGCTACAGGGCCATCGCAGATTTGTCTTGGGAAACTTGTGGGTGAAATATGCTTTAAGTAGCATGTGAGGGATCAAACTAGGTGTTTTTCTGGATTCTGAATCCAATGCAAGCATTTGTTTTGCATGAAAAACATTCCTTGGGTTAGCATCTGCTAAATGCCTAAATAGTAAATTGTACGCTCAGAATTAGGGATGTTAGAGTTCAGGTGGACAACTTGAACCCCAGCATCCCAATTCTGTGGATAACATTCATTGAGAATAGCCGATCTACAAGCTCTCTACAAGACGCCATCCAGGGAAAAGGCCCCTGGTATCATCTACACAAGATATGCAACACGGAAGGACCACATCACAAACAATGTCCTCTCGGCGGCCCTCACAGCTCACAGTCGTGAGCTGTCGTCGTTGTCTATCGTTGGCTATCGTCGTTGTCGGATGGAAACCATGTACGTCCAAAACCTTTCGTTTTTTATTTATCATTTTAAAAACTATTTAAACTAGTGAAAATAGCCAATCTACAAGCACTGCGAGGCGCTGTGTGCTTGCAGATCTGCTATTTTCACTAGTTTTGTGCGACAGTCTTGTATGATGAAGCAGGGCTTTACTTTGCAAAAAGACATGGATATACGAGGTTTCTGCCCAGTAATATCTTACTGTAACAAGGTCAGAGAGAGAAGGATGTGGCAGACTGGGCACTGCGTCACTCACTTGGAATTAGAGGCAAGCAAGCTGGCACAGAGGGAGCCATCACAACTTTACACAAGACACAGCTACTGTAGGAAAGGAAAGATGCACATACTGGAGCACGACAGCAGACAAAACAACACTGCAAGACACTGATGCAAGACAGGAGGGTGCGGAGGGCGGTGCATGACCTTGCAGTCTCTGCTGTGGTTTCCTTCTTTTTTTTGTCATATTTTTTATCGCACGATTTTGTAACCCATTTTCACCCAGTGCCAATTGCCTATGTAATCCTGGGCTCTGCTCTCCCTCTGCCGCGCCTGGGGAGACAACGGACAAACCTCATGCTTCCTTCAATGCATGGGTAGTCCAAGTTGTTTCTTTTCACCTGACAGGGGGGATTTCCCTGGGATGGACGTAGCACGTGGAAGGAACACGTTATTCCAACCAGTTAATCCTTTCCCCTCCATCAGGCGCCCCGGCTAGCCAGGGGGAGGCATTATAGAGACCAGGATTACTGCAGGTTTTTGTGAGGGTATCAACCCTAGGAGACACGGGGAGAACATGCAAACTCCACACAGAAAGGCCCTATCGCCAACCCCACCTAGGGTGTGGGCGCTGATGACGTGGAGGGAGGAACAAGCCCCCAGCGCCCACAGCGTCCGACGGGCGGGAATCGAACCTAGGACCTTCTAGCTGTGAGGCGAATCGCTAACCACTGTGCCACCGTGGCCCCTCTGCTGTGGTTTCTACAAGTACGAAGTGAGTCCAGAGTTGGTGTTGGCTATAGCTAGTCCACACTCTGTCATCCTCTCTCACCATTCACTTCACTTTTTCCTGCCAGTCCCGAGAATCAAACCGTGAACCTTCCATCTGACAACAAGCACGCTCCTCTGACTTTATAGGCAACCACTACCAGCTATTGTGAGGTGGTGAGAGCCTGCCCTGCGCCGCATAAATGGTACATGGTGCATTTATATAGCGCCTTTATCCAAGACGCTTTGCATAGATTGTGCATTACATTCACCCATTCACACACACATTCATACACTGATGGCAGAGGAAACCATGCAAGGCACCAACCTGCTCACCGGGAGCAACTAGGGGTTCAGAGTCTTGCTCAAGGACTCTTCCACACTAACTCTGGGGGAGCCCGGGATCGAACCGGGAACACTCTGTGTTCTAAGACGGCAACTCTACCCCTGAACCACTGCCACAAAAAATTAGCTGGCTGAGTTTTCAGCCACATGCACAACACAATCTTGTATTATTATAACATTAAAAACTGTGACAGTCTGTCATTTTTGGTTCAATCAATCCTAGCTTGAGTCCAGCTTTTTTCAGAATCAAGCATCACAATAAAAGAATGTCTCTGCTTGGCTCTTTATCTGCTTATGAAGAGCATACCTGGATCTTCTGGATTTTTGCAACACCGTCTGGCATCGATGCATGGTCCCATCGTGCTCCTACAGTCTCCCTCTCAGTACGTCATGCTTCCATCATGTGACGACGATGACTTGTGCGCTCAGGTGTTGGAGGAGGGCGGTGCATGGTGGAGGAGTGGGTGATGGTGGAGGGTGGTGGCAGTCTCTGCTGTGGTTTCTACACGTATGAACAAAAGAAAAACTGAAAATCATATACGGCACATACTGTACATACATACATACACATGGATGTAATATACCTCACTGGCCACTGCTGTTCATTTGAAAAGGGTCAAATGCGTTCTCTATGCCGCTAAAATGTGCAAAAGTATAGCAAGCTGCAGGATAATTTGGCAGTGATGTTGACATTATGGTCAATGTGGTGTCAACGTATGTATATCCATCCTATATTAAAATTGACTTAAGCGAGGACCGGCCGGCCAGTTGGTGGGCGGGCAGCTGGGCAGATCAAGTTGTGACGCTATAATGTCAGCCATAACCATATAAGGAGTTCCCAATGCAGCTACGCCCAAATATGGAGTGCGTTGTCCAACCTCAATGTGTCTTCATGGCATCAGGCGCAAACAAATCAGACAGCTCCATATATGAGCACGAAAGGGGGCATGCCCATATATGACCATATACTGATGACATCAGCGGACTCCATATATGGGCATAAAAGGGACATGGACTGACAGAAACAGAGATCGCTAAACTCTAGTATGCAAAAATCTCCCCCTGGCCTGAAGCAGTCCACGCCACCAACTCCATATTTGGGTAAAATTAACCATCTAGAATTCCATACATGGAGCTGGCTGACACATGGAAAGTCTAACACCATGAATTCCATACCGTATATGGATATATGGCTGGCTCATCGTGACATCACCGCGATGACACAGGCATCATTTCTACAGTAGCAGTCAGCATAAGAGGCAGCGCAGTCTCAGAACAACCACATTTATCACTAGAGGACCAGCTGCATTGACATTCTGACAGCTCTCCCCTACTCAGCATCCACATCCATAGCCTTTCTCTTGAGCTACAGTACTAGTTGCAATGTACTGTACTGTGTACCAGCTTCTTATTTGACACAGGATGGAGGGACTCAGGATTTGACTCTTGGACAGTGACCTCTCCAAGTGTCTATATTATGACACTAACAATTATGCTAGAGGCCCGGCCTGTGCAGATGAAGTGGCATTTCTAAACAAGAATTGACACAGTCAATATAAAATCTGTGTGCTCGTTTTAGTGTTAAAAAAAGTTTGAAAAAAAATGTTTTTCAAAAAAAAAAAAGTTTGAAAAAAAAAATTAGAAAAAAAAAAGTTTAGGTCCAAAAATGTGTTAAAAAATCGACCTGATGGTGGCGCTATATGGGACAGATCCATGTCGATGAGATAAGTGTAGACATACTGTGTAGCGATTTGTGTGATTTTAGGGCAAAAACTGCAGGAGCAGTATTCAAAAATGTGTTTTAAAAAAATTGGCGGGGGTCCCTGGAGCTGCGGGGGTCCCTGGAAGGGTGGAGGTTGTGGATTGGCAGGCAAGGATTGTGTGTGGAAAATTTCACATGGATAGGGGCAAAAAAGTGTGATGTGACGTGACAGACAGACTGACGGACAGACAGGCGGTGGAGGTTTGCATAGTAACTGCGACCTGACGGTCGCAATTATAATCATTAGTATTGTTTATTTTAATTATTATTATTAAGGAACTCTAGAAATCTCAGTTGGAACTGTTACCCCAGTGACCCGATGCTGGATAAGCGGTTGAAGATGGATGGATGGATGGATGGATTATTTTAGAGTAAGCTACTTTATTTACCATTATTGTGTACTCCGCCACATGGGGAGCAATCTTCAATTCAATCTTCAATTCAAAGAAGCTTTATTGGCATGAGAACTAGAGATGTTACCGATCAATCGGCAATGGATCGGATCGGGCCGATCAAAGCGTGATCGGCGATAATTGGTGGTTTAGATCAAAAGGTAAATTCACCGATCTGATCCGATCGGTGCATCCGATCAACCAGCCGATCAGTATGCCCACTTGAGGCCATTTTGGGGTATTGATTTCCACAGTGCTGAAGGAATAATTAGTTACTGCTATGATAATAAATACATAGTAATGCTGGTAAATAACTATAAGGCAAATATATAAATTAATTCATGAGTGAATTAATTAATTAAAGTTAAAACATTAACATTTAGAAAATATAAATAATATATAAATAATAATTTGATCGGATTGGTGATTGATCGGTATCGGGTGATCAAACTTTTGTGATCGGTGCTCGGTGATCGGTTCCAAAAAACCTGATCGGACCATCCCTAATGAGAACACAAACGTTTACACAGTGGTGGAAAAAGTACCTACATTTTTATAATTAAGTAAAAGTATCAATTCTGCAATGTAGAATCACTCTGTTACAAGTAAAAGTCCAGAATTACAAATGTACTTGAGTAAAAGTACAAATGTATTGGTATCCAAATGTACTTAAAGTACCAAAAGTAAAAGTACAAAATGTTTGAAAATAGCAGATCTACAAGCTCACAACGCGTCGCACCGCAATGCGTTGTGAGCTTGTAGATCGGCTATTTTCAAATAGCCTTGGTATAATTTGGGTCCCCATTTTATTTATTGTTTGCATTGTGAGCTTTTAGATCGGCTATTTATAAAATGTTTGCCTCTATCTTATATTATTTTACAATTAGGCTAATGTCTGGACATTTTTGATAGTATAGTTTTAGCTTGTTGATTACTTTGGTGCAATAATGGTATTTTTTTTTCTTTTCTTGGGGTAATAAAAAGGTAATTTTCTCAAGTACTGTACTTATAAGTACAATTTAAGGTACTTTTACTTTACTGGAGTATTTCCAATTTTCATTACTTTTACTTCTCAGAGGCAAATATTGTACTTATTCCACTACAATTATTTGAAAACTTTACTAGTTACTTTGAAAAGTATAGCCTACATAACCACTTCAGCCATGGCTATTTTCAAAGGATATTATTTGGTAACATGTGATACAGAATAATTGTTCATAATGAGTACTTTTACTTTTAGTCCTAAGTGTAGCCTATACTTTTACTCAAGTACATTTTGAATTCCGGACTTTTACTTGCAGTATAGATACTTTTACTTAAGTAAAACATTTGAGTATACTTTTCTCACCACTGTGTATGGAGAGACCACTCTGTGGGAGAGACGTAATACTATGAGAACGTGGAGCGCTCGGGAAAACGGCTGTTGTAAATCACTGATAATTAGTTTCTCCGCTTTGAAAATCAGACGTCTTTTTATGACTTAATGAGTTTATGACCCTCTGCCAGCCTCACTCTGCCTCAGAAGAGCAGCCAGAAACGGCAGTAGCTTTAGCATGTAGCTAAACGTAGCAGCTGCAGTGTAAAGACGTCACTATTCTGCGCCTGTGGGGGAACACGTTCTGTGGGGGAACCCTTTTTGGTGTATCACCTGACACGCTGTGCCACTATGGTCAGAGAGCGGCCCGGTGCTACGCTAAAACTCAGGCACCCATTGAATTCTGTGACCATGTACGGTCGCACAAAATGGATTCAAAACACACACTGTTAGTTCTATCGTCTGTTTTAAGACTTTCTACGCGGATTTCATTTGTGTTAACGCAGGGTAAAGTAGCATGCCTTCACCCATGAACAATGGTGGCGTCTGTGGACTTTTTAAAATATATATTTTTTCGCGACGTGGTAAATTATTTTAACGTGGACTCCAGGACAATGACGTGAATGCGTCTCTAGGCAACGTGAACGCGTCTAAGACGTGGGATGCGCACGTAATGACGTCACTGACCATGTGACACCGAGACAGCCAATGGGCAAAAAGTCGCGTAAAGGTAGTGCACTCACACACAGGAAAGTAAGTAATCTGTTTCACAGATTTAAAAAGGGATTCATCATAAGAGGTATGTGTTTTATTTTATTGTCTTTCTTTGAGAGTTACTGCTCCTACATCTGGCTTTGTGTGCATGTACTGTAATATGTCTGATTGTCTGTCCGTCCGTATGTATGTCTGTCTGTATGTCCTGCAAAGCCTGCCACTGGGACATCACTTCACACTGGGTGTGATTTTTAAAATTTCCCCGCTTAACTATAGGTAGGAATGACCACAACTATTCAACAATTAACAAACAAAACAGACAGACAGACAAACAAACTAACACACAAAACAGTCAATAGGCTTTTGTTCTTGAACCCATGCTCTTATTATTAATAGTACAGTAGGCCCGCCCACACACACACACACACACACACACACACACACACACACACTATCATATTGATAGTAGGGTTTACTATTGCCTGACTGCTAGCGTCCGACATCTCAACACCACACTGGGGGTGATGTGCGGACTGAAGTGTCAGGCTAGGTTTACTACAGTGTCTTATAGATATATCTGTAATCCACTCAAATTAAATACCACAACTGGTTACATTTCCACCTTACTTGGCTTACATATTAAATATATGTTCCTACTTCCTAACAGAAAGACAAAAAAACACAATAGGACTCACCAGCTGGTTGGACCTGTTCAGTGGGACAGACCTGGCATGGAAACCTATCCTACTTGAAGAAAACTAAACTCTTAAACTGTCCTCTTCTTGTTGGTCTGAAGGTTGCATTCACACAGTCACGTTCCACAGGTGTTTGTAGTGATGTGTTGATGTCTAGTGCTTATTTAGCTAGCTAGCATAACTGTCACGGGTTTAAAAAGACTGGTGTCATTTAAAACAAACTGAATTATTTAACTGAATAGTCAGCTCTCTCAGACAGCAGTACTGTCACTACTATTATGGTACCGTGTCACGTTGCTACATTTAGCAACAATGTTGCTGTTAAATAAAAGTCTGCAACACTGTGACTGACTGATGGTTTAACCTGCAGTGACTCTCTTTGGCCACCAGCGTCGCTGTCGGCTCCCTCCTCTCATCACCAGACCGGAAAAAGAAGACCGCAGAAGGTCAACAACAATCCAAGATGGCGGCGCGCTGTGTGCTGAGGTCCTTGTGGAGCAGTGTGTGCTCTGGGGGACCCCCGGGGGCCACAGGGGTCCCCTGGATGCTGTGTGGTCCTCACCCTAGGCTGTCAGTGTTCGGAGGAGCCGTGCAGAGCAGAGGCATCCGACAAGGTGAGGGCTTTTAAATCATTAAAACACTCTGTTGCTGCTGGCAGGTTAGCGTCCAGGCTAGGCTAGCGTTTAGCTAACTAACCCTTTGCAGTGGATCTCTACAATATTTTCGTGTCGAGTCAGTGTTATGTATTTTGCCTCCGATCCCCATTTGCAAAGGACCCCAATGTAAACAAGCCATTGTGCTTTCAAATGTGGTTTAAATCCTATTAGTAGACCTTGTATAGTTGTATCTGACAACTGTACTGTCCTGTATTGTGATGTTCTTTTCCTATTCAAACTTAAAAAAATACAAAATTCAATCAATCAATTATTTCGTCAATCATAAGAGTTGTCATAATTCCCCACTCCCCGAAAATAGCAGATCTACAAGCTTTTCTGATAATATCTTCCGCATAGTACTGTGTTTTATCTGTCTGTCATTCAATGTTATGAGTTTAAAAAAGGATATCAATTGAAACAAGCCATGTGCTTTCCTGAGCTTATCCTTTTAGTTGACCTTGTACCAGTGAACTGTACTGTCATGAAACTGTACCTTTTGATTGATTGATTGATTGATTGAAGAATTTATTAGAAGTTTGCAATAGAAAAAAGTACAGTTTCATGACAGTACAAATCACTGGTACAAGGTCAACTAAAAGGAGATCCTAGAAAGCCGAGGCTTATTTCCACAGGAACCACACTTTAAGTATCTCATATAACATTGAAAGACAGACGGATAGAACATAGTACTTTATCTAGGATAATATCAGTTTCAAAAGCATAACATCAAATACAAAAGGCAGAATACAAAGAAAAAGGGGGGGGGAGCATGGGGGCTTAGTCTATTTACAAGTCACGGGTAGCTGCTGTCTGAAGGTGACTTTTCATACCAATTTTGAAGGAGGCTAGGGATTTGCTCTCCTTTAGGGCTTGTGGAAGGGCGTTCCACATGTTGATGGTATAGCAGGAGAACGAGTTAGCGCCTTGTTTAGTGTTAAATCTACGCTGATGATGATTAGTGGAGCTGCCTCTGGTGTTATGATCGTGAACATCCTTGACCTTTAAGAAGTAGTTTGTCAGGTACATGGGAATCTTGGAGGTGTAGTGTATCTTGTACACCAGGCCCATTGCAAGATGCTGTACTCTGTCAGCTACTTTGAGCCACCCCACGCTTTCGTGGTGATGCTCGGTAAGGTGGGTCAGAGGAGGGAGACCAAGCACAACCCTAATTAGTTTGTTTTGGGCTGTTTGGAGCTTTAGCTTTAAGGCAGCTGGGGCGTCGCGATACCAGACAAGGACTCCGTAATCAATGAGGGGCCCAATAAGAGCACCTCCTAGTGTCTTTCAGGATTTAATATTGATCAGTGGGGCAACTCTTTGCAAGAAGCGAATTCGTTGATTGACTTTATTGATTACCTTGGTGGTCATTTTTTCACTGGATAGGTTAGCCTCCAGGATGCAACCCAGGTAGCAGATGTGGTTTTTTCTTTCTATCACAGTGTCACCTACTTTAATTGTGAAGTTCTCAACTAGGCTAAGTTTCTGACTAGATCCAAAGAGGATACATTCAGTTTTGCCTAGGTGAATTGAGAGTCTGTTGTCATTGAGCCAGGTGCAGATCTTGTTAAGTTCACAGTTAAGGGCCTTTTCAACCTGCAAAATGTCTCTGCCTGAGACTAGGAGAGCCGAGTCATCCGCGAACAGAAACAGATTGCAGTCACAAGCAGATGACATGTCGTTTACGTATATTAAGAACAACAGTGGTCCTAGTATACTCCCTTGAGGTACTCCACAGTTTACTGGGAGGGGGGGGGACAGGGTTCCGTTGACTTCCACCATCTGTTCCCTCCCCACCAAGTAAGAGTGCATCCATCTCACTGCTGTGCTATCAAGACCAATAGCTTTGAGTTTTTCGATCAGAATAGAATGATCGACGGTGTCAAATGCCTTCTGGAGGTCCAGCATGACCATGCCGCAATATTTGCCATCGTGAATTTCACGTTTGATGTAATCATTCAAATAGATGAGGCATGTATCTGTGGAATGGGACTCTCTGAAGCCAGACTGGAACTCGTAGATCAGTTTATTCTCTTCAAGATATTTAGCCACCTGTTCATAGACAATTTTTTTTCTATGCAAACCTCAATCAATCAATCAATTTGAGCTTGTACTTTTAGAATAATACAGAATTATAATAATGATAATTAATGATAAAACTTTTAAATGTTTTGTTATTTTTGCTGGGGACCCCCTGGAACTCCCTCAAATTTCCATTGTAGGCTATAGCAAAGCTGCAGTTTGCTATTGAGTAAATGTGTGTTTCTTGGTGCCCAGAGTGAGTAATAATTTATTGTCTCTTCTTACAGTGGTGGAGAAGCAAGAGGGACAAACAACAACTGTAAGTGATTTTTAAAAACATATTGATAATCATGCACATTATTATGAATGTATGTGCCTTAAACCTGTCTGTTTTAGCTGTTGTTTGGTAACATGGCATCATGTCATGATATGTGGTGACTAGGGATGGGAGGATATGAAAATTTCATTTCACTATTATTGTGACAATTTACGATATTATCGCGATAATCAACATCCATTATCCTGGGGCGGAACATTTGCCAAAAAATATCCGATCTACAAGCTCACAACGCGGCGCGTTATGACGCGTTGTGAGCTTGTAGATTGGAAATTTTTTGGCAAAGACATGATAGAGAGTGAAAAAAAAGACTCTATCAAGTACCTTTTACCAATTATAGAGGGTTTAAGTGGTACTGGATATGCAGCTCAGCAAATAAAAGGTGAATTGATCCCAGTGCATGATGGAGGACGATATCACAATCTATAAAATCTCCACGATACGATTATCGCGAGTGTTTTTATCACGATAAACGATAATATCACTTATCGACCCATCCCTAGTTGTGACAACACACATCTGTGACTGCAGACAAAATAAATGAGAAGGCATGTAGCTAAGCAACATTCAAGAGCAAATTTGTGGAATTATCAAGCTACATTCCACCACCTTATAACAAAGCATTATTGTATTTCTTTAGCTTGCTAGGCTTTGTAGTGGTGTGATGGTTTTCATGCAAATGTTTATTGTAGCACTTTGAGATTAACCCAAAATGTTAAGTGCATTATGAATAAAATATTTTTTGTTGTTGTTGTTTGATGTGCTTTCTTCCAGATTGAGGGAGTGACGGTGGAGGCTCCTCCAGCACCAGAACCTCCCAACCCTGCTGCCAAGTGTCCCATTTACCGCTGGAACCTGCAGAACAAATATGATTATACAGTGAGTATAGACCCGTTATATACAGCACAAATATGATTATACTGTGAGTATAGACCTGTAATGTACAACACAAATATGATTATACTGTGAGTATAGACGTCTTATATCACTGCACAAATAAATGCTATCTAGCTTCATGTATAGTCATTGAGTGCAGGGGGAGTGTTACAGTAGTGCTATGGGTTTAGGTGGAGTCTGAAGAGGTGAGTCTTCAGTCCACGGCGGAAGCTAGGGAGTGATTCTGTAGTTCTAAGTGCGACAACAGGGAATGAATGTCCTACTCGATCACGCTACAGCGTCACACAAAAGCATCCAAAGTTTTGAGATTGTAGATCTGCTGCTTTTTTATTTTTTGAATTTGAATCCTGAAAAGTCCGTTTTGATTTAGCTATTGAACGCTTTAGCTATTGAAAAATAGTAGACATACAATACTCACAGGCAGCGCGGCACCGAGTACAGCGCTGCAAGCTTGTAGATCTGCCTTCCTTTTATTTTTAGCTTGAAATTTGTGCAAGTCTTCGAATATTTGACCCGATTCTTTAAATGTCTTCTAAATCAGTGTTTCTCAACCACTGTGCCTGGGGACCTTTGGCGTGCCCCTGAGAAGGGTCAAGTGTGCCCCTTGAAACTGTTTGAAAGCCAGTATTGTATTTATCATTTTAAAAATGATTTAAACTAGTGAAAACAGCAGATCTACAAGCACACAACGCCTCACACCGCGAGGCGTTGTGTGCTTGTAGATCTGCTGTTTTCACTACTGTTGTGCGACAGCCTTGTATGATGAAGCAGGGCTTTACTTCGCGAAGAAACTTACAAATTTGAAACTTGGAGATACAAGGTTCCTTCCCGACAGTGACGATATTTACACCCCCGTATTATGTTGGTGTGCCCATGGATTCTTGGGACATGAAAAGTGTGCCCATGCAGAAAAAAGGTTGAGAAACACTGTTCTAAATCCTTCTTCTAAATCAGTGGTTCTCAAACCTTTTCATGGCAAGGACAGTGTTTTGACTTTGACCTCCTCCTTTGCTGTCCTCCTCCCTCCCAGGACGTGCTGCTGCTGCGTCAGTTCATCAGGTCAGACGGAGGCATGCTGCCCAAGAGGATCACTGGTCTGTGTCCAGAGGAGCACAAGAAGGTGGCCATCTGTGTGCAGATGGCCCACAGAGCAGGTCAGTTTGATATAGTCGGAGGGCGGAGGCCTTAAGGTTTTTTCGTGCTAATCAGTCTAAAAGCGCCACAGATGTAGCCCAGGGCATGCTCTAATGATTTAGCTAGGGCGCCCGAGTCGGCAACCTTCGGGGTCGCCACAGCGGTCAAATCAAGTTGGGCTCCCATCGACTTTATGTACAGGAGGAAAATACCCAGAAAAACATTTTTTTCTGGGTATTTAAGTAGGATCTGAGGGGTCTAACTAGGGGTTTGTCATGATGCTGAATCCATTGCAAGCATTTGTTTTGCACAAAAAACATTCCTTGGGCTACGAATGGCCCCAGAAAACGCCCACAAAACAGCATGCCCTGGGCTACATCTGTGCAACATGTGGCACTTTTAGACTGATTAGCACGAAATAACCATTAAGGCCCCTGACTAATAGAGGATCACTGGTCTGTGTGCAGATGGCTCACAGAGCAGGCCAGTTTGGTCAGGTCTGCTTGTAGATTTGCTAATTTTTAATTTGAATCCTGAAAAGTACCAGTTTTGGACATATGAGGTTTCCACCCGACTGAGACCGTATACTATAGCTTTCTGTATCTGTAAGTTTGAACCTACAGTACAGTATTAAAAAGGCACAAATGGAACATAATAGAAACCAAACCAGTCCTTCTGTTGCACTTCTTTACGAGGTCATTTGTGATGGTCCTTAAAAGCAGTTCATTGTACTTCAAATGTTTTGTTTTTTCTTTCCTCCCAGGTCTACTTCCTGACCACAGGCCCAGTCTTCCAGAGGGTTTCATCCCCAAGCCTAAACCACAGCTCAACAGGTGATTATCTTTGTCATGTAGATTCAATGTGCACATTATTCATGTTTTGATATTATACTGTTTAGACTGATGTTAGGTTCTTTATTTACCTATGATCCTAGATTTCTGAGACACTAGTGGCGTTTCCATAAACTTATTCGAATTAGGGAAGCGTATTATCAGAAATACGCATTAAGACAAAGCGAATTTAGCATGTTTCCATTTGCGGGTGTCATTCGAATTAGCGACGTCGCAAGAGTTGATCGGGCTGATTTTTATCAGACCGAACCTGAGCACTGCACCGTCTGCACGTCTGACTGCTGTGACTCGGTCTCTGTCTAGTAGTGGGAAGAAGGTGTTATCATCATGGCCCCAAATAACTTTTAAATCTTACGAAAATTGGCAAGAGTTCCTCTCAATACATAAAGCTACCGGTTCACCGGGAAAACCGCGGTCGCGTCGCTGCAGTTGCACAGTGCAAGTTTTAGCGTCCTCTGGAAGGTCAGGTGGCCGATCTGCAAGCTCTCAACGCGGCGCGGAGACGTGGATGCGAGCTGCTGCTGTGCCTGTGAGCTTGTAGATTGGGCACGTCAGGCACGCAACACCGTGGGATGAGGAAGGGTTCGCTCGCCACCGATGGCTTGAGGTGAAAACGGGTGAAATGCGATTCTTGGGAGATCCTGCCTGGGTCCGTCTGACCGACCTGCTGTAAACACTTCCCGCGGGCTTGCACACAGTGCACATAGCTGGGATGGGGCTGAATTTTTCAGACCGAGAGACGTGAGGGCACTGCTGTGACTCGCTGCACACGCATCCCGATTCCCGACCCAGAGCCAGTCGCGATGCACCGCCGCGGAGAAAGTGCGGCCGGCGGGAGCACAGAGCAAGCGACCCCGGCCGGGGCGCCCCGAGTCCCCGAGCCGAGGCGGCCGCCCCCCCGCCTGGTTGAGTCCTCCGGGCAGACTGCATCCTGCAGCGTCGCAGATGCGAGCTTGTACGGCCACTTTTTCCACGCGCAACGCGGTGTGATGACGAAGGGTCACTCCGTGTGTAACAACCGGTTTGTTTTGTGGGCTAACGCTATACAATGGACGTTAATTAAGCGACGGGGGAAAGTGTTATAGGAGGACGATATGGACCAGAACGTCATATTCTATTCGCATTTATTGTCTGACCCGTTTCCATTCACTTAGTTTATTCGATTAAGCCTCAAAATCCTCCTCCTCCAAGCGTATTATCTTTTTTGCGGATAATGAAAGTTTATTCGCAAATTGAAGTGTTTCCATAAAAAGATTTTGCGATTAAGCCGTTAATGCGCAAAAAGTAGCTTTATGGAAACGCCACTATAGTCTCTATGCATTGATTGATTGATTGATTGATTGAATCATTTATTTGGACACATCATGAATAACAATGACAAGTACAAACAACACAACATTGCAGCACAGTCCGTTTACACATCCAGTCCAAAAAGGAACATCCCAATAAGACGTTTACGGCCTTGTTTACGTTGGAAGTCTTAATCACTTCATTGCAAAGTAGAACAAGAACACCATTTAATGTCATTATAAAATACAATTATGTACGGAGTAAAAACTACATTTAATGCAATAATCAAATATAAATAAAATGTATAGGTGGTGGGTGTTCATTGACATGTATTATTACCTTGTGTTTACGAGTGTCTGCTAAATTGTGTCTGTGTGAGGGGGAGAGAGTTTAAATTAGCACGCTGCGGTCGTGTTTGAACTCCTGATTAATTTCAGCTGCTGTTTTTCTGTTGTCTGACTCTTCTTTTGTTTTCTTTTGAACCGGGCAGATACATGACGCGCTGGTCCATCAACACGGTGAAGCCCATCTTTAAGAAGGGTCTGAAGTGGTGTAAGAAGAGGATGCCCATCAGCCACCCTGCGCTGAAGAACAATGTGCGCTACGGCGTCCAACACGTCAAGTTCAACCACTGATGACGGGCCGACCGCGATGCCTCTCCTATCAACGTAGAGCATGGACCACCTCTCCTGTCAACCTCTCCTATGGACAAACTGAGTGGGACCAGAACGCAACAAGCCTCTGTCTTGTGATGGCGGACAATTCCTCCTACGCAGAACTTAAAGCCAGATTGATTTATAACTGTACTTTAAACGTGTGCAACCCGAAAATATCCAATCCTACAAGCTGGACACGAGTATAAGTGAAGCCATCACATTCTAGGGACATACAACTCTATGGTTCTCAGAGGGGGGTCTGGGGACCCCCAGGGGTCCTTGAAGAGGGTTCTAGGGGGTGCACAGCAAAATGTGTTAATGTTGCATTAAAAATAATAATAATACAACTTAAATTGTGGACAGATTCGGAATAATCTTTTCAGGTGGGGATCAGTGGCCAGATCAATTTGACGCTTCCCGCCATGTTTGAGAACCACTGCTCTAAGGCAGGGGTCTTCAACAGGGGGTCCGGGACCCCTAGGGGGTCCTCAGAGTTACTACAGCGGGTCCTCCAAATCTTTGTGTGATAGAAACCTTTTTTTCTCCTTTTCTATGTTAACCACTTGAACCCAAACGTCCATATTCTGAGAACTTTAGCCAAAAATAGCAGATCTACAGCGCGAGGCGTTGTTAGCTTGTAGATCGGCTATTTTCGGCAAAGAGCTTTGGTGTATAGGGGAAAAAGAACATACTAAGTACAGAGCGAAAGGTCAAGTTTATTAACACTTATGTTGCTATGATTTTTTCTCTTCAATGTCCCACGTTGCCATGGTTACCATAGACTTCCATGTAATTGCGCAATTGTGTAAAAAGTGCACGCCCATGCCTAGCTGATGCACCACGTGTGTGCACACTGTTCACAGCTTTCAAACAAAAAAATCCGCTTGGAAATCCGTTCAGGCATTCATGATTTATGGGCCATTATGTTTTCTTCAGATGTAAACAAACATGGCTGCCATGTTTGAAAGAATGGGTTGGTATGGGGGTTAAACATGCAATTTCGCGATCGCGATCATGCCTAATACATTTCTGGAGGTCCAAAAAAAAAATTTGAAAATCTTTTTTTTGAAAAAAAAAAAAAGAAAAAAAATCAAAAACGGCCCAAACTCGGGAAACTCGGGGTTGGCACAGCGGTAGTACCTTTTCAAACATGGGAAACTCGGGGTTGGCACCAGATGTGTTAAGTATTGACGGTTCAAGTGGTTAAATATCCGAAAACACAAATTGACATGAATCCAAAATACACTGATGATTGAGCTGTCATGTTTATGAAACCATATGGAATCTATGAAAAGGTTGTGAGGGTCCCTGCTTCATCTCTCTCTCAACTAAGGGGTCCTTGGCCTGAAAACGTTGAAGACCAATGCTCTAAGGGGTCGTGTCCACCAAGTCTTTCTCTTTCCATGATCGCAGCGTATGTCTATGTTGTGGGTTGTTTTCAATGGGAACGCTGCGTATTTACGTTACGAAGCTGGAAACGTCATCGGGGTGAAGACAGGACGAGCGTCCGTTCTGTCTCACATCTGGCGTTTCTATCTGGTGAGCCTTTTAAAAAGAGAGCCGGGGAGCATTGGAGGATAAACGCTTCGGTGGACACACGATGACATAGCCTTCTATGCTTTCAAGAAACAAACAAAGATTGGAAGCGGTTCTGTGAGTCTGTATTTATTCTTGTTTTTGTTTTGTTTATTAAGCATCCCCACACGGAGTGAGTCATTTTGATCGCCGTCCACGTTTATTTAGTCTGTATAAAAAAGATTTGTTAAAAGCCCTCGAACAGGGACTCTGCGACCGCTCATGATCGTCTCGGTCGGGTGGAAACCTCGTATGTCCAAAACTTTTCGGGATTCAAAGTCTAAAATGGAAAATAGTAGCAGATCTACAAGCTCAAAACACGCCGCCTTGTGTCGCATGTTTCGAGCTTGTGGATCTGCTACTTGTGATGCTTTTGTGTGACGCTGTAGTATGATCACGTAGCCAGGCATTGACACTAAGGCTTGCCCACCTGCCCCCGGCAGTTAAATAAAACTTTCGGGCAGAGTAATTTCACAGTCTTCTGCCCTTAAAATAAGAGCCCTGTTTACCTCTAATGTGCTGTTTTCACTGTTGCTACACTTAAACATATAAAATAGGTGTGAACCCATGTCATATTCAATCATATAGCTATGTAGGTATTTGGATAAAAATGTAGGTGTGCTTTTTTTTCCCGCACAGCCCCAGAAAGTAAAACTAAATGAGTGTTAAATTGAACAGTAATTCAAATTTGACCTATCATTTTATAATGGACGATTCGATTTACTTTTCGGGCAAGTGGGCATGACCTTTGGGCAAGGAGAACATGACCTGTACTTGCCCGACGGGCAAGTGCCTCTGAGACCTTAGTGTCAACCCCTGACGTAGCGGTAGCGCATGAGTGTTAATTTACGTAAAGAAAAGGGTAGAATACGGAGATGAGAACAGGGTTCACACGGTCATGAAATTATTGGAAATATTTTGAAATTAGAAAAATATTTTTCCAGTACTGGAAAAGTTTTGGAATTTATCAAGGGTCCTGGAAGGTTCTGGAAAAAAAGAGCTATGCATTGTCTTTTTTGTTAATACCTCTGAAAAGACAAATTAAACATTGGCCAAATTGTCAAATATTCGAGGCAGAAATTGTGAAAATAGCCGATCTACATGCTCACAACGCCTCGCATTGCGAGGCGTTGTGAGCATGTAGATCGGCTATTTTCACAATAGAAACGTGTTATACAAAATTCCTCAACTCTTAGTGCTCGTCAGGGTGGGGGGGGGGGTCCCCAGTTAAAAGATGATTATTTCGAGGGTCACTGCCTGAAAAGGTTGAGAACCACTGGCATACTGAGCGTTGTTGAGCCGAATTATTGTTATATAGTCCTGGAAATCGGGTTAAATATTCTGGAAAGGTTTTGGAAATGCATTGGCAAAAATTTGTGGGAACCCTGTGAGAGGTTTCTTCGGCGACAGCGGCGATACGCGAGCTGCCAGTGGGTCAGTGTGCTACGCTGTCCTGGTAGGTGGTATGTTGGCTGTGTATACTCCGGGCCAAACCCAGATGTGCAAATAAAACGTATCCGTTTACTCTGCCTCTCTCCAAATGTGTTTACTGGACGACTGCATGGGAATATGCGCTCGCTCGCAGCAAAGCAGACCACAAGTTGTATCGTGGCTTGTTTCTGCCTGGTCCCTCTTTTTATTTGGGTTATGAATGACAACAAACTGAATGAAACCTCTTGAATAAACTCCAATCTTGGCTGCTCTGAAAAGGCTAGGGTGGAAATTTGCTTTGCATGCGGGAGGAATGGCTTCTTCAACATGGGGCTCGGGTTATCCCCCCCAGGGGTCTTTGAGGGGGTCCCCAGCTAAATGATTGATAGTTAGGAACCAAATGGACCCTTTTGAGTCTGTTGAGCCCCGTTTTCACTGAGCAAAACTTCTGGGAGTTTTTTCAAAAATGACGGCAATTTTGAAATTCACGCCATGTGAAAACGGCCACTTATTTTGTGTCCCGGCAGTTTTGGGGGCCGAAATTTGACGGGAAAATACCTAGTAATTTTTGCTTAAAGTACCGTGACAATACAAATTTTCCTCCAGTGAAAACGCATGCCGTGAATTTGCCGTTTTTTTGACAACCAGGTGCATGAAAGGAGCCAGTTAACAGTTTAAAACATTGTATCTGGGATTGAAAACAACCTGAATGTAAAGGAATATATAGAAATAAAGTAGGTCTACAGCTTCACCTTGAATAGGGGATTAATTATTTAGGCTAGAATCGCATTGACAAACACAGCAGAAGTCTATTTCTTTCGTTCTCTGGTCATCCATCGTTTATGGTGTCGCGTGAAGAAAAAAAACAGCTAATAATCTACAAGCCCACAAGTGCAACACGTTGCATCATGCAGCGATCCTTTCTGAACCTTCTGAGCTTGCTCATGGTTCAAACTTATTTGTATTCTATAGCCTATTTTTAATTAAACTGTGTGGGTTTTGATACAAGTCCGGTCTGGAGAACGTGATACGGGGATGCGATGCGCTCGTAATGTTGTGATGAAAGCTGGAATCTTTACCAACTCAAAGAGCTGCATCATTAGTTAATAGTTTCTCCTCGTTGCATGATTAAAAGTGTTTTACAGAGCAGCGAGCATCGAGTCTGCATGGTCATCCATCGTTTACAGTGACGCGTGGAAAAAAAAGCGAAATCTACAAGCCCACAAGCCACAAGTGCATGGGGGGAGCGTTTCGCTGATAAGAGCGAGATTTCCCCCAACAGGTTGCATAACGCATGAGCGATCCTTTCTGAACCTTGTGTTGTTGCATGAAGAATATTTTGTTAAATCCATTTGTAGCGTTCAGGGTGAGAGAAGAGACGCATCAAACCGAACTGGGGAGACTGTTTTTTGCAGGTCTTTCAGCCCGCGTGTGTTTTTTGCAGGTCTTTCAGTCCGTGTGTTGCCATGTCTGCTAATTATAAGCGACTCTGGGCTTGATTTCCGTAAAGTTGCTTGTATGTATTGATAGTGGCTGGTTGCGGTTTATTTGTTGTGAGCTTGTAGATTGGCAATTTTCAAGTAGCTGATGCGGCGATGCGTATAGTTTTAAAGTGCTTGTGTGGCTAGATAATATCACTTTTTGGGTCTTATTTCTGTACACCTGGTTGCTTATTTCTCTCGCAAAATCTGGCAACACTGGATTTCATGCCGTCACAATCGCTTGGTGAAAACGAGCGATACCAGTATTTTTGCTGCCGATGAGGGCATGTGAAAACACCCAAAAAACTAAACTCCCGGCAAGTTATGCTAATTATAATTATTTATTTTGCCGGGAAAACTGCAATGAAAACATGCCTTTACTCGGGGTACAAATGGACCCTTGGAGTTAATAATACATGTTATTTATGTCACACTTTACATTTGAAACTCTCCAATCTCTAATTTCTACTGTATGAATGAAAGACATTTGCATCAAATCAATACATAAAAAAGGGAGGAAGTTGTTTTTAAAAACATGGTTGCAAAAAGTGTAAAACCTGAATAGCTGCTAACCATATGCTTTATTGAAGCAATAAGCCTCAAGAGGCGAGTGGTTACCTGGTATTTTACACCGGCTGAGAGGCGCAGGGAGACAAGAGGTGCAGCTGAGTGTCTCCAACCCTCTCAGCCGGTGTAAAATACAGGTAACCACAAGCCTCGCGTGGCTTATTGCTTTTCTAAAATATTACAATATGGCAACATGAAAAATCATAGACATGTATCAATTAAAACTGTTCTATGTCACTAATAATTCACTATAAGGGCTGCTCTGCAAGAAGTAGTCCCCAGCTAAAATAGTCGGGGGGGCGCAACTGAGATTCAGACATATGCGGCTATCTCGGGGTAGAAGTTGCCAACCTATTCAGAACTAATCTTTAACCCCTTGTGATGGGTTCTAACCTGGTTGGCATCTCTGAAAATGATTTTTAGGTAATTTTATCACTGTATACTTAAAAGTGGTAAAATCGGATTTTGCTCATATAATGTTGAGCAGATTTGCAAATGTAATTGTACTGCTAATGGTGTAATGTATAAAATACAGATAGAAGTTGCAAACCTATTCAGAACTAATCTATGAGGGGCCGTTTGGGCCAGAAATTGTGAAACACTTTTACACACACTAATGAGACAGTCTTATACGTACTACTGAAATGCTTTTACATTCAATATTGAGACACTTTGACACACGCTGTTGAGACACTCTTACATATACTAATGAAATGTTATACGCTCAATATTGAAACACTCTTACACTCACTACTGAAACACTCGTACATACATACATACTTTGTAAATCTATGCGCGTTCATATATGAAACCGTATACATACTCAAGTGAACACTTCCGCATGCATATGAGAAAAACATACACATACATATATACTTCTGTGCCATATACACATACATACAAAATTCTTGCACACATACAAGTTAAACGTTTATACATATATATCTGAAACACTCACACATTCACCCATGAAAACGCTGCATATATATTGCTGAACACTTGTACATTTACTACTGAATTTCTTGTATTTCACATGTGTTCATACGAGTAGCTTCAGTAGTATGTATGCATGAATTCAATATTATGTACACAAATCATTTCAATATAATGTATGAAAGAGTTCCACATGTATTCATAAAATACATTTCAGTCATATATATATAAGTCATTTCAATAGTATATATACATTATTTTAATAGCATGTATATATATAATTTAACTATTATGTATAAATAATCTCACATTTAACCATACAAACTTTTCACTAGCACATATGCAAGAATTTTCACTAGTATATATACATTATTTTAATAGCATGTATATATATCATTTAACTATTATGTATAAATAATCTCACATGTAATCACACAACTTTTCACTAGCACATATGCAAGAATTTCACTATCACAGGAAGGCAATTTCATCCTCACAGGAAGGTGCCAAAGTCATGTGACTTTCCTGGCTGCAGACTATGGCTGCAGACCACAGCTCCATCAGATGTAAACAACAGTTGCTACAGACATGGAGGTAGGTGAGGGCAAATCTATTATTATTATTATAGAATGATAGAATTTATTTAATAAACTAACGTTTTGTAAAGTGTTTTTTATCAGTTGTGTCTTAAGGGTTTTGGTTTTTATTTTATGTAAAGAGAGTTTACTGTTAGCTAGCGAAATTAGCATTTTAGCTAAGTCTAGTTGCAGAGTTGGCTTAGCCTGCAGTGTTTACAAGCCATGGCTCTATCTGTCTACTATGGGGTCCCTCAGCATCGGCCGAGGGACCCCCCGGGGACCCCTGGAGCTCCGCCTGGTGGCAACGCCTGGTGGCGCCCCCCCGGTACTGCAGCGCACATAAAAACCCATAACTCGGGCTAGGAGCGACCGTTCGAGACGGGACTGGTACCCACGCGTCTGGCTCAGGGCCCCGGAGCCGGCCGTGGCAGAGTGCCACCCGGCGGCCGAACGTCGGTACTGCAGGCAGGTAAAAAAGGCCGTAACTAGGCCCCCGAGCCACCGGGAGAGACGGGGCCAGCTGCGGGGGGGTCCCCGGGGGTCCCGCACCCCGGGGAACCCCCGCGTTTCCCCGCGCCACCCGAAAAAAATAGGCTGAAATACCCCAAAGTAGTCGATCTACGAGCTCCGGCTCCACTCCGCGGGTATCTCGGAGGGGGTCCCCGGCCTCCCGCCCTGAGCGCCCTGGCCCCGCCGCGCCGCCCGGAGGCCCCCTGGGCCCGAAACAACGCCAAAGGATATATGGAATATAGCACATCTACAAGCTCAAAACGTGTCGCGGATGTGAGGCATTGGGCGCGTGGGTACCTGGCTCGAGCGCGAGGCCCACACAGTGGTGCGGCCTTTTCAGATTTCAAGCTTGGGGAGCTACTTCAAGAAGGTGATTTTTGGCATTGTTTCGGGCCCAGGGGGACCCCTGGGCGGCGCGGCGGGGCCAGGGCGCTCAGGGCGGGGACCCCCTCCGAGATGCGGGGGTCCGGGGACCCCCGGCAGGGCCCGCGGAGTGGAGCTGGAGCTCGTAGATCGGCTACTTTTGGGTATTTCAGCCTATTTTCTACGGGCGCCGCGGGGAAACGCAGGGGTTCCCCGGGGTGGGGGACCCCTCGGGGACCCCCCCGCAGCCGGCCCCGTCTCTCCCGGTGGCTCGGGGGCAGAGTTACGGCCTTTTTTACCTGCCTGCAGTACCGGCGTTCGGCTGCCAGGTGGCGCTCTGCCACGGCCGGCTCCGGAACCCCGAGCCAGACGCGTGGGTACCAGTCCCGTCTCGAACGGTCGCTCCTAGCCCGAGTTATGGGTTTTTATGTGCGCTGCAGTACCGGGGGGCCGCCACCAGGCGGTGCTGTCACGTTTGCCCCGGTCCCGTGACCCATGGAGGGGGTCCGCACGGTCAAAGTCCCGAATTTCCCATGAAAGTGCCGCTCTTATTTTTGGGCCCTTTCGGAGCCCCTTTGGGCGGCGCCCGCGGGGGTCCCCGGAGCTCCAGGGGGTCCCCGGGGTGGGGGACCCCTCGGGTCCCCCACGCAGCCAGCCCCGTCTCTCCCGGTGGCTTGGGGGCAGAGTTACAGCCTTTTTTACCCGCCTGCAGTACCGGCGTTCGGCCGCCGGGTGGCGCTCTGCCACGGCCGGCTCCGGGGCCCCGAGCCAGACGCGTGGGTACCGGTCCCGTCTCGTACGGTCGCTCCTAGCCCGAGTTATGGGTTTTTATGTGCGCTGCAGTACCGGGGGGCCCCTTTGCGGCGGCGCCAGGGGGTCCGCGGGGGTCCCCGGAGCTCCAGGGGTCCCCGGGGGGTCCCTCGGCCGATGCTGAGGGACCCCATAGTAGACAGATAGAGCCATGGCTTGTAAACACTGCAGGCTAAGCCAACTCTGCAACTAGACTTAGCTAAAATGCTAATTTCGCTAGCTAACAGTAAACTCTCTTTACATAAAATAAAAACCAAAACCCTTAAGACACAACTGATAAAAAACACTTTACAAAACGTTAGTTTATTAAATAAATTCTATCATTCTATAATAATAATAATAGATTTGCCCTCACCTACCTCCATGTCTGTAGCAACTGTTGTTTACATCTGATGGAGCTGTGGTCTGCAGCCATAGTCTGCAGCCAGGAAAGTCACATGACTTTGGCACCTTCCTGTGAGGATGAAATTGCCTTCCTGTGATAGTGAAATTCTTGCATATGTGCTAGTGAAAAGTTGTGTGATTACATGTGAGATTATTTATACATAATAGTTAAATGATATATATACATGCTATTAAAATAATGTATATATACTAGTGAAAATTCTTGCATATGTGCTAGTGAAAAGTTGTATGATTAAATGTGAGATTATTTATACATAATAGTTAAATTATATATATACATGCTATTAAAATAATGTATATATACTATTGAAATGACTTATATATATATGACTGAAATGTATTTTATGAATACATGTGGAACTCTTTCATACATTATATTGAAATGATTTGTGTACATAATATTGAATTCATGCATACATACTACTGAAGCTACTCGTATGAACACATGTGAAATACAAGAAATTCAGTAGTAAATGTACAAGTGTTCAGCAATATATATGCAGCGTTTTCATGGGTGAATGTGTGAGTGTTTCAGATATATATGTATAAACGTTTAACTTGTATGTGTGCAAGAATTTTGTATGTATGTGTATATGGCACAGAAGTATATATGTATGTGTATGTTTTTCTCATATGCATGCGGAAGTGTTCACTTGAGTATGTATACGGTTTCATATATGAACGCGCATAGATTTACAAAGTATGTATGTATGTACGAGTGTTTCAGTAGTGAGTGTAAGAGTGTTTCAATATTGAGCGTATAACATTTCATTAGTATATGTAAGAGTGTCTCAACAGCGTGTGTCAAAGTGTCTCAATATTGAATGTAAAAGCATTTCAGTAGTACGTATAAGACTGTCTCATTAGTGTGTGTAAAAGTGTTTCACAATTTCTGGCCCAAACGGCCCCTCATACTAATCTTTAACCCCTTGTGATGTGATCTAGCCTGGTTGGCATCTCTGAAAAAGATTTTTAGGTAATTTTATCACTGTATACTTAAAAGTGGTAAAATCGGATTTTGCTCCTATAATGTTGACCAGATTTGCAAATGTAATTGTATGGTGTAATGTATAAAATACAGGTAGAAGTTGCCAACCTATTCAGAACTAATCTTTAACCCCTTGTGATGTGATCTAGCCTGGTTGGCATCTCTGAAAAAGATTTTTAGGTCATTTTATCACTGTATACTTAAAAGTGGTAAAATCGGATTTTGCTCCTATAATGTTGAGCAGATTTGCAAATGTAATTGTATGGTGTAATGTATAAAATACAGGTAGAAGTTGCCAACCTATTCAGAACTAATCTTCAACCCCTTGTGATGTGATCTAGCCTGGTTGGCATCTCTGAAAAAGATTTTTAGGTCATTTTATCACTGTATACTTAAAAGTGGTAAAATCTGATTTTGCTCCTATAATGTTGAGCAGATTTGCAAATGTAATTGTACTGCTAATGGTGTAATGTATAAAATACAGGTAGAAGTTGCCAACCTATTCAGAACTAATCTTTAACCCCTTGTGATGGGTTCTAACCTGGTTGGCATCTCTGAAAATGATTTTTAGGTCATTTTATCACTGTATACTTAAAAGTGGTAAAATCGGATTTTGCTGCTATAATGTTGAGCTGATTTGCTAATGTAATTGTACTGCTAATGTGGTAATGTACAGGTAGCAAAGCTGATATTAGTTGATGGTGGCTAAAGTGATGATGAATATTTTTTGGAGGGGTGGGATGGAGGATATGGCTGATCCTGTGTGTGCAGTCACACCTGGTTGTCAAGGAGCCAAATCTGATATTGACTTGACCTAAGATAACACCTCTGGGTAAAAGCACACATTAAGTATTAATGTTTAAACCCTTGTCATGTATTCTAGCCTGGTTGTAATCTCACAAATCAGTAATGACAAGTTATTTTAAATTTGCTGCAATAATGTTGAGTAAGTTGCATTATGTACTACTAATGTGGTAATGCAATGAAAATGCAGGTAGCAAAGCTCATATTAGTTGATGCTGGCAAGAGTAAAGATTAATACTAGTAAGACGCCTCAGCGCAACATGCGAGGTCGCACCAATTCTTGGCCATCTGGCCAGTGATGTATATCGGACCATTTACCCATATATGGAGACCCCTGCACGATAGTCAACAATGTTATGTCAAAACATGCCCATATATGGGCATTAATAAAATATGGGCATTCCCAGATGTCCTTAATATTGATGACATTGGGACAGGGATCTCCATATATGGGCATAAAATGTATGTTAATTAGTAAAGCCAAGCAGGGCCTTGTCAAGTTAGGGCCTGGGTTTGATGACTGGGGATCATAAGGCATGAGGGGGACCGTAACAGGACATCATCTGGGAATGCCCTTAGTGTATTATGGACATTTTATTTATTTTATCCTTTATTAATATGTATATCCATATACATAAATGGACTTAATATTAACGTTCTCGGGGAAGGTAGGGTGTAAATCAGAGTAAAGCAGGCTCTTGGCTAGTTAGGGCCTGGGATTGATGACATCAGAAATCTCCATATATGGGCATACAAGGGATTTTGTTTCTGGGAATGAACTAATGTGGTTTTATTTTAGTATATCCTTTATTAGCCCATACATGGAGATCCCTATCTGAACCAGCCACACAGATATGGGCCATGCCTTTGCCATCTGGCCAGTGATATATATCGATGACATCAGGGATCTTCATATATGGGCATAAAAGTGATAACTGTTACTCGCTATCAGAGGCGCATCATTCTCTGCAGAGACACAGATGTGCTGGTGTTAATTCTTATGTTTGCATACCAACTGAAACAAGAAATGTGGATACATGAAAAAGTTCAAGAAATCAAAATGTCAAGTGAGATATTATAAGCCAAGGTCTGTTAGCATTTAATGTTCTCACTGCCAGTTCACTATAGGAAAAAAGAGACCTCTTTAGGCCAGATGCTTGGAACCTACAGTTTGTGGATGCAAGGCAAGTGGAAACCAGTACAGGGCATCGTGTTTGTCGTAAAAGAGGGATTTACTGTAGTGGAGCATATGGATGTGCCCGTGCAGCTTGGTACAAAAACTAATTTGACAAATTAAGAAATAGACCTTAAGTAGTGCCTCAAAAGTTCACCAAAATCGTATGTTATTACAAGCATTTTACTGTTATTACATGATTGTATTATTATTATTATTTTCAAATTATTTGACCATACCAGAGTGCTTCTTGTTTACTGATTACACATATTTCCATTATTAGATAATACCCAGGACGGTACAGTTTGCCATAAGCATTGAGTGTTGTCATGTTATATTCAATTGTATTGTCATATTGTCTATTTAGCATGACACATTTTCAATGTTGTAAATGTTCTTATTCTTAGTCTTGCTGTTATTCTTTGACCTGCTATTTATCCATTTTGGTGTGATGTGTGTTTTGAATTGTGTAATTTCTTGTATACTCAAAATGGACAAAAACGCCATTAAAGAAGTTGCCTTTTACCATAATATTTACAAATCTATTGCAATACCATTCAAAATAACTTTCCATATTGTTCTTTTATCTATGTCCTTCAATATAACATGGAAAGAAATACATTTAAAAGTAAAGAATTAATCAAATGCATATGATGTTTAATCGGATTATTTGACTATAGCATGAAATGGGCATTCAAATATTGAAGGGCTTATAAAAGTTACCAGAAAATGAATTCAAAATGCCAACCACCTTAAAACATCTTCTATGGGTACCTTCTAACACAAAAAAAAGGTTGTCAGCTTCTACCCAAACATAGCCGCAAAACTCATTTCTGAAGCACTTTTCAGTTTTGGCCCCTTGACTAAAATAAAGTATTGTTCCCGGCCAGGCTGCAGAAACAACACGCCTGTTAATTGCAATCAAGTTCTCTAGTCTAGCTTCACAACGCTTGTGGAAAGAAATAACACACCTGGGTTTGATATACACTGATTAATGGTGTGGGTTATAGTCTCACATACCACAGCAATTAAAGGAAAACCAGCCAATCAGAATCAAGGAATGGAACTAGCCGTTTTAGAATAAATTAAAAAAAAGTATTAAGTCCTTGATGGCATCAACAGACTGGAGCTCTTAGCTAGGAATCCGTTGTGACCGTTAAATTAAGCAGTAGTAGTGAGTCAAAAAAATGTGCGCTCCATGAAGCCTTGAATTCATGGGGATTCTTATTTTTTTGTCGCATTCCTGGGCCAATAATTTAATGACCGGTGGAGAGTTTATCTGTTCGGAAACTCCAGGAGTCTTCTGCTCAGCAAGAGTCTCCTACTGAGCAGATATCAAGTTTTACAATGTTTAGACGGAGAACCACTGTTCTGTTCTATAGCATGAAGGGCAGGTCCAGGTTCCTGGATCCGTCTCCTATGTAGAGGTATCCGTGCTGGGGGGTTGTGTTCTATAGCAGGGGTTTTCAAAGCGGGTGACGGGGCACCCTGGGGTACCCTGATGCCAGTCCAGGGGTGCCACGAGATCATTTGATAATATTTGGAATTCATCGATATCACTACATCAATACCACTTCACTATGCTTTAATAGCAAAACATACCTGATTAGCACTGTACTTGATAGGTTCTTTTTCTATCTACGACAACTCTCTTCACCAAAAATAGCCGATCTACAAGCTCACAACGCGCCACGTTGTGACGCATTGTGACGCATTGTGACGCGTTGTGAGCTTGTAGATCGGCTATTTTTGGTGAACCTTCTCCCCAGAATAGGCATGCTGAGGTTCAAGTGGTTAAACGTCAAGTAGGCCTATAACATTGTTTTCAGTCAGTTCTGATGGAAACATTTCTCCAATATGATGTAAGATTCTAAAAATGAACAGTGTAAAGGGCTTTGCACACAGGACCGTTCTTTCCGTTTGCTGCACGATTAAAACGCATTGGATTTGGTGTGCAAGGCTGTGCGGAATCCACACTGCGGATCCGAAGAGGAGTCATAAAAGGAGTAGGTGAGTTTTTACCACACAAATCGAACTGGGTTCGATCGGGGGAAAAAACGCACAGCCGCAGCCACCTGCCGCGTGGCGAATTCGGAGCCGGTGTGCATGAGGTCATAGAGAGTCATTGTTTTATTTTAAAAAATGGAATGGTCGTTTTTTTCCGTGTGAGAAAGATGTGTCTGTGTGCAAAGGGCTTTACTCAGGGGTGCTATGGATGAAAAAGTTATTTACAGGGGTGCCCTGAGTCAAAAAAGTTTGTTCTATAGCATGAAGGGCAGGTCCAGGTTCCTGGATCCGTCTCCTATGTAGAGGTATCCGTGCTGGGGGGTGTTGGGCACGTGGTAGAAGGTGAGGCCCAGCCAGCGCAGGCTGCGGATCAAACAAACGCTGCTGCCGTGCTCGTACTGGAGGCTCCACGACCCTGGAATCCAACCAAACACAACAAGAAACACAAAACAGTTTAGACGCTTAGCAGACGCTCTTAACCTGGAACCACTTCAACCATTATTTTATGCTTTAACTATAAAAAAATAGCAGATCTACAAGCTTGTAGATCTGCTCGCAGCGCGGCACTCGGTGCCACGCTGTGAGCTTGTATATCTGCAGTAATAGCAATACCGGTAATGCTTTCAGAGCAATTTACAGTAAGCAAGGTAAATACAAGATACATCAAATGCATTGTCAAATGCATTTTGTAATCGAGGATCACAGGTAAACCAAGATCATCATTCTTAACAGTATAATATAAAAACATGAACTGTACATTGAAACTATACAAACTATAGGATGTCAGGTCAACAAATTAAACTGATCTAAATTACATCTTAGTCTTTGCTTAATCCTGCAAGGGCGTCAAGGCTGGGGTAAGTGCTACGGGCTAATATCTGAAGAGGTGAGTCTTTAGATCACGGTGGAAGATTGGGAGTGCAGTCCGCAGTTCTAATTGCAATGGGAAGTTGTGTTCCAAGATAAAATACGATGCTTTATCAATACTGAAATCATTCCTTTGCCGTTATCCTTCCCAGTTTAACCACACTGACCCTAGCGTCCCTATATTATCGAGCATGTCCTTACAGGCCCTATTAATCTTTCAAGAACAGAGAGTGCTGTTTTTCATTTGACCATGGGTTCCCAGATTGCAGGCCTCTATGCTTAATTCATACACTTGCCATTAAAATGATCATTCGGGTGATTGACTTCTTAATTGACCAAATGCATAAACTTGTACATATTTGTCAAAACGATGAAACGGAAACACAAAACCTGAGAGCTTGGGCCTATATTTCATGTGGTCCTTAGAGTGTGTAAACTGAGTACTACGTGTCAGTTGCACAGCGAAAAAAGTCGATCTACAAGCTCACGAGTCACAACATGTCACGTGGCGACACGTAGCGAGCCTGTAGATCGGTTATTTCAGTGGTGTGCGAGTGACATGTCGGGCCTTACTAAAGTGTTTAATAAATGTTTGGTAGAGTTCACAGTTGGAAAAAGTTGCCCTACAAATTATACGCATTGACCCCCAGACCCCCGTAAAATGGTATAACGGCTGCATAATGCATAAATCTTGTGGCTGCACTAAACGTTAATAGTTGGCCAATAGATTAGTCATTCATGGAGCAGTATGCAGGGACATGCTGGGCCCCTGATTCAGACCGGGAAAAAGAGGTGGAGAGGCCCTCATTGCGTGCTATAGAGAGAGATCTCTCTCTATAGCGCTGCTGCTACTCAAAGATTTGCCATTTAAGATCATGACAAGTGACAAGCCACTGATGGGCCAATTACATGAGTTATATTTCGTCGTTGTCAGGTGGAAACCTTGTATGTCCAAAACCGTTTGTTTTGTATTTATCATTTTAAAAATGATTTAAACTAGTGAAAACAGCCGATCTACAAGCACACAACGCCTCGCACCGCGAGGCGTTGTGTGCTTGTAGATCTGCTGTTTTCACTACTTTTGTGCAACGGCCTTGTATGATGAAGCAGGGCTTTGCTTTGCGAAAAAATCCACAAATTTGAAACTTGGAGATACGAGGTTTCTGCCCGAGAGAGACAATTTACTTTGTTGGCCGCCCAGCCCCAAAAATGTTATGTTTAATATTCTTTCCTAATGGCCGGCCTGGACGGCCGTTTGGGAGTTGTCCCGCTTTTCCCAATGGCCAGCACGTCCCTGGCAGTATGTGTGCAGCAGGGTGGCCCAGTTTCTGCACACAGCTGGCTGCCGCTGGCCTGCAGCCAGACAGAGACAGACCAGAGCTCACTGTGACCACATGGACTCTAGTTCTCAGAGTCAGTCGGCACCGCTGATTCCACTCATTTTGGATTCCATAGAAGCCAGCATTTCTTCCATGAAAGCATGTTGCGCATGCAGCGGAAACAGCCTGGTCTACGATCTGCGACGCATTGAGAGCCGGATGGGTAAATCAATGGTAAATGGTGCATTTATATAGCGCTTTTATCCAAGGCGCTTTACAGAGGTTGTGCATTACATTCACCCATTCACACACACATTCATTACGTTCACCCATTCACACACGCACATTCATACGCCGATGGCAGAGGAAACCATGCAAGGCACCAACCTGCTCACCGGGAGCAACTAGGGGTTCAGAGTCTTCGACACCAACTCTGGGGGAGCCCGGATTTGAACTGGGAACCCTTCGTGCTCTAATGACGGTTTCTCTACCCCTGAGCTATGCAGCCCCGATTGGAACTGCAAGGTTTCCAGTTCGATCCCGGGCTCCCCCAGAGTTTGTGTCCAAAAGTCCTTGAGCAAGACTCTGAACCCCTAGTTGCTCCCGGTGAGCAGGTTGGTGCCTTGCATGGTTTTCATGGTGTATGAACGCTATATACTATAAATGCACCATTTACCATTTATGATTTGACTTACTCGATTGTTTAGATCTACAAGCTCACGTGAGCTTGTAGATCAGCTATTTTTTTGGCACAGAGGATTGGTGTAGAGGGAAAAAGAAGAGCAGACTAGTAGGTATTGACAGTTCAAGTGGTTAAATGTATGAAAATACACATTAATCTAACACACACTGATGATATTTTGCTGTCAAACAAGTGTAAGTTCTACGCAACCGTTGCCCCGATCGATGCCAAATTTTGCACACACACTCCTTGCCTGCCAAACCACAACCTCAATTCTCACATGAACCTCTTCTAGCGCCACCATGAGGCCGATTCTTGCAAAACACATTTTTGGACACTGCTCCTACAAATTTTGACCTAAAATCACGCAAATCGGTACAGACTTGGTCTACACGCATGTCTTCAACATGGATCTGTCCCATATAGTGCCAACATCTTTTTTTCAAACACATTTTTGGACACTTCTCCTACAGATTTTGCCCTAAAATCACGCAAATTGGTACACAGTATGTCTATACTCATGTCATCAACATGGATCTCTCCCATATAGCGCCACCATCAGGCCGATTTTTTCAAACACTTTTTTGGACACTGCTCCTACAGATTTTGCTCTCAAATCATGCTGCTACCTGACGGTCGCTTATCTCCCGAATGGGAGTCTTACTGGTGAATCTGTGCTGTCAAACAAGTCTAAGTTGTATAAGGAATCGATGAACATCAATGAACAATTTTATACAATATGTTGGGAGTCCCTGCTTCATCTCTCTCTCTCTCAGCTAAGGGGTCCTTGGCCTGAAAACGTCAAAGACCCCTGGTTTAGGAATCAGCGCGTGGGAGTGCTCCTTTCACGCTGTCTCACAAACCACACATGAAGACACATACATCCAACTTTCTTCTTTTCAGCCGTGAGATTTTCCATGCTGACCAGGCCCGGAGCAGAGACTCCTGACACTCACACATCTCAGCCTGTCTGCACCGTTGAAGCTGGATGGAAATTGAGCTTTTTTTCCTTCTTGCATCCAGGGACGTGCTGGCCATTGGGAAAAGCGGGACAACTCCCGGCCGGTTCATTCCCGGCCAGTCCAGGCCGGCCATTAGGAAAAAATGTAAAATAAAATGTCGGCCTTCGTTCCATTTTGGGGGCTGAGCGGCCAACAAAGTAAATCGTCACTGTCGGGCAGAAACCTTGTATCTCCAAGTTTCAAATTTGTACATTTTTTCGCAAAGCAAAGCCCTGCTTCATCATACAAGGCTGTCGCAACAAAAGTAGTGAAAACAGCAGATCTACAAGCACACAACGCCTCGCAGGGCGAGGCGTTGTGTGCTTGTAGATCGGCTGTTTTCACTAGTTTAAATCATTTTTAAAATGATAAATACAAAACAAACGGTTTTGGACATACAAGGTTTCCAGCCGACAACGACGAAATATAACTCATGTAATTGGCCCACTGGCTTGTCACTTGTCATGATCTGAAATGGCAAATCTTTGAGTAGCAGCAGCGCTATAGAGAGAGATCTCTCTCCATAGCGCGCAATGAGGGCCCCTCCAACTCTTTTTCCCGGGCTGAATCAGGGGCCCAGCACGTCCCTGCTTGCAACCTTTGAAATCCAGTCCTCAACTGGATCAGCCCTATGCCAGAAGAATCCCTGAGATATTCCCTTTAAACAATACTATTGTGTTTTTTGATTTATAAAGTCGAGTCTGTTTTCTTTGACCGCACAAACCCGAGAACAAAAGCTTGGATCCGCTGCTATGAAAACATGAGAGGTTTGATTGATTGGTTTAACCGCACAGGGCAGTTGTTCTGGCCAGGGGCGTCAATTGGGTATGGCAGGGGTATGCAGCTGCCATACCCTGGGTCCAGGGGGAAAATAAAAGTAACTTGTAAAATAACTACAAATGCAAAATTTAACAAAATGGTCACTTTAACAAGATATTATAATTAGCCTATATTCTCCACACTTGTATTCTCCCCATCTTGACAAAATGGTATATTCCCAGGTTCCGCAGGTCAGCTGCACAGGTGCAATGCATTAGTGTTAATTGTGGCACGTTTACTAACATGCCAAGTTTTGCTGCACTTGAACAACCGTTCCAGGCTGCCATATCCAGCCCAAGAAACCATAGAAACGGGGGGGGGGGGGGGGGGGGGGGGGGGGGGATGCACTTCTTAAAATAAATGTATCAATCCTGGGGGCGCCCGCTGGCCTGGTGGCCAAGGCGCATACCACATACTAGGCTATAACGCCTGCTAGCGTCGCTGGTTCGATTCCCGATCCGGACGACCTTTGCCACATGTCATTCCCCACCTCTCTCTCCGTTTCCTGTCAGTCTACTGTCCTATCGAATAAAGGCATAAAAAGCCCAAAAACAAATCTTAAAATAAAAAATAAAAAAATGTATCAATCCTGTTGCTAAGGTATGGCAACATGTCTTGCACGCAGGCCTTCGCGCGCGTGCAAGACACCAGTCATGTAGCCATACCTTAGCTTTTTCTGAACTGACGCCACTGGTTCTGGCGATAGTTTTTGATTTCACCGTTGTTTCACAACAACAGCCTCCGCTGTCTCTCTGTCCAGCTCTGCTGCAGCCTTTTATCCACAGAGGGCCAACGAGGAGGGATCGTTATCGAGGAGGGAGGGAGGGAGGGGGGGAGGGGGGGCAAACATTCTGCAAGCATTCTTGAGAAGCTTGCTGTTAAAACCGTAAGACCCGCAACGCATCCGAACCTGCCTTAACCATTATTTTATGCTTTAGCTATTGAAAAAATTGCAGATCCGCAAGGTCGCGGCCTTCTCTACAAGGTCACAGCTGCGAGCTTGTAGATCTGCTATTTTTTCTTTAGCAGAGTCTTTGAATATTGACCTTCTATAAATGTCCTCTAAATCCCTCTTCGAAATCAGTGGTGCTCAAACTTTTTCATGTCAAGAACCTCCAAAATTACATGTATTTGGCCGTGGATCCCCATCTCAAAATATGTTGTTCCGGGACATTTGAGTTACAAAAGTTTGCTTTGAAAAATATATATTCAAAGATTTGCAAAAGTTAAAAAAAAAGTTTAAAAAGTTCTACAAGATCTACAAGCTCACAGCGCGGCACTCGGTGGCGCGCTGTGAGCTTGTAGATCTGCTATTTTTCAATAGCTAAAGCATGAAACAATTCCAGGTCTTTCTGGGCTAAAACCGTAAGCCGCTAATATGATGTAGTTTGTGAAGTGTGTCTTTGTCACACCACTGCTAGCGGTGTGGAGCCAAACACCCAGAAAGTCATAAATCAGGGAAAGTGGAAACGGTTCCTGCCAACTCCCTGCAAAGCCTGATGGATGGCTGTGTGGAAGAGGAGGGGGTCCGGGGGTCCGGGGCAGGAAGGCACCTGTCCTCTGACTGCCTGGAGGAGATCCACTGGACCAACACTCTCCCAGGGGACCTGCCCTGTTACCATTATTTTACCTACCCTCCTAATATGTGAGCAGGCCGTGGTTTTTCGATAACCTTCTTCATTTATTTTTAAATATTATTTGGGAAAATGGAAAAAATGAAATACAAAAAATAATTATTAAAAATAAATGAAAAAGGTTATCGGCCTGCTCACGTATTAGTTGAAAGTGGAATATCCCTTTAAGTCCTCTCTGTCCTTCCCAGCTAAAGCCTATCCTTCACAGTAAAAGGTGCCACTGGGACAGCTGTGTAGTGTAATACGCTGGACGGGCCTGGAGAAACTGCAGACGTGCACATGAACTCAAAAGGAGTGCACGCAGCACACGCCCTCTTAAATCACACAGCTGTTGCGTGTTTCTAGGCACAGGCCACTGAATATAGTAAAAAAGAAATATCCACAAATGTGCGTTTTCGCATAGAGCGTTCTCGCTGTAGTACTGATCTGCTGTAGTGTACACTGCAAAAATCACCAGCCACACACAGCCAAACATTATACAGCAATTATGTATGGGTGTAATCATAAGCTACCATTCTTTTCCTCCAGATATGGGGGCTATCATATTATTTACAGAGAAAAAAACAGAGGCCAACTTTACGTCCTCTCCTTCACATTTTTGATTGCTCGGATCTCAGATTCAGATTAACTTTATCATCACTTAGATGCACTGTTTACGCTCGGAAGCTACAATACAATAAAAACATATCAACCTACCTACAGTAAAAGTACATAATAAACAAACACATGGCAATATTATCAGTCCAAGAAATTGCAGAGTGCAAAGAGTTATTGGTTATTGCACTTTAACTTTGCATTTAATATTCTGATGGCCTGTGGGGGGAAAAAACTATTCCTCAGCCCGATCGTGCTTGCTAGAATCCCTTGTATCTTTGTATCCCTTCACCCTTTTGTCTTTATATTACATTATTGAGTCCATTCTCTCCTTTTTGGGGGTTCTTTTTTTCCCTCTCTGTCTCTCTCTCTCTCTCTCTCTCTCTCTCTCTCTCTCCTCCCAGTGAAATATGTGATGCCGGGCACGTTCTGTGAAACATGTTGAATGAAGAGCTCAGTGCCAGAGGCAGCGGTAGGTGGGCTTGGAATCCTAGACGTGGAGACGGGAGCGCAGGGCCCTGCAACGCTCCAGAGGTTAGAGCTGGTTGCTCTGCCAGCCATAGCAGCGTTCCTTCTGCACGACACAGTCACAGTGGGGGGAAAAGAGCCGTTTGAGAACAAGTTGAGGGAGAATTCTTCTGGCAACGTTCTGACTCTGAGGATATTTAGTCCATGTTCATTCCATCTGCAACATGGTACATGTTGCCTCTGTCAGTGGAAAACTCATATGTCCAAAAATTTCAAAAGTGGCAAAAGTACATCACACTCAAAATTGTGTCACTATTCAGCGCGTTTCCAGCTTATATGTCTGCTACTTTTGATAACTTTGTTTGGCGCTGTAGTATGTTCAAGTTGGAAGGGCAACACAGTTTAAGTTTAATTATGACACCACATAACAATAACATACTGTATTTCCAACAGAGTTTGAGTGGCCATAATATGCTGTAATGACATGATAAACATTCTGTGGATCATTAACGCTATAACCCCATCAAACTCACAGACTCCTAGACATAAACAAAACCATATTATTTCCAATGCCTGAACATCTATTTGAGCTTTTGTATTTATCTTTTGGGCCATTGTTCTCTGAGACAGATGATCGTGCAGTCATTGCGAGCTGGCAAGATTTTAGGTATAGACCACATGCTCCTAAGGTATAGGGCTGCACAAAACCATACAGGATATGCTGCATGAACAGGAGGAAGGATAATGGGCAGGAGATAAATTGCACGCAGATGTGAGGGGACTTAAATTAATCGACTACATTTAAAGAACAATTTTATTTTACAAACAAAATCCTCTCTCTCTCGTGTATGCCAGTGTGCCAGTGGTGATTACTCTCTCCCGACCGTGCCAACGGTGGCACCGTGCCTATGGCTGCCTTCCCCTGATATTATTGAGCCAGTGTTAATGGCAGATGATGGCACAGAGCCCACAGCTGCTTTATATATCAGTGGTTCTCGACCTTTACAGGAGGCGACCCCCCAAATAATCATATTTTAACTGGGGACCCCCCCACCCTGACGAGCACTGAGATTTTTTTAACACGGTTCTATTGTGAAAATAGCAGATCTACATGCTCACAATGCTCACAAAGCCTCACGTTCACAATTTCTACCTCTAATATTTGGCAATTTGGCCAATATTTGATTTGTCATTTAACTTGACAAAGATTTGTTTTTGGGCTTTTTGCCTTTATTGGATAGGACAGTAGACTGACAGGAAATGGGGGAGAGACAGGGAGTGACATGCGGCAAAGGTCACCTGGATCGGGAATCGAACCGGTGACACCGACAGGCATTGATGCCAAAATGGCAATGCCTATATGGTATGCGTCTGGTCCACTAGGCCACCAGGCGCCCGTCATTTAACTTGTTAATTTGGCATTTAAAAAGTCACTTTAGAAATGTACAGATAGTATAGTAGTAAACAAACCAACACCTTATGTTGGTTTGTTTACTGTCGAGTGAGAAAACAATGTTGCACATTAAGTTAATCATCTGGGGACCCCCCCCCAAAAAATAATAATAATAATAATAATTTGGGGACCCCCCTGGGGGTCCCAACCCACAGGTTGAGAACCCCTGCTTTATATGAGGTGTGTATGACTATTATCCAAAACAGGCCTTTTCACTGGACAGACAACAGAGAGAGAGAGAGTTAAAACATCCTTCCAGGAAAGGATAGGCCATGTGATAATTATTTCCTCTCCAAAGAATCCGATGACTCGGATGGAAACCTGAATCATTCACACCGATGATGATGATGATGAGGATGATGATGATGAGGATGAGTGCCAGCCAGGCAGTAACACAGCTTATATACGTGTAATGTTGCACGGCTGCTGGGACTTACTGGCGCACGGCGGTTAATCTTTTTATCACACGCGTAGGGATGGGACGATGCGCGATATTATCGTTTATCGTGATAAAAAAACACTCACGATAATCGCATCGTGGAGATTGAATTTATCGTGATATCGTCCTCCGTCATGCACTGGGATCAATTCACCTTTTATTTGCCGAGCTGCATTTCCGGTACCACTTAAACCCTCTATAATTGGTAAAAGGTACTTATAATATACGTACTTGATAGTCTTTTTTTCACTCTATCAGATGTCTTTGCCAAAAAATAGCCGATCTACAAGCTCACAACGCGTCACGTTGTGATGCGTTGTGAGCTTGTAGATCTGCTATTTTTTTGGCAAATGTTCCGCCCCAGGATAATGGAGTTTGATTATCGTGATAATATCGTAAATCGCGATTTCTTTTGTCACAATAATCGTGATATGAAATTTTCATATCGTCCCATTCCTACAAACGCGTTGCCTGATGATGCCTCATTTACGTTTGAGATATTTACTTGGAAAGCTTGGATACACTCCCAGATGACAGTGTAGGAGGACGGGTGCATAATAATGACTAAACTAAATGTCTGAAACCAATTAAAGCAGCTGCTGTTCCACCCAACTTTCACGAGCCATTATTTGTGAAATATCGTTGTTGTGGCGAAATGAGACCAACAGATTAAGTCATCCCACACTAACGTAAGAGACAGCATGGGATGAAGAGCTGTGTTGTCCTATAGTTAACTTGCTCGGAGCAAAATAATCACTGACAGATTGTGTATTACAAGGAATGGACAGGCCTGGAGTGCTTGCAATAAGCTATATCTTATATGGCAGTGTCAGACATCTCAAGAGCTATCAAAATCACCTACTGTATGGCAGGGGTTCCCAAACTTTTTTTGTCTCAGGGCACCCCATAAATATTATTTTAATCCGAGGCACCCCTACATTATAATTTTCACTTCCAGAACCTTATAGCATATCGTCGTTGTTGGGTGGAAACCATGTATGTCCAAAACCGTTAATTTTGTATTATCATCTATAAAATGTACTAAACTAGCGAAAACAGCAGATCTACAAGCACACAACGTGTGCTTGTAGATCTGCTGTTTTCACTAGTTTTATGCAACACTCTTTACCAAAAGACGTACACATTTGAAACTTGGAGATACAAGGTTTCTGCCCGACAGTGACGATATTTTAGTGATTATGTTGTGAGGAAAACATTGAGATAATAGCCATTTTGGTTAGAACTGACTGAAAATAACTTTGTACTTTGTACTATTTTTTCAATTGTACTAATAAATTCCAACTATTATCAAATGATCTTGCGGCACCCCTGGACTGCCGTCGCGGCACCCCAGGGTGCCCCGTCACCCACTTTGAAAACCCCTGCTGTATGGTGCCGAAACATGGACAATGAATAATGAGATTCGGGATTGTCTTGACAGAACCATAGACTGTAAAATATGGACAAAGCAAAGCCATTGGTTTCTATGCAGCGCAAATGACGCATTTTGGGTCCTTGGCATGGGTGTCACCATTATAGATTGTAAAAGCACCAGGATGGGGTCCAATCTTTTTGCGATCGGCCGGGGGGAGAAACAGCGCAACTAGCGGCCAATCATAGGAAGTTTTAGTTCCGTATTGGAATCATTTTAAATCGGCGGAACTATGCCCCTGGACGGAACATACACAAAGACTCCTCATGCGTGTCCAGAACAATTCATGGAGGAACCATCCGAATAAACTCCGATTTATGGAGGCATCCCTCCCATCTCAGTTGTGGTGGCACAAAGAAGACCCCGCGTTGCAGGACAAAAAAGCAAAAGACCGGGTCATCAGGTCATCTCAGATATTTTTCCTTGGAGAGACTACCCTGCCCATCAAGGGGAACTAGACCACTCACATTTCCAGATGTTCTGAGTAGGGACACAGGACTGACTGTGAATGAGATGAGACCATTGGAAGCTTGTGTCGCAGATCTCGAGGACACTCGAATGACGATGATGATGATTGTGTAGAGGGTTTGCTTAGTTTAATCTTAACTCATAAAGCACCATTATACAGGTATTCGTCTGGCGTGTTTAGCTCAGCATTAACTTGACATTACTAGTATTGACCCTATTCAAAAGCATATCGTCGCTGTCGGGTGGAAACCTCATATCTCCAAGTTTCACATTTGTATGTTCTTCCGCAAAGTAAAGCCCTTCTTCATCATACAAGGCCGTCGCACAAAAGCAGTGAAAACAGCAGATCTACAAGCACACAACGCCTCGCGGTGCGAGGCGTTGTGTGCTTGTAGATCGGCTGTTTTCACTAGTTTAAATCATTTTTTAAATGATAAATGCAAAACGAACGGTTTTGGACATACAGGGTTTTCACCCGACAACGACGATATCTTGGTTTGATTTCCAAGGAGGAAGCCATTGGATTGTCCTTCTGTCAGTTAATTTCACATCAAATTGCACTAACTCTTTTTATACATGTTTTTATTGTTTGTTTTAGTTTTATTGTCACTCTGTGTGTCACTGCCAGCCCCTACTGTTAAGTCTTGGGCAGGGTGTAGACATTTAATAACCACATGCATATCGGACATTTCACAATTAAACCTTACATGCTTCATTGACCGGGATCCCCCAGGGGTCTATCCTTGATTCCATAACTTTTTTCTGAGCAGTGCTCCTGGAAGAAGTTAAGCGCCAACATCTGGCTTTGTCTGGGCTCTGAAGCGTGGCCTACATCTGGCCTACATCTTGGCATCTCAAGTGCTCAAAGTTTGTTGTATGCCCAGGTTCACATTGGCCAAGCTTTGCGAGGCGCTTAATGAAATGACAGTGTTTTTTTTTGTCCACTCTACGGTAGTCTACACCAAATCTCTTTACCGGAAATAGCCGTTGTACCAGGCCACAATGTGTCGAATTGTGACCTGTGGTGAGCTTGTAGATCAGCTTTTTTTTATTTTTATTTTTTTTGCAGAATGTTTGCCTACTGTGACACACCCAGAACAAGGTGGTTCACTCACCTTTAGGGATGTCATCGGCCAGTGTTTCCAGGAAGTCCATAGAAGGGCGGAAGTCAGCCATCTGCAGGATGGACTTCCTGTTGGGGTTGGTGGGCGGGGTGAAATGGAGGAAGTTGTGCAGCTTGCCCGCCTCCGCATGGGACAGACCTGGTGGGGGGAGAAGTAACAAAGTATATATATTTGAGTATCTGTACTTTACCTTTCAGGCTGCAACCCCCAACATAATGATATTTGAACTGGGGACTCCCCAACCTGACGAGCACTTGGAGTTCTAAGAGTTGAGGCATTACATTTTGTTTAACATGGTTCTATTGTAAAAAGTAATGCTCACAACGCCTCACAAGTTCGCAATGTGCCTGCCTCTAATATTTGACAATTTAGCCAGTGTTTAATTTTTCATTTTATAGCTATTAAAAAGCGCTTAAAAGTCCTTAAATTGTCACTTTAGAAATGTGCAGATACCCTCTATGCACTTAAACTGTATGTTGGTTTGTTTACCGTTGAGTGAGAAAACAATGTTGCACATTTTGAATACTTTAATGACTTTCATTCACTCCACAACATTTCAAAGAAATAGCCTAGTGCTCATTTTTGGCCTGGTTGCTTAATATTTTGGGCTTGTTTTCATAGACCTGGTTGCTTATTTCTCTCGCAAAACCTGGCAACACAGACAGACAGACACCCACGTCATGCAGTGCAGAGTAAAGTCCATGACGTCACTCTGTGGTTTTATAGGATAAAGTTTTTTCTGACACATGCTCATGTTGCACATCACATCACATGACCACAGAGGAAAACCACTGTGTCCTTCTGTCTGTTAACAGTGTCTGTAGAAACCACAGTGTTCCTGTGAGCAGAGCTCTGTTCAGTGGAACACTCTCACTCAACGCTTCTGTCAAGGAGAATAGTCCACACACAGTATGGCTGGTGTCCATATGGGAAAAAATATCACATATCTAGATACTTCTCAAATATCTCGATATCAATGGCCATGTGGTTAAGGTGCTAACAACATGCTTGCATGCTTGTTGTAAATCGCTCTGGATTAAGAGTGTCTCTAAATGACTAGATTGTAAATTGTAATCTGAGTTCCCAGAAGTTCTCTCATACAAACAGGAGGGAGGGAGGGGCGAGAAACAGTCTCTCCCCAGCTCCCTCCAAGGAGCAGAAAGCCCCAAAACAAATCTATAACCTTTACATCGTATTGTGACTATAACAGCACATTTCACAGATAACATGCAAAAGATAATTAATATTGTAAATTGATATTTCCGACAGATTGCTTATTATAAATTGGGTATTTTTAAGTCCTTAAAAGCAGGAAAAGACAACAATTATGCTGATATTCTAACCCCAAACTAGTCAGTCCTATATCATGATATCGATATACGGCTCTAGACCAGTGGACGTGGTTCCCAAACCTTTTAGCTCGAGACCCAAAAGAGAAGTCAGGGTTCTTACAAGGGATGTCCCTATACCAATTTTTTGCTGACCAAGTACAAGTACGAGTACTTAATTTGAGTACTTGCTGATACCGAATACTGTAAGTTAAGTTTCTGTACAAGTGCTTAAATAGTGTGTGGCGCTCCAAAGAAAATGCTTTAAATACTGATGTTGTCATGCCTAGAGTGAGAGAAGGTGAAAACACTGTTCATTAGTTGAACTAACATACACAAAACTGTGTCTTAGGACTTTTGATATGTTGTTCCCAACATATTTATGAAACAAAATGGTATCTGGCGCTGCCGTGAGCAATATCGGACGAGTACAAGTAGAGCAAAATAGGCCGGTATCGGGGCGAGTACCAATTCTGGTATCGGTATCCAGGGACATGCTGGGCCCCTGATTCAGCCCGGGAAAAAGAGTTGTAGAGGCCCTCATTGCGCGCTATAGAGAGAGATCTCTCTCTATAGCGCTGCTGCTACTCAAAGATTTGCCATTTCAGATCATGACAAGTGACAAGCCAGAGGGACAATTACTTGAGTTATATTTCGTCATTGTCGGGTGGAAACCTTGTATGTCCAAAACCATTTTAAAAATGATTTAAACTAGTGAAAACAGACGATCTGCTTGTAGATCTGCTGTTTCCACTACTTTTGTGGGACAGCCTTGTATGATGAAGCAGGGCTTTGCTTTGCGAAAAAAATTACAAATTTGAAACTTGGAGATACGAGGTTTCTGCCCGACAGTGACGATTTACTTTGTTGGCCGCCCAGCCCCCAAAATGGAACGAAGGCTGACATTTTATTTTTTCCTAATGGCCGGCCTGGACCGGCCGGGAATGAACCGGCCGTTCGGGAGTTGTCCCGCTTTTCCCAATGGCCAGCACGTCCCTGTCGGTATCGGGACATCCCTAGTTCTTACCATTAAAGCTGCGGTTGGTCTGCACCAGCCCGTGGGGGTTCTGGATGAAAGCACCTCGAGGAACTATGGACGCCTCCGCCTGGATCTGATGGACCGTCACCGCCAGCCTGGTCTCCTCCTTCACCTTGATCTGCAGGAGAGGAAGAGACAAGGAGAACATGCATGGGTTCTCTGTTGATCTGCGGGAGAGGACAAGACAGAGGTTTTACTATGGTTTAGTGATGAAAAGTGATGAGTCATCACTTTTCACACTTCTGTGGGGGCCGTTTTGAGCCCAAGGAATGTTTTTTCGTGCAAAACAGATGCTTGCAATGGATTCAGAATCATGAAAAAACCCTAGTATAACCCCTCATATGCTACTTAAAGCAGATTATTTTTTTGCCTTTTTCCCCCTGTATAGTAAAGTTAATGGGTCTCCAACTCTAGCGGCTGATAACACCAATTTAGCTGTGTCTCAGAAAGGGTTATCGTAACCAAAATATAATCGACAGATATAGAGGTTTTCAAAAAATGCATGGTAACCTTTGCCACCTTTCGGATACCAACATCTCGTATGGCCCATGGACTATGTGTAAAGTGTCTTGAGACAACTTGTTGTGATTTGACACTGTAATAACATTGAATTGAGCTGAAAACTAGACTGCATTCTGTCGAGGTGCCAACTTGTGCCTTGTGGCCATGTATGGTCTACTTGTGCGCCAGCAGAGCGCGCAAGTGTACTGCTGTCTGTTTGTATGTGGGTGGGCAAGTTGGCACTCTGTCGAGGTTCCAACTTGCGCCTTGTTATTGTTACAGAATACTGGTCCCTCATTGGCTTTTAATGATGACGTGCAGTCTGTGATTGGCTGGTGCCATGGCATTGGTCCGAAGGTTCATTAGTCCGAAGGTTCATTAGTCCGAAGTTTCATTTGTCCGAATTTGTTAAGAATACTATGCCTAACTCTAACCCTAACATCAGTAACCCTACCTAAATTCAGACTAATGAACCTTCAGACTAATGAACCTTCGGACTTATGGGCAGTCCCCGATTGGCTACGGGCGTAAACACACACAGATACCCGGGACGCCACCGAACGCAGTACTTGAGCACTGAGGAACGCCACAGGCACAACACCAGAGGGTTTGACTGATGTTATTCCCCCCAGATTCGGAACAAACAAGGGGATGAATTCATTATGACACTGAAAAGCAAAATGCTCTTCTAACCACCAGACATCAAAAGGTGTGACTCCTAGTCCTACCCTCCTTCAAACTGCCATAAAAGAGCACCTGTCAGCTATTTGTAAACGGAACTATCGACAAGTCTTGTCGACTGCAATTGGAGACAACAGAACACCACAAAGCCTTTTTAAATCTATTTCCAGATATCGTCTTTGTCGGGTGGAAACCTCATGTCAAGAAACTGTTAATTTTCAGGGTTCAAATTCAAAAACAGCAAAAGTAGCAGATCTACAAGCTCAAAACGTGTCGCTTCGCACCGCGTTTCAAGCTTGTTGATCTGCTACTTTTGATGTGAACAAGTAGGACGTTCATTTGCGACAAAATGCAAAAAACTTAAAATGTGGAGGTAAGAGGTTTCTGTCCTGATTGATTGATTGATTGATTGATTGATTGAAGACTTTATTAGCAGTTTGCAAAGGAAAAGGTACAGTTTCATGACAATATACAGTTCACTGGTACAAGGTCAACTAAAAGGATTCCTCAAAAAGCTTTTGGGCTTGTTTCAAAAATATATTTAAAAATAAATAGTCGTAAAACACAATGCAAAATAGATGGTATTTACAAGGAGGAGTTAAGAAGAGGCTTTTACCAGTTTCGAGGAGCAGCCGCCTCTACGTGGCTTTTCAGTGCCGTTTTAAAGGCAGTTTAGGGATTTACACTCCTTTAAGGCCTTCGGTAGGGCGTTACACATTTTAGCGGCATAGGCTATCGTCGGACGGTGTCGTCCCAAAAGATAAACTGTTTTCATGTGACGCATCTCCAACGTGTCACGACTCGGAACACCTTCTCCTCATGGACTCACCGTGACCTCCTCCTCCTCCTCCTCTGTAGCGTCTCCTCCTCCGGTCCTCCTGGTCTCCAGGGTGGTCTGGTAGGAGTGCGAGGGGTCCCCGGTGAAGCGGCCCCGCGCCGCTCGGCTCACGTCCTCCATCAAGGCGTCCGTGGCAGGGGGGAGCAGGTGCCAGTCCATGCAGTTGAAGCTGGAGGGGGCACGCACGCGCACACACACACACACACACACACACACACACACACACACACACACACACACACACACACACACACACACACACACACAATAAACAATATTAGTGCAGTCAGATAATTAGGAAAACAGCCAGTTACAAAGTGCATGTAAAGGGCAGAACATTTTTACGTACATGTCAAACACAGCAGACAACAATCATGGGTAAAGGAAACAACGCCTCCTCCAAATTGAGCAGCTTCCTATAATAGCCTTTCACTGAGCAGTAGTCGGGGGCGTTAGGGATATTTCGTGCTAATCAGTCTAAAAGCGCCACATTTTGCACAGATGTAGCCCAGGGCATCATTAGAGCATGCTCTGGGCTACGCTTGGCACTTTAAAGGGGGTTCCACACGGTATGCTAGTAATTCATTTTCAATGAGAGGCGGGCGGCTTTTTCTGCCGCGCAGCGAAGTTTTGGGGCGGCGAGGCGAGCGGGCGCAGTCCCGTGAAATCCACCGCGAGCGTGCTCGTTTGTGCATGCGTACGCGGGCGGTGAGAGATGGATTGTGTTCATCTTTGTGAAATACCGCGCTGCGTTTACTCACTGAGCAAGTGTGTTTGTGTCTCACTGCGGTGCGGGTGCGGCCACTGCTGATCCTAGCGGCAGCCCCGACGGCAACCGCGCACCGTGTGGAACCCCCTTTAGACTAATTAACAGGAAATTACCATGTTATCTCCCTAACGCTCCCTAATGACATCAGGGTTGTTACAATAGCTGAAATGTTAGAGAACACAGAATCAACGTTAAACAGGCTAAACATGCTCGGCTTCACAGTAGAATGCTTTATAGCAGATGCGTCCCTAAATGTTCACAATGGAATAGATGGGGTCAAACTAAATGCAATGTCAACTCCTACAATTCCAAGTGCTCGTCACGGTGGGGGGTCCCCAGTTCAAATATGAATATTTTGGGGGTCACGGCCAGAAAAGGTTGAGAACCACTGCTTTATAGCATGATGGAGGACCTGAAGATGGAAGACATGCACGCACGCACGCACGCACGCACGCACGCACGCACACACGCACACGCACACGCGCACACGCGCACACACACACACACACACACACACACACACACACACACACAATGGGCAGACGTGTGATAACTGTGAATAATAACACCAGTTATCATAACATTACCTGTAGAGGTACTTAGTGTGGTGCATCTCGTCCTGTCCCTTCCCCTGGGCGATGAAGTAGTCAGCCTTCAGCCCCAGGATCTTCCCCCAGAACAGGACCCTGTTGAACTTGTAGTTCTTCCTCAGGATGACCATGGAGGTCTGCAGAGCAGCCCTCTGCTCTGTGGTCAGAGTGTGACCGCTGCCGGACACCAGCTCCAGGGCATAGTACAACGACTGAGAGTCCATAATGATTAGATAGATAAAATAGATACCTTTATTATCCCAAGGGGTCAGTTGCCCAGCAGTTAGTTAAGGTTACTAGAAGAAAGTAGGCTACTGTTGGCTACAGCGAAAGAACAAAGAATTAGGAAGAAGAATCAACGATACAGAGCAATTGTAAGCATGAGTAATAAAACAAATATAGGCTATATAAAGTTTCAGCCTATCTATGCTAGTATAAAGTATACTGCTATGGATCCTCTGCTAACATAATGCTAGCCACCAGCCAGTGATACAATGCTTGCAACTCCGGTTGCTGGGCTTGTTGCTAATGTAAACAAACCTCCTGTCGTCATAGCAACGATCAACAGGCAGCCCTGAATGGGGCATTTTTTCCCCCCTTCTTTGGAGGCCGTAGCTTTTAAGGTTCCTTCCACAAAATCCTCTCCAGAAAAACAAATTAAGAAATGTAAACTGAGAGCTGTCTTGGTTATAAGACACTTCCTATAGGGCTATTGCTAAATACACCCTGTAGTCTGTACACACCTCATTTATTGTAGCTGTGTGTGTGTGTGTGTGTGTGTGTGTGTGTGTGTGTGTGTGTGTGTGTGTGTGTGTGTGTGTGTGTGTGTGAGTTAGGGCATTAACGAAAAAGTCGACAAGTCGACTGAGTCGACTTCATTACACAAGTCGACTCCCACCAGAGAAAGTCGAAAGTCGAAGTAAAAAAAAAAAAAAAATCCTTTGTATTTTTTTTTCTATCGTTATTTTTGCTCCATGCGTGCGTCAGTACAGCATTCAAACAGTAGGATTGCTTATTGTCAAGGACGAATGATCCAATATTACAGTGCTACTGTACATTACATTTGGTATTAACATGGTTCTATTGTGAAAATAGCAGATCTACATGCTCACAACGCCTCGCGATGCGAGGCCTTGTGAGCATGTAGATCGGCTATTTTCACAATTTCTGCCTCTATATATTTGACAATTCGGACAATGTTTACTTTGTCATTTTAGACGCATTAAAAAGTCCTTAAATTGGCACTTTAGAAATGTGAAGATACCCTAGTCTATACACTGAAACTTTATAAAATAATTGGGGGGTCGTGTGATGACGTCATCAAACGATAAAGTCGACTTCAACTCAACTTTTTACAGAGTCGAGTCGACTTACAAAAATCACAAGTCGTTAATGCCCTAGTGTGTGTGTGTGTGTGTGCTCGCGTGTGCGCGCGTGTGTGTGTGTGTGTCCGTCTTGTTAACATCTCCAAACATGTGGCCATGATCCCCACTGATGGTTCCCTGTGGTTCCTCTGATTGATGGGTGTGTGTGTGCGTGCTTACAAAGAGAGAGAGAGAGAGAGAGAGAGAGAGAGAGAGAGAGGGTAGATAGAGACCACAGGACACCGCTTCTCAAATCTTTTGTTGTCAAGGACCCCCAAAAATCTAATTTATTAAAAATGTTCCAAACATTTCCGATATTTCTTCCGATAAGTTTCTCAAAAATGGCAAAAGTCAAGCTTGCAGCGCGGCACTAAGCTTGTGGATGTGCTACTTTTGGATAGTAATAATGTATAAAGTAGTTGATATGATTGTGATGCTATGTTAACTACTTTAGCTGGGGACCCCCTGGAACTCCCTCAAGGACCCCTGGGGGAGGTGCCGTGCAGTGGGGATAAGCTCCACTCCCAGCTGGCAGGATATATAGGCTTTAGATCTGTAGACTCACTAACATGACAGATGACTGCAGGGAACCAGAACCATGCAGTGAGCAGAGGGTTATAAGGATATAGCATGAAACGACAGACTTCATGCTGTATCGTCTCTCATGTGCGTGACATTCTAGCTCATGGTCACTCACTCAGCATGGTCCTGACATCCTGTAAGGATCTGGGATCTCATGAAGAGCACCTGCTCTGGAGATGAGAAGGGCAGACTGTATGTGTGTCAGTTTGTTGGTCCTTGACATGAAAAGGTTTGAGAAGCACTATATATAACCAGTATCAGGGGCGTCAATTGGGTATGGCAGGGGTATGCAGCCGTCATACCCTGGGTCCAGGGGGGGAAATACAAGTTATAAATAAATATAAAATCCATGAATGTCTCTTTGTCTATCTGTGCTGGTTATTATGTTGTTAAATTACAGTAAAATGCAAAATTTTACAAAATGGTCACTATAACAAGGTATTATAGGCCTTATTCTCCCCATCTTGACAGAATGGTATATTCCTAGGTTCCGCAGGTCAGCTGCACAGGTGCAATGCATTATTGTTAATATGGCACGTTTACTAACATGCCACGTTTAGCTGCACTTGAACAACCATTCCAGGCTGCCATATCCAGCCCAAGAAACTGTAGAAACCTGTGTAAAAAACTGACAAAACTATACAGTATAATATTTTTTTCAAACATTGTGAAAATAGCCGATCTACTGCAGATTTACATGCTCACAGTCACAACACGTTGTGACTGTGAGCATGTAAATCTGCTGTAAATCTGCTATTTTCACAACAGAACCGTGTTATACAAAATGTAATACCTCTTTTCCATGAGGACTCCAAATCTTTGCCATACCCTATAGCTTTTGCTGAACTGACGCCACTGACCAGTATAAAGTTACTACTGAATGTGAATGGACACTTTGTTAACAATACTGAATGATATGAGATAGCACTTTATTGTCAGTTCACACTGAAATTTGTCTTGCGACACAGCATGGACACTTTACTTTTCCATTCAGATTACTCACCCCATGATGTCCAATAACATATTTTAGTTTTCGTCACATATTCTCATTCCTAAATCAATAATTTGATTATAATAAATTTGCCCCCATTGATTCCGGATGGAGACACAAATGCATTGATGGAGACACAAGTGCATTTGTGTCTCCATCTGGATTCAGTGGGGGCACAGTCTACATGGGGTGAGAATTCGATAGAAGGTTAGGTGTCATTTTGGGTGTAAACTTTTCCTTTACTAAATGTGAATGGACACTTTACTTATCATTAGTCAAACATGTGGCTGCAGGTGGAAGAAAACATCACAACAGTATAGCGCCCTCCTCAGGAACCAGAACAATTAACACTTATGGTAACAGCTCATGGAAAATTCCTCTTAATTTCCAGGCAATACAGACAGTATGTGATACACTGGAAAACTACTGGAATACTACTGGCAATCCTTCCTGTTGTCAATGCTATTGTTCTATTGTGACCGAAAGGAGTGCAGTCAGTGCAGGGAGGTCAGCCTCAAGTTCAAAGCCTGCCAGCGGGACCAGTCACATGCACACAGAGACATCAAAGGGGGCTTGAGCCACTGCACTTTTACCCGTCTGTAAAAAGTGCCCTCTCCAGACCATGAATGCCGTTTTCACTATGGTGAAAGAAATGCAAATGCCCCTCTTCCCATACCATACCTGGAAAGGGAAGGCAGCGTTCAAGGGAATTGTCTTGTCCAAACTCTCCTGAACTTGAATGCAGCATCTTATGTTGAAAGAATTGCCCTCTCTGTAGAAATCCATGCCGTTAGGCCACATCTCCAGTATTCACTTGATTATGCTTAGTTCAGTGTGGTATCAAGCCCCGAAAATAGCCGACCTCCAAGCTCACAACGCGTTGCGACGCATTGTGAGCTTGGAGGTCTGCTATTTTCTATATTTCCATCAAAAGGCCCTTTTAGAAATGTCAGCCCCGCAGTGGGCACGGTGGCGCAGTGGTTAGCGCTTCGCCTCACAGCTAGAAGGTCCTGGGTTAGATTCCCGCCGGAGCACGCTGTGGGTGCTGGGGGCGTGTTCCTCCCTCCGCGTCATCAGCGCCCACACCCTAGGTGGGGTTGAGGTGGAGTTTGCATGTTCTCCCCGTGTCTCCTAGGGTTGATACCCTCACAAAAACATGCAGTAATCCTGGTCTCTATAATGCCTCCCCCTGGCCACCGGGGCGCCTGATGGAGGGGAAAGGAACTGGTTGGAATAACATGTTCCTTCCATGTGCTACGTCCATCCCAGGGAAATCCCCCGTCAGGTGAAAAGAAGCAACTTGGACTCCTCACGCATAGAAGGAAGCATGAGGTCAGTCTGTTGTCTCCCCAGGCGCGGCAGAGGGAGAGCAGAGCCCAGGATTACATAGGCAAGTGACAATGGGTTACAAAATCGTGGTATAAAAATTATAAGCAAAAAAAAAAGAAATGTCAGCCCCCTGCCTCTCTAACATTCTCTGCACGTCCCTGAGCGGGACGGCGCTAGAGGTGGTCTAGGTGCCAGGACAGGATCTGAGGGTCTGGAGAGGGCTCCTGCCAGGAGAGGCTTGTTGTACGGGATGAGGTTTAGGAACTGGCAGTGAGCACGAGGAACTTACGGTTTAAACCCGACACAAAGGACACGGAAAGTGGGGTGACTTCTCTGTCAGGCACCGCACACATGCAGGGGAGTCAATTGGGTATGGCAGGAGTATGCAGCTGCCATTCCCTGGGTCCAGGGGGGAAAATAAAAGTTACCTTTAAATATGAATGTCTCTTTGTCTATCTGTATTATGTTGTTAAATTACAGTAAAATAACTACAACATTTAACAAAAATGGTCACTTTAACAAGGTATTGTGGCACGTTTACTAACATGCCAAGTTTAGCTGCACTTGAACAATCATTCCAGGCTGCCATATCCAGCCCAAGAAACCGTAGAAACGGGTGGAAATAGAATGTACTTCTTAAGATATGGCAACATGACTGGACACTAGTCATGTTGCCATACCTTAGCTTTTTCTGAACTGACGCCACTGCACACATGGCGGCTGTACGCACCACTGTGTGCGTGTGCGTGTGCGTGTGTGTGTGTGTGTGTGTGTGTGTGGGCTTGCAATACTATCTTTGTGGGGGCCCACAGGTGCCCACAAAGATAGTACAATGTGTGTGTTGGGCTACAGGAGTATTTGTTTTTTTATATTTGGCATGCAGCCCAGGACATACCGGCATACAGGCTGGTTCTCGGAGGGTTTCAACAGCTTTGGATGCCCAAACAAGAGGCAATAAGGCTGTCTAAGTATTGTGCCGTCTCTGCTATAATCGGCAGCCGCCACATATGGCTATAATACTTTGTAACGATCAGGAAGATTTTCCTCACACTTGTTTATTTTTCACATTCTACGATACTTGTCCCTCAAGTATATTAGATAGATACCTTTATAGATAGATATCTTTATTATCCCAAGGGGGAAAATCAGTTGCCCAGAGGCAGCACAGCAGTATAAGGTTATTGACAAAGTAAGAAAAAGATAAAAGAAAAACAAGAGCAGAGTACAGTAAAGAGCAAGGTACATCAAGAGAGGGAACAAATTATATATATATATATATATATATATATATATATACCGGTATATACACATAAAGTGTCCTTAAGCACAACTATCAAAAAAGTTCAGTGTCCTAATCAAAAGTGAACATAGCAGTCAATGCTAGTTAGTGCAACAAGTATCTCACTGTCATGTCAAACACAAGCAAAAATACCCAAAACTACTAACCTAAACTAAGTACCTAACCCTAACCCCAATATTGTCACTTTTGGACCGAAACCTCAGCTCCAAGTTTCAAATTTGTAAAGCCCTGTTTCATCATGCAAGACTGTCGCACAAAACTAGTGAAAATAGCAGATCTACAAGCACGTTGTGTTTAAATCATTTTTTTTAAATGATGAATGCCAAACGAACGGTTTTGGACATACAAGGTTTCCACCCGACAAGTTACAATATTCATACAAGCTCACGCGCTGGCGCGCACGCACGCGTGCACGCGCACACACACACACACACACACACACACACACACACACACACACACACACACACACACACACACACACACACACACACACACACACACACACACACACACACACACACACACACACACACACACACACACACACACACACACACACACACACACACACACACACACACACACACACACACACACACACCTTGGTGTCCTGCAGTGACATGCTGTGAGAACGCGCGCGGGGCTCCCGGGAGACGGGCGTTACCATGGTGATAATCCAGCCAATAGGACAATAGGTGGGAGCGCCACAGTGTACCGCGTCGCCGCCGGCTCCTCATTGGCTGCACACGCAACGCCGTCATTGGCCGGTGCCGTGTTTGTGTGCAAACTAACTGGGTGGGGTCAGGTCATATAGCCTTCCATCTTGCTGGTGACATGGAGGAAAAGTGACCCCCCCCCCCCCCCCCCAACCACACACACTAATTGGGTTTAATTGTTATTTGATACACATGCACGCACACACACCCACACACACAGTAACATGTAACACACACACACACTCAACAGGCCTGAAAATTAAGGCCCAAACTAATTAGCATATAGCCTACATTTTAGGCCCAGCCCAGCCCAAAAACGTCAGGTCCGGTCGGTTATGGTTCGAGTTTGGGCAGAATTTGAAAACTCTAGTATAGATCAGAACATCTAAATTGGACCCTAAATGTCCTAATCCAAACCCTAAAGACTCTATCAGAGTCCAGGGTGAAGAGCTATTCACCACAAATTTTAGGTGTAAAGCTATCCACCTAAAGTGAGAAAACAAGTGGAGGCCATCATAGTCAGTCACGGTGAAGTCCTATCACTGCGACTGACTAGTCTAGATCGACCAATCAGTGAACGGGGTGATGGGCCGATCTGTCTGATAGTAAAAACAGAGAGATGTGTCGGGGTTCGTGGTGGAAAGCTCTTCACCGCGAGTAATGACGCAATGTTGTATTTGCGACCGTAGGTCGCATTTACTACCAAAACCTCCACCGGCTGTCTGTGAGTGAGTGAGTGAGTGAGTGAGTGAGTGAGTCAGTGAGTCCGTCACACTTTTGCCCTGCTCATATCTCCACAACCGTTGCCCCCATCCATGCCAAATTTTGCACACACACTCCTTGACTGCCAAACTACAACCTCCAAGGACCCCCGGAGCCCCAGGGACCCCCAGGTCCCTGGGGGACCCCCAGATGTAAAAAATGACCAAATGTGCTCACACGTCACACGTCACACTTTTTCCCTGCTTATATCTCCGCACCCGTTGACCCGATCCATGCCAGATTTTACACACACACTCCTTGCCTGCCAAACTACAACCTCCCAGAGTCCCAGGGACCCCCAGGTCCCTGGGGGACCCCCAGATGTAAAAAATGACCAAATGTGCAAAAATGACCAAATGACCACCCCAACGGGGCTGCTCACGGGGAATTCCCGGGGACCACCGACTCCTGGTGCTCCAGAACGGATGCAAAAGTGGTGGCGCCCCCAGTGGAGGACCCCCTGCCACTGCAGCGCACATAAAATGCCGTAACTCGGGCTAGGAGCGTCCGGGAGAGCCGGGGCCGGTACCTATTCGTCCGCCAAGGCAACGCGGACACCCCACCCCTCATTTCTCACATGGCCCTATTCTAGCGCCACCTTCAGGCCGATTTTTAAAACACATTTTTGGACACTGCTCCTACAGTTTTTGCCCTAAAATCACGAATATCACTACACAGCATGTCTACACTCATGTCATCAACATGGATCAGGAAGATTTTGGAAAAACACATTTTTGCCCTATTTGTGGAGATAAGCCACCTACGGTCGCTTATCTCCCGATTAGGGAGTCTTACTGGTTTTATGACTTAAAAAGACTACACTGTGGTGGATAGCTTATCACTGCGGTGCCTATATGATAGGGGCTTTAACCTGCCTCAAATATTTGACAATTTTACCAATGTTTGACCAGAGGTACTAAAAAGCTCTTTAAAGTCCTTAAATTGTCTCTTTAGTAATGTGCAGATATACCCTGTATACCAGTGCTGTGTTCTACCTGTAACGCACGTATACAGCATCTGCTGTCGGGAATAAAAATACGAATAACGTCTGCCCTCGTGAAACTTTCAAAGTAGCGTATTTGATAGGCATTATCAGCAGACCGTGTTTTTTTTTTTTTTTGATAACTTTTTTCATGTATTTTTAAGAATTTTCTATTGTATTTACTTTTTTCCATTTTCCCAAAGAATTATTACAAATAAATGAAACATTTTATCGAAAAAACACGACCTGCTCACATATTTGGAGGGTATTATGAGTCACCAGAAAAAAATAATGGATGTTTTTAATGAATCTATCATGGTTAAAATGGAGTTTGAAGTTACAATGGGTGTGTATGGGGAGGGGCCCACATATCGAAATATTGAATCAAGCAACTTACAACCTGTTCAGGGTGTTCATAAAAGCCTGATTGGACGATAAAATGACCAAAAGTTTTTTTGAAAGTGAAACACCCCTTTAACATTTAAGCGAATCATCTGGGGACCCCCGAAAATAATTTGGGGACCCCCCCTGGGGGTCCCGACCCACATGTTGAGACCCAGTGCAGTAGAGGATAGAGTGCGTAGCGAGGCAGGGGGAGTGGGAGCACTAAATTAAAGTAGTGTCCAAGGGGCAATGGAGCACAGACACACACACAATGACAAGAATGTGTGGAGGGCCCGGGTTCAATGGGTTTCACTCACTCACACACACACACACACACACACACGCACGCACGCACACACACACACACGAACACGCACGCACGCACACACACATAAACAAACACAGTGTGGATTAACACTGGATAAATGTCCTGATTGAGACAGCGCCGGGGAGCGAGCGAGAGCTGCTTAAGATGCCAAACTGTGAAATCTCTTTATCGGAGAAGGAGCACGTTTCACACGCTGGCCAGTCTTCTTCATATCGCAGCTTTAATCTTTTTTTTTTTTTTTTTAATGCCCTATTTTATAGCCTACTGCATTCTGGGACAATGTGGGACATGTTTTGAAAGGTTTCGCCCCAAAATACTTTGGTATACCAGGCTGAAAGTGGTTACAGTAAGTCAGTGGGGTTTATAAATATTTAACCAATGGAAAAGTATTAACAAGAACTTCCCAGAAAGTAACATTTTGGTGACATAAAAATGTTTATGTCCAACAGTGACCACATAGGCCTAATATGTGGGAGGGGGATGTAAGAACAAAATAAGTAGGTAAGTGGTAAAAGGTGCATTTATACAGTGCCTTTATCCAAGGCGCTTTACATAGATTGTGCATTACATTCACCCATTCACACACACATTCATACACCGATGGCGGAGGAAACCATGCAAGGCACCAAACTGCTCACTGGGAGCAACTAATTGCTCAAGGACTCTTCGGGACCAACTCTGGGGGAGCCCGGGATCGAACTGCATGGGAACCCATTGGGATTCCTCTGTGTTCTAAGACGGCAACTCTACCCCTGAGCCACTGCCGCCCCGTAAGTAAGTAAAAACCTGTTGGAAACAAGGCAGTGGAACAAGGGAGATGCAGTATAATCTAATGCACATGAACATGTTCAAGGTTTCAAGGGGCAAGAAGACACAGTATCTTGGTGTGAATCTAAACATGAAGTGTGTGTGCACACATGCACATATCGTCGTTGTCGGGTGGAAACCTCGTATCTCCAAGTTTCAAGTGTGTACGTTCTTTCGCAAAGTAAAGCCCTGCTTCATCATACGAGGCCGTCACACAAAGGTAGTGAAAACAGCCGATCTACAAGCACACAACGCCTCGCGGTGCGAGGCGTTGTGTGCTTGTAGATCTGCCGTTTTCACTAGTTTAAATCATTTTTAAAATGATAAATGCTAAACCAACGGTTTTGGACATACAAGGTTTTCATCGGACGACGACGATATTACGCACGCACGCACGCACGCACACACACACACACATGATGAGGTGTGGATCACAGTCTAAATGGGAGATGCATGTGATGTGATGTGAACCACTCCCCTCCGCTCCATGGCTTGGAATCCCATCAAACTGTAGATCGTCTTTGTGCCAAAAAACCTCTCACGTCCAAACCTGGAACTTTTCAGAATTCAAAGCCAAAAGCAGCTAAAAGTAGCAGATCTACAAACTCAGATCCGAGCCGTGTTCCGAGCTTGTAGATCTTCTACTTTTGCTGCTTTTGTGTGACGCTGTGGTATGTGATCGAGTATAGGGGCATTATTTTATGAAGATAAAAACGCCAAAGAGTTAGGGCAGGGGTCTTCATCAGGGGGTCCGTGACCCCTAGGGGGTCCTCAGAGTTACTGCAGGGGGTCCTCCAAATCTTTGTGCGATAGAAACATTTTTTTCTCCTATTTTTTTAATCACTTGAACCCAAGCATCCATATTCGGAGAACTTTAGCCAACAATAGCAGATCTACAAGCTCACAACGCCTTGCAGCGCGAGGCGTTGTGAGCTTGTAGATCGCCTATTTTTTGGCAGATTATAGCTTTGTTGCAGGGGAAAAAAAAGAGTACAGAGTGAAAGGTCAAGTTTATTAAGTATTGACGCTTCATGAATCCAAAATACACTGATGATCGTGCTGTCAAACAATTAAACTATGGAATCTATGAACTGGTTGTGGGGGTCCCTGCTTCATCCGTTTCTCAATTAAGGGGTCCTTGGCCTGAAAACGTTGAAGACCCCTGAGTTAGGATACGGAGATAAGAGGTTTTCCATCATGTAGACTTTCACACACACCCTGCTCCAGCGGAGGCTCCTCGGGACCCACGTGGGTCGTAAAGCGAGCCAGAGTGTCTGATCACTGTTTGGGTCGGGGATTTGTGTGTGTGGGTTTTCTACTGGGGAGGGGGGGGGGGGGGAAGAGGAGGGGGGACTTCCCATGCCCTCCCCTCCCCGACCCGACCCCACAGACGTTTTGATATTACTTCTGCTCCTCTGGGCTGGCACACGCACACAGGGGCGTCACACCAAATTCTGGGCCCTGGGTGCAAGGATTCACTGCGGGCCCCCCCATGAATGTTAACTATTGAAAAATAGCAGATATACAAGCTCACAGCGCGGCACCGAGTGCCGCGCATGCAAGCTTGTAAATCTGCTATTTTTGAAAAATCGTGAAAATGTGTGCCAAGAAACCTATGTTTCCATGTCAGTGACGCTCAAACTTTTTCATGTGAAGGACCCCCCCCCCATCTCAAAATATTTAGTTCCAGGGACCCCCCAGAAGCAAAATTTGAGTTACAAATGTTCATTAAAAAAATACATATATTCAAAGATTTGCGCACATTTTCACGACTTTTCAAAAATAGCAGATCTACAAGCTCGCAGCGCGGCACTCGGTGCCGCGCTGTGAGCTTGTATATCTGCTATTTTTCAATAGCTAAAGTTACTAGGGCCCCTCCACCTTGGGCCCTGGTAACTCAGTCCCACTTTCCTACCCCTTGTGACGCCCCTGCATGCACACACACACACACACACACACGCACAAACGCACACACACACACACACACACACAGAGCATATCAGATGTCCAGTATCGCTCCCTCTCATCTCTGGCTCCCAGCGCATCCTCAGAGCAGCATAAGTGCGTCTGCAAGTGGTTATAGGATTGGGAGGGGGGTTATAGGAGGGCCCCTGCATTGTGTTGAAGGGCCCCCGCGGTGTGATGACCCCCGATTTTCTTTCTCATGTCATCAGCCTGATGATGACACCGCCGGAAATAGATCACATACGTACGATCGCGCACAGTGTCGCGATGAAATGCATCGTGCTGCTCTCTTCTTCCCCTCTACACCAACACTTTTTGCCGAAAATAGCCGATCTACAAGCTCACAACGCCTCGCAGTGAGCTTGTAGATCTGCTGTGTTTGGCTAAAGTTCTGAGAATATGGACACTAGGGTTCAAGTGGTTAATATAGAAAAGATTTGGAGGACCCCCTGTAGTAACTCTGAGGACCCCCTAGGGGTCCCGGGCCCCCTGTTGAAGACTCGTGTTCTATATCAATAAAGGCATAAAAGCCCAAAAACAAATCTTTAAAAAGAAACAAATATTCATCGTGCAAACTAGATTATTGGTTATGATCCGAATTACTGCATGCTCAGTCCGTTTGACAACTCAACACTCACTCTCTCACACACACACACACACACACACACGCACACACACACGCACGCACGCACGCACGCACGCACGCACGCACGCACGCACGCACGCACGCACGCACGCACACACACACACACACACAGAGCTGCCTGAACAGACAACCTCTCAGCTAAATGAGCTGCGACACACTTGGCGAGGAGCGGCCCTCCACCACCTAATTAGTGTTATGAGTTATTAGTGCTCTCATGGAGAGATGAGCGACTAAATATTTACCCTCCGGTGTCGTGGTGTCGACAAACACTGATGCTGCCTGTCTGTGTACAGACTAGGGGTGTAACGATACATTTTAACAGCGATACGATACGCATCACGATACATGGTTGACGATACGATACAGGGACGATGTTGGTTCATTCATGGCGATACGATACGATTCGATTCAATGATTTAAAATCACACATCACGATACATGGTTGACAATACGATAGTATTGTAAGTAAAGTAATCACTGTGATTCTCTAGCAAATACATGGACATTATGTTTCAACACATATGGACAAGCCCGCACCTTGACATGAACCCAGAGATTACACACATTTATCGATAGACCAAGAGTAGCTATATGGAATGGAAAAGTAATTAGACCCCTCTTTTTCATTGTCCCTCTTAACTCTTATACTGCCAGATTATTTATTTATTTATTGGGTCTGGTGCCATCAAAAAGCGGCTTACCTTTGCAACGTTATAGTAGATTGATAGACTTTGTTTTTTTGCCTTTCATGCCTGCCTGGTCTGCACTTTCACAGACCAGGCAGCAGAGGGCGGCGTAATGCCATTAATGTGAATTTGGCCGTTCCGTCTTGCCATAGATTGGGAACACACATTGGCCACAAAGCCCCAGGGCCAGAGAAAATCAACACGGAAGAGAATTGGTCTCCGTTGATGTTAACGCATAATGGATTTTTAAGACCATCACTGCTCGCCATGTGATTAAAGTACACGGCGGTGCGACCCCTCATCAGCTTAAGGACATCAACAAGGTAAACGAACGAACGGCCGTATTGGCGCGGCTCACTCTCTAGAATTGGGGCGAACAGGAACGTCCAAAGTAGTATAAGAGTTAAAATTGCTAAATACAATCAATTATTTGCATTGCAAAACGATTCGATACCGATTATTTGCATTGTAAAACGGTACGATACAAAGCCAAAGCGGTACGATATTTGCTTTTGCATATCGATATAGTAGATCATTGTAAATTAAAATAAATGTTTCGATAGTTACTATATCGTTACACCCCTAATACAGACCTAATGTAATGTGTGGTTATTAGCAGCTGTGTAATTACAGCATCACTCCGGTTCACATGATGATGATGCAAGCTGCTGGTGTACGTGACTGTGTGCATGTGTACGTGCGTGCGTGTGTGTGTGTGTACGTGAGTGCGTGTGTGTGCATGTGACACGGGCGGGGTTGTGTTTGGATATTAATCCTGTGAATTACGCCAGGCATTGTTTCAGCGTCTCTAGTTGGTCGTTTCGCAAGCAACAGGCCAGTATACTGTTACTGTTGTGGGCCTACTACATACTAGTGGTGTGAAGTAACTAAGTACATTTACTTATACGCACTGTACTTAAGTACAATTTTGAGGTATTTGCACTTTACTTGAGTATTTCCAATTTCCAATAACTTTTACTTCCACTCCACTACATCTTGGATCCAAATATTGTACTTTTACTACATTTATTCGAAAACTTTAGTGACTTTGATACTTAGATACTTAGATTTTGATTATTACAAAACATACACGTCAGCCCTTTATAGATTTCAGCCATTTGAAATGTGACACGTTGTGAGCTTGTAGATCTGCTATTTTCAAAAGATCTATACTTTTGAAAACTTGACATGGGACATTCCGAGTACATTTCGATGCCCATCATTTTTGCACTTTTACTCAAGTAAATGCTTAATCCCATTTTACTTGTTAGGTCACGGTCACACCAAAGTATGGTTGCCAGCTGATAAGCGGATTCTGCCAATGCATTTCATGGAAATGGAGCTGAAGAAATCTGCCATTTACGGATTTTTGCAAAAAACCTACTTCTTCCACCACTGCTGTGAATGAGCTGATTATACAGGACTAAACTTTAAGAGGCTTTAGCAGGTGCCAATGCTTCTAAATGTACATAAACACTGTAAACGTACATTAAATACAAACACTACTGTACATGAGAGCTAATTAGTGGAGTATATAATGTAACCTTGCTATCCAGCAGAAACCTCTTATCTCGTTGGGGGTACGGTGGCGCAGTCGGTAGTGCTGTCACCTCACAGCTAGAAGGTCCTGGGTTCGATTCCCGCTGTCGACGCTGGCGGCGTGTTCTCTCCTTCGCGTCATCAGCGGCCATACCCTGGGTGGGGTAAAGAAAAAGCAGTAATCCTGGTCTCTTGATGGAGGGGAAAGGAACTGGTTGGAATTACGTGTTCCTTCCAAGGTCAACCGGGGAAGCTCCCCCTGTCAGGTGATAAGAAGCGGCCTGCACACTCCTCATGTACTTAAAGCAGAAATAAGCAGTTTTCTGCTGACATAAGCAGGAATCATGCAATTGCTTATTTTTATTTTTTATTTTATTATATTCAGGCAGCTAACAATGCTCCCTAAAACAAATTAGTCTCTGTGGCGCTTCTAGCAGCCGCAGTCTACCTCCAAAACTATTATCTTATCTGTAAGAAGCTCTGTCATTAGCAGCTAAAAGGATTGACTGACAGGTCAACCAATCTGAACAAGAACAAGAGGCGGTCCTAATTGGTCTGTTATTTTGGATGGGCACCCAGTTTAATCGACAAATGACAGAACTTCTCACAGATAAAAATAATAGTTTTGGAGGCTGATTGTAGCCCCAGGAAGAAGGAACTGAATAAAATACAATTTAAATCATTTTATAAAATAAGCAATTGCATGATTCCTGCTTATGTCAGCACAAAACTGCTTATTTCTGCTTTAAGGAAGCATGAGCTCAGTTCGGGGCTCTCCCCAGGTTGGCAGAGGGAGAGCAGAGTCCAGGATTACAGCTTAGGCAACTGGCACTGGGTGAGAAATGGGTTACAAAATCGTGGGATAAAGACTTAAAAGAGAAACCTCTTATAACTCCATAATCAAACTTTTTGTTTTTTCATAAATTAACGTCTTACTTGATCATACTACAGCGTCACACAGATCTGCTGCTTTTGAGACAGAGATGAGGAAAGCCGCTAAAGAAACGGTATAGTACACAAGTTGAGAAGCAACTCCTCATTGAGCGTATAGACTACTATCTCCTCAGTCCTCAGGCACCAACCTCCCAAGGAGACAGTGGTCTACGCTCAATCGTTTCAGGACTCAGGGGCATCACAAGGGAGGGGGAAGTGGGACTGAGTTACTAGGGCCCAAGGTGGAGGGGCCTTAATTATTTAGCTATTGAAAAATACCAGATATACAAGCTCACAGCGCGGCACCGAGTGCCGCGCTGCGAGCTTGTAGATCTGCTATTTTTGAAAAAGTCGTGAAAATGTGCGCAAATCTTTGAATATATATGTATTTTTTTAAGCAAACATTTGTAACTCAAATTTTGCTTCTGGGGGGGTCCCTGGAACTTAATATATTGAGATAGGGGTCTGTGGCCAAATATAATTTTGGGGATCCTTCACATGAAAAGGTTTGAGCACCACTGACATAGAAACAGGTTTTTCAAAAAAACCTTGCGCAAACTTTCACGATTTGTCAAAAATAGCAGATCTACAAGCTCGCAGTGTGAGCTGCGAGTTTGAATATCTGCTATTTTTCAATAGTTAAAGCACAAAATAATGCGTTACCAGTCTAAAAGGGTTAAACCCCCTCCCCCTATGAAGAACATTCATGGGGGGCCCGCAGTGAATCCTTGTACCCAGGGCCCAGAATTTGGTGCGACACCCCTGTCAGGACTGGACATGGCCCCTGCTTGGCCAGCCTTCACAGATGGTGCAGCAGCCCTCTATAGCCCACTGTGTGCTCGTGGAGAGGAGCGAACTATGGAGGACATCGTAGAAGCCTGCCTTCTCCAAAGACTGGAAGGAGGATAAAGGCCTCTCCATACTTCGACAGAACCGAACTTTTCGGTTGAAAAATAAACTTTTTTATTTTTTATCTTTTCCGAAAAAAAAGCGTCGGATGTTCATACTTCGCTCCTGTTCGGAGGGTTGGCACGTTGGAAGTTGGAAGCGGTGTCACGCATTGTGGAGGTTATGGAGGAGGAGGAAGACGAGGAGGAAATGTTAGCGGAGGCAGAGAGGAGGAGGAGGATTTTGCCCTGCTTTGTGCGGCTGAGGAGGAGGCGACTCAGGCGAGCACATCTAGCCGTCGGTGGTGTCCGCCCGCTAATACGGGCATGGCCTGTATCAGACTCTCGTTCAGGGGATGAGAGGGGCATGGATGAGGAGAAACATTTTGAAATAATGAGAATGTCTGCCAGTCGTTTTGACGACCTTCTCGTCCTTCTGCGTCGTGTCGCGCCGCTCATTGAGCATGCACCGACACGGGTCGCAAAGAAAAAACAAAAGCTAAAATGTACAGTAGCCTCGTGTCACCAGGCTTTCCAATGTACAGTAGCTGGGGGGGGAGGGGGGGGGGGGATCCAACCGACCAATCACGTTTGCCGTTTCACCGAACCTGATTTCGGCGAGTGACAACATCTCTTTGTGCAAATTTCAGAACTATTGTTCGGAGAAAAAGCATTCCAGAACTTTTGAGGAATTAAATTTTATAGTTGAAAAGGACCTTTTGACCGAAAACGGCGGTTTCGGTCAAAGTATGGACAGGCCTTAAGTCATCCTCCATACAGCAGACCAGGAGGCAACTGCTTGGCTTAAAGGACTTGTCATTCGCTAAATTAATAAAGTGAGCAATCGGTCTAAAATTGGTCTAACAGAGAAAGGTTTTTAGACGTCTAAGGACATTGATTAGACGTTATTTCAACAGCTGTAGACGGTCTAATCAACGTATAGTCTAAGCTTAGACATCTAACAAAAACCTTCACTGTTAGACCAATTTTAGACTAGCGTTTTTTAGACGTATCCACAACTTTCCAACATCCCATCGTGCATTGCGCAGAAGTTGCACGGAGCTTCCGGTGCCGCAGCCGAGTGTGATCTACAAGCTCACAACGGTTGCATCTGCGACGCGACGTGAGCTTGTATGTCTGCTGTTAACCGGAAGTGTGGTGAAAACAATTCTCCAATTAAATTCCTGCGGAAAGAGGTGGATAGACAACGTCTAATAGCCCGAAAAATGCTCAGTGGGTCCTTTAGCTCCCGTTTCCCACAATGACTCTCAGGAAATAATGTGATCCTTCATTAGGGCACCGTGATCCTAGATAATCCAACAACTACTGCCAGCTGTCAGCTACCAATTAGACATGTTGTATAATAGCTTATAGCACTTCCTTATAGCCTTATTTGACTTAATGTAACCTCGCCTACCAGGCTTTCTGAGAGAAAGCCTGGTGTTCGTTCACAACAGGCCGTTTGGTTTCCGCCTAAAGCGCGGAAACAACTAGAAGAAGCGGCGTCGCTTTGATTTGGTTCCCTCCGCTTGTTTCACCAATCCTTATTAAAATGCTCGAGTAGCCTAGTGGTCTTGCCAGTCGCTAAAAGTTGGACTAAAAGATGCACATACCAAACAAATTTTTCAAAAGCAAAACTACTCCGCATCAAAGAGTTTATTAGGTAGGCCCTAAAAGTGTGTCCTTGAGCGCAGGGGAATATTTTGGGTTAAAACTGAATCTGGTTTGATCTTTCCGGCAAATTGTAGTCCTTTGAGTACTACAACATGACGTGTTGTGGTTTCTGCTCCAGACCGGTTACAAACCTGAAAAGTGAAGTGATCCCAGACTAGACTTAATGTGCCATAGGCGATGTAAAAAAGAACACACACACGCGCGCGCACGCACACGCACACACACACACACACACACACACACACACACACACACACACACACACACACACACACACACACACACAGTGTGGTGCATTGGTCCCGTCACCGTCCCATATCTTTTCTGACCAGTGTCACTCCTCTCACGCGCACGGGCATGCATCAACCCCCAAGTTCACACCTCGACAACATTTAGTGTCACAGCAGGGCGATTTAACAAAGAGATGAGCCTATATATGCATATCAATACACCATTGTCTGAACCTGTCAACTCCAGTAATGTACTGTAGGTGTTAAGCGAAGTGCGCGACGTCATTAAAACCGTGTACCCCCAAACACTGAATCACCAATGCAACACCACGCACGCACGCACGCACATCATTTTTTTTAAGGGCAAAAGGACAGAGTAGGATACACAGTAAAAAAAAAACAGTGTTCATTTATCAGTTTCTAACTCTTGACAGTGTCCAAATGGAACCAAATGGACCCTCATCTGTCAGAGTTGACAGAAGACCAGGGCTCATACCAGTAGCCTAGCACAGCTAAACAATCCACCCATGTTAAAACAACGAGGGGATGTATACTGCAGTTAGCTGCATTAGTATATAGTCTGGCTATGCCAGGCTATCATACCAGTGTCAGACTGAATCTGAATGAACTCTTCAGTTCTGGAGTGTGTTCTTCCTTTTCACTGCTTCTTAATACGACCGGGAACACAAATCTGTGTCACTTTAGATTTTAACCACTTTAACCATTATTGTATGCTTTAACTATTGTAAATAGCAGATATACTAGCTCAAAGCGCAGCACCGAGTGCCACGCTGCAAGCTTGTAGATCTGCTATTTTTGATAAATCTTGAACATCTTGAACATTTGTGCAAGATTCCATAAATGTCTTCTAAATCCTTCTAAATCAGTGGTTCTCAAACATTTTCATGTCAAGGACCCAAACATTACATGTATTTGGCCGTGGACCCCCATCTAAAAATTAGTTGTTCCAGGGACCCCCCCAGAAGCAAATATTTGAGTTACAAATGATATATTCAAAGATTTGCCAACTATTTCACGATTTTTCAGAAATAGCAGATCTACAAGCTTGCAGCATGGCAGTTGTGCCGTGCTGTGGGCTTGTAGATCTGCTATTTCTCAATAGCTAAAACATAAAATTATTCCAGGTCTTAAAAGAATGAGAGGAACTTTAAAAGAACCTTTTGCAGGACAATAGCACCCCCTACTGACAAACACAGATACATGTGCTACTTTGAACACCTTTTTACAATCCATTAGGTCAATAATATTTATTAACACTGAAAACCGTGCCATCATCACATTAACAATATATTCATAAAAGACAGAAATGTCGTCGAATAAAAGAAGACATTTGGTGCCTTCAAAATGTGTAACAGCTTCTGTAGAGCAATATATTACAGTGTCAAATAAGCTATATGTGAAAGGGACCCGACGTCAACTTTCCTGAAATAATTTTGGTCGCCTTGTTAAACAATAACTCAATAAACTCAGGTGCAAAACATTATTTAAAAAGTACAGTAGAATGTAACCCGTTTTCTTTATTTATATTAATTTACATTCCTTAAAGCTGCAATCTGTAACTTGTTTTTAATTTATAAAAGCATATCTTTTCTGAACCCATCTGCTCTGAACTGCCCGTACCACAAACAAATAAAATAAAACATATTGTCGTTGTCGGGTGGAAACCTCGTATCTCCAAGTTTCAAGTGTGTAAGTTCTTTCGCAAAGTAAAGCCCTGCTTCATCATTCAAGGCCGTCACACAAATGTAGAGAAAACAGCAGATCTACAAGCACACAATGCCTCGCGGTGCGAGGCGTTGTGTGCTTGTAGATCGGCTGTTTTCACTAGTTTAAATCGTTTTTAAAATGATAAATGCGAAACGAACGGTTTTGGACATGCAAGGTTTTCATCGGACAACGACGATGTTCTATATCATCTCTGTTGGGGGGAAATCTCATTACGGTATGCCCTTAACCGATACTTTTCAGGATTCAAATAGCAAAAATAGCAGATCAACAAGCTCTCAAAATGCCAGATGTGATGCTGTTGTGTGCAACTGTAGTGTGATAAGATATGGCATTAATTTACCAAAAACTAAAAAAGTTAAAATATGGCCATAAAATGTTTCTACCCAACAGTCATGATATATACATTATTGTAAGGCGTTATAGCCCAACAGTTTGCAGCTTTAATCATTTACTTTCCTTCATTTAAACCAGAGCAATGTGTCTTAAAGGACGACTTTGTTTTTTTTTACAACAAGGGTTCATATTTTAGATTGTAGAGAAAAGAAAAGATGATTGTTAAAAGGTTTTCATTTACTGCTTTCTATTGTTTTAGTGATTTTAATTTATTTTGATTTCAGTGGGTGGGGGCATGCGTACAAGTGGCTAAATATGTATTTTTAGACACAATAAGCCCATTCCCAAGATGCACCGCAATCTTTCATGGACAGATGTGACTTGTAAGGGGGCTCGTAGTGTTACTGTAAATAGTAATAAAGAAATCACCGGCTTATTAAACATGCCCCCACCCACTGAAATGTCAATTGCTAAAATGGCAATAGAAAGCAGTAAATGAAAACATTTTAACACTTATCTTTTCTTTTCTCTAATTACAATCTAAAATATGTTGTAAAAAAAAAAGTAGTAGTAATAAACAAACAAACCAGTGGCTACTAGACTGTCAAACAAATAAAACGTCCCAGAGTCTAGATCTATAAAATTCCCACAAATATTTGAGATAACAGTTTGTCCAACATGTTTTCAACTGGAAGCTCTTCATAGTAAACAGCAGACAGGTACAAAACACACAGGACGTGAGGTACAAACAAAGGCACAATGGAGACGTTACAAACCCATGGTGAAAACTACACTACCAGAACATTACAAATACACAGTCAGGCAGTATGTCTTCTACACAGCACAAGCCTCAGTGTTCATTTATCCATTTGAAGAATGTACAACGCCCATTTGGTTGCATTTGTACAAGTAAAGGGGAGCACACACTAGACGCGGGCGGGTGCGCAGTGTCACGTTGCGATATTGACGCACGTGAAGCGTCGCACGGTAACCCCAACTGGATGCGGCGTGCTGCCACACAGCACATCCATTTCCCCCGGTGGAGAGAACCATGGGAGAAAATGTTCACCGCGCGGCAACGCTGGAAAAATAGAACAGCTGCGTATCGGCGCGGCAGACCCGCGGCTGCGCACGGCTGCCGCCGCCGGAGTGGGTTAGTTCATTAAAAATAATGGGGCCGTATGTTTTGACGTGTCGCTTCCGCGCCGCCTCCGCGCCGCCTCTGCGTCCGGTGTGTGTTTCCTTTAAAAAGGGGTGTAACTTAAGTGATATGTATTTGTTAGAATTTGTTAAATAGTTCTATATACTTAACCTAAGGGCGAGAAGCGACCTCGCCCTAAAGGTCTCCATAGATCTCCATATATGGGCATAAAAGGGACAAGGACGGAATTGGTCAGATGTCAGAATAGGTCAGCTATACAGTATCCTTCTTCTGAGCCGGGATGAGGTGTCACGCACTGTGACTCACGCAATCACAGGGTATGTAGGTTTTATATAGTAAGTGCGCCCTACGGTCGCAATAATAATTTCTATAGAGTTTGTTCAGTAACTAACAGGCGTCTCCGCCATCTTTTTTTCTTTTTTGAGCGGTGGTAAACCGCTCCATAGAGTGGCTGTGCGTGTGTCTGTAGCCACTTTTTCCTCAGCGTTTTGCCATAGCAATGTGTGTGTGTGTAGCCTGTATTACATCACCAATTACATCCTAGACCTATATCCTAGTCTGAAGACGTTATGCAAGCACGACCACCGCTCACTTCACATTGGGTGTGATTTTTTTTTTTTTTTTTTTCAGGTCGGGATACCGACTTCATCCAATCAGGAGAGAGAAAGACTGCGAGCAGAGAACTGAATCTGGAAGTGATGTGGGGGGAAAGCAGAAATAAATACTACTAAACAAACAGGAGGGGACCCAGTATAGAGCCCTGGGGAACACCGTTGGTTAAGTGAACACTGAGGATTTGACTGTGGACCACTATATGGCATCAGTGGGTCGGTTGGTTTGGTCACTGTTGTATCGTTGGCTGCACAGAGAGTTAACGGTGATCAGTTCAGGCATGCACATCAGCACGGACAGAGTGTTCTCATGCTTGTCTTCAAAGGGCACTTTGTGGCTTAACATTCTTTCTTTGGTATAAATTGTTGTCCTCGGTGGAGTGTGTGTTTGTGTTATTTACAACAGAACTGTGCTTTTCAGCAGTGATTCTCAAATGTCTCTAAGACCCTCCAAATGGAAATATGAAACTATTTTTTGCCAGGGACCCCCCTCTAAGAAGAGGTCTTCGGACCCCCTCGAAAGCCTAATGCTGAATCTCACGGGATTATTATTCCTAATTAAGAATTTTGTCCAAGGGGCGCCCGCTGGCCTACTGGTCCGGGGCGCATACCACATGGGCTTTGTGTAGCCTGGCGGCGTCGCCAGTTCGATTCCCGGTCCGGACGACCTTTGCCGTGTGTCACTCCCCGTCTCTCTCCCCATTTCCCCTGTCAGTCTGCTATCCTATAAAATAAAGGAATAAAAAAAGCCCCAAAAAACTAATCATTAGTAGAATAATTTCGTCCAAGAAATGTACGTGTTGCTATAAATTGTCATCATTATTACCGGTATTACACATTTTCCCACAAAGTTTCCACAATATTTTGAATGTAACCTGTATATAATGGAGTTTAAGTGTTCCTCATTCTACTGGGGACCCCCTAGAACCCCCTCAAGGACCCCTGGAGGGGTCCCTGGACCCCACTTTGAGAACCACTGCTTTCCCACAGCATGACATTATTATGGAGTGTTAATCTAAGAGTTTAAAAAGGCTGTTAAATTAACACTCAGCGCTTTGTGGTGTAAAACTGTTGACACATTAGTCCTTCATGAGTTTCTCCACCAATGGCATCTTAATTAAAGTGATGCTTGTTTACAGCTCAGTAACCATAATCCATAACTCATGGAATTAATGTCAATTCCTCTTCTTGTTTGTTTGGCCTCTCTTTGCTGCAGAAGAGAACGCAATGTTTGACACAGGAACTCACTTGAACCGCACGTTTCCCCACAGTTTGGCCGTTCAGCATTTTGCAGCTCCAGGCTTTTTAGGAAGCGAGTCCGCTCTCTTCTCTAGCGCCACCTGGAGTTCCCTAGGAGGAAGAGAGCGGCGGCGTCACCGGGTCAACTCGGAAAAGCTGACCCAGGCAGTCTGACTTCCCAACGCCCCCAAAGGTGCTGAAGCACTTTCAACCCCGCTGTCCATACTGTATTTTGGGGACAAAAACGTTCAAAACATAATCTTTTTCTCAAAAACATTTTAACACATTCCCTGCCATAGCCAGGGTTTCCCGAGTTTCCAAACCAGAGTTTTCAGAGATTTATATTTATTTAATTTGATTATAAAAAGAAATAAAAAGATTAAACAATTACCGACTTCTTTATCCTGTTTCCGTTTGCTTACTGTGTAAAACAGCTGCAGCTAACTCGAGAACGGAGGCACGGATTTCCAAGCACAACCTTTTTTGTTTGCTGTGAACGGCGTGCACACGCGTGTATGATCGTGCACGATGGACACGCACACACCCAAGTTAAAAGGTAAGAAAAGTCCAGCAGTCTGATACGAAAGACGATTTTGATTAGCTGGCAGAGAATGTTGTTGTTAAAATGCTTTACGATACCAGATAAAATAGCATATCTACGAGATGTAGCGGATCTCGTAGACAGGCTATTTTAGCATAAAACAGGCCTAAAGTGGTTAAGGTTAGGGGGAGTCCAGGGGTGTCAGCTGTGCCCCTCTGCCTGCCTGCCTGTGGGGGGTCCCTGGCTGTAGACTCAGGGCTCCAGGGGGTCCTCGTCCACAGGACCGTGGGTGGGGCTGTTGTGGGTGGAGCCGTACGACTGTGGAGACTTCACTGAGTCAGCGCTGTAGGACGACTCAGCATGAAGCACTTTGGGAAGGTACACCTGTACACAGAGAGAGAGAGAGAGAGAGAGAGAGAGAGAGAGAGAGAGAGAGAGAGAGAAGAGCCCTCAATACCCTCATACATGGATAAATACTTCTCTCCAAAATCAGTGATGTCCACAACCACAAAACACAAAACAACAAACATGGTAAAGTTCTCCTTCTACTACTCAGCAACCATAATGTGGAAATGCCCCGACACCATCCATTAAAGCAGTTTTTCCTCAAACCTCCAAATGTCAAGGTCTCCCCTTAACTCTGGCAGTATACAAATGGAACAAAACTAACCTGTCCATTTGTACACTGTCAGAGTTACAGGCTTGTAAGGGTCAAGTCCCTGTAATGCACTTTGAGAACCACTGCATGAGAGGATGTGTAAGACTGGTTTCTTTCTAAACTGGCCTGAAAAATCATCTATCAGGAAACAACAAAATGTAGTATAGTATAGTTTTTATAGATTTATTGTCAGACAAAAGAACATCATTCCAACAACACTTACCAGGTGGCTGTCTGCAAGTCCATCATCATCATCCTCTTTCACCTGCAACACACCACAGCATGAGATGTGAGCGCGCACACACGCACGCACGCACACGCACACGCACACACACACACACACACACACACGGTTGACGAGAGAGACTCACCACATAAGTGAGTGGACTGAGGTACTTGAAGTGTCCAAATAAGGAGTAGCTGAGACCGATGAAGATTGTGATGCACAACACCACCAAGGTGAAGAGAGACGTCACCGCCATGAAACCTGATGACACACGCGCATGCACGCACGCACACACGCACACACGCGCACACGCACACACACACACACTAGAGAGATTAGAATTACAGTATCAATATATTGGCTATGTGCTAGTAAAAAGGGCTCCACTAAAGGCTCTGGGCTCCGATGGTCTATGGTGGCTAAGGCGCATCTTTAAAAAAAACATAATAGTATATACTAGTCCTGTGCCCGGGGGCTATGCCCACTCACAGTATACGAGGGATTGAATGTAGGAGTCTCAGAAGTAATGTTGGAGAACCCAGACCGGTGCCCATTGGCTAGAACAGTCACCATTGACGTCCAGTTGTTATCGTCAGCATGCAGACAGACAGCTGGTGGCAACACTGTTTATATCAGTGATGACATTGTAAGCATGCGCATTTCCAAATTTGGGCATTGTTTCAGCATGTGGCTGTTACCATGGTGGTGACACTGTTTAGTATCAGTGCTGTCAGCATGCTCATCTCCAAATGTGGGCATTGTTTCAGCAAGCAGCCATTAAAATGGAGGATGTCAGCATGGTGATCTCCAAATGTGGGCATTGTTTCAGCAAGCAGCCGTTACCATGGAGGATGTCAGCATGGTGATCTCCAAGTGTGGGCATTGTTTCAGCATGCAGCCGTTACCATGGCAGCGACACTGTTTAGTATCAGTGATGTCAGCATGCAGACAGACAGCGGATGGACGGACAGACATTCGCTAAATAAATAGTTAAATAATAATAAATAAAAAAGACGCCAATACATGCTCCTTTCGACAAGTCTTTCGGTTCGGACGGGATTTCAGAACTATAGTTCAGAGAGTCAGGATATCTGTACGTACAAGAGATCTGAGACAAAGTTCAGAGACAAAGATCTGCCTGACACAAAGTTCTGAGAAAAAGTTCTGTCTGACACAAAGTTCTGACACAACATTCTGAGAACGCCCATCAGAAGTTCTGAAGGATGTTAATTTGTAGTTATGTCACCTTCCCTTACGAAGGAACGTTTGGAAGTGGGAAAGAGCTGGGCTTTAGTGACCAAAGCCTCGCTATTCAAACGAACTTGGTCAGGAGTCGATTCCAGAACCTTGCGGTCCATAAAGACTGACTGCTCTACTGACTGAGCTACCGGTGTGTGTGTGTGTGTGTGTGTGTGTGTGTGTGTGTGTGTGTGTGTGTGTGTGTGCGTCTCACCCATGCGCAGCACAGAGAAGAAGTAGAGCCAGATGAGACAGATGATGGGCGCGGCCAGGGCTTGATTGACAGCTCCCAGGTGCACTTGGCGGTCGAGGCGGGCGGGCAGGTAGGCGAAGTACAGGTTGTGTTTATCTACCAGGTGTTTCAGCATGAGATATAATAACCCTATGACGCACACACACACACACACACACACACACACACACACACACACACACACACACACACACACACACACACACACACACACACACACACACACACACACACACACACACACACACACACACACACACACACACACACACACACACACACACACACACACACACACAATATAAGCCTGCATAGACGATAAAATGACCAAAAGGTTTTTTTTTTTAAAGTGGAACATCCCTTTAATACATCATAATTCCTTCACATTCTTCTGTGAAGGAATTTTCTTTAAAGATCTATAATTTCAGTATACATTACTTTGTTGTGTGACAGGACATATCAAAAGTTAATTAATTAAATGATAAAAGCATTTGACATTTCATCCAAAACCCATACAGTGATTCTATCATTTATGAGGAAGCTGTGTAGAAATAGAGTATAGTACTTTTATAATAGAAATAGAAATCTTCCTTTATGAATCATTACGACACACTACAAAAAAAAAACACTTTAAATGTCGAAAACAATTTGTAATTCACCATTTATGAAACCATCTTTTCAAATGTTAAATAATAGTAATTAAACACCAGTTTGAGTCAAACATTTCAAGCCAACCCAGCCTGCAGTAAGACTGGACTAGAATCATGCATGCAGTCATGAATCATGAAAATACACAACTAAATATAGCTCACTGTAAGAACAACCAGGACTTCAGATCATCTTTCTACTTTAATTTAGAATTACAATTCCATCAGAAACACTGTCTCCCATATCATTGAGTGACTAATACAACAATCATTTAACAGGACATTACATTACACATTGCACATTACACTGTAGAACACAGTAGCGTTACTAGTTAGTAGTACCCCCCCCCCCCCCCCCCCCCCATAAAACATGATCATCAGGTATTATGATTATACTGTTCATTAAGTATGCCTGGTTGTCAGGTGGGTGGTGCCCCAGCTGAAGTTAGCCACACCCACAGTGTTGGGTGAATGGTGAAAGGGGAGGGGATGAGTTCATGATGTCAATAAATCGATCAGGCCTTTTGACTCGGGTAGAAACCTCATATAGATGTGCCACTTCAGAACTTCAGACGTCATGCCATCGGCAAGACAGTGGATTGTCAGTAAATTGTTAGAAACATTGACAGTGAGAAAGGAGGGCATTTGTAAAGGTGTTGTTATGTAAATGCTGTTCACATTCTTTTTTCCCAATGAAAAGAAGTGCTCTACAAGCTTGAGCTTGTAGATCTGCTAATTTTGATGCTTTCGTGTGATGCTGTACTATGATCAACTAGGGCATTCATTTGCAAAAAAAGAAAAAAGAACACAAAAAGTTAAAATAGCAATGATATACCTATACTACTGTACTATAGTAACGTTCCCCTTTAAATACATCATCACATTGTCTAATTATCCACAGTCACACTGATCTTCCTCGGTGAGATCTTCAGAGGGACGGAAAGAGCAGTGTTAATGAACGGATAGAGTGCGTCAGTGAACGTGTGTGTGAAGGTGTGTACGTGTGTGCTAGTATCAGGATCAGAGAATGACAGCTTCCCTTCATCCCAGTCCAGCTGGACTCTGATCCTCTGAGGTTTCTGCTTCAGTGAGAGAACAACCGACCCTAGTCTGGAGCCAGCTGTGTATTCACCTTCGTCTAACCCTACCCTCCAGTGTTGACCCCCTCCGTCTCCCTTCCTCTGGTACGGCTCTCCTAACACGCCCAGTCTCCATTGTGCATTGTCTCCAACCTCAACGTCCCAGCTGCGAGTCCCTGAGTTGAAGCCCTCAGAACCCAGGACGAGACCATACTGGTCAAACCTCTCTGGGTTGTCGGGAAGCTGCTGTATTTTTCCATGTTTCACGCTGGTCAGATCATCAGACAGGGTGTATTGTGGATGGGCAGTGTTGGGGTCCAGAATGACAGGAGTGTAGGAGACAATGTCCTTCATCTTGATCCAGACTCTGCAGGTCAGGTTTCCCAGGTGTTTGGTCACGTCTATCAGAGCTCCTGAGACCGGCTGTGGGTCCTGCAGTGTGAGCTGGACTCTTTCCATTCTTTCCTCCTCTATGGCTCTGATGTTGTTTGAAAGGGTCAATATGTCTCTGTTCAGACCCTCAATCTTCTCCTTCATCATCTGACTCTTCTGCTGCTCTTCCTCCCTCAGTGCAGTGATGCCGGCCTCCTCTTCCTCTTGTAGAAACTGATGCATCTTCTTAAACTGCTCCTTAATCTGTGTCTCTGTGTTCCGGGCCTGGACTTTGACTGTGACGAAACAGCAAAACACATTAGTCTTAACCTTATTAAAGAGCTTCAGTTTGTCTTGCAAAGCCTTCAGCGATTTCCCGACTTCTTCCTTGTGATCCGGAGCAGCTTCATCGATGGGTCTTAAACTGTGGTTGGTGCGTTTTTTAGAATCTCGACTTTGCCTCTCCCGTATGAAGGCTTCACACTGGTTCTTCAGAGCCAGGTTACGGGGCAGATGATCTGTCGGATGTATTTCTTTACAAACAGGACATTGCTTTATTCCCTTCTGTCTCCACCATTCCTCCACACAAGCCTTACAAAAGTTGTGGGTACACAACAGGACGACAGGATCTTTAAAGATCTCACAACAGACGGGACAGGAATAATCCAGAACAGACGACCTGCGAGCCATTTGGTCTCCGAGTGAAGCTACAGACACTCTGCTCAATACAGGAAGTCAGTCAGTGGTGGTAACACTTCCTCCTCTAGAATGTTCACTGAAGTTTACTCTCAGTGTGAATGGTGGTTGTTGTTACAGTCCATTCAGCAGCAGGTTCCAGTGGTCTGGGTCAGTATTCCCTCCTGTAGCTGTGGAAAGACAGTCTGTCCTCCTCACTGGAAGTCGTGTTTTGATCTGGAGGTGAACCGTATTGTCCGTCTCTTTCCGCGCGTCTGAGAGGATGTCGGCGGCGAGGGGAGTAAGATTAACGACCTCGCCGTTTCCCGTTTTATGTCCGATGAATCTGGCAAGGGGCGGAGCATTGCCAACACCATAAAATAGTTATGTTCACCCTTTCACCCACTGAGGGCGGAGGCAGCAATGCCAGTCACCCGCTGTATGCCCGCCCGGCGCGGGCAGCGAGGGCTTCAGTGTCTTGTTCAAGGACATTTCTAAACCGGGGTTTCCCTAGGGTGCTGTGATGCCAGTCCAGGGATGCCTCAGAATTATATGATAATATTTGAAATGCATCAATATCACTTCACCAAGTTTAACAACTTAGACCCTCTAGGCTTAGTAAAACAGACCTGATTTGCACTGTACTTGATGGGTTATTTTTCCATTTACCTCAACTCTCTTCACCAAAAATAGCAGATCTACAAGCTCACTACACGCCACGCTGTGATGCGTTGTGAGCTTGTAGATCGGGTATTTTTGGTGAACCTTCCCCCCCAGAATAGGCATGTTGGGGTTCAAGTGGTTAAAAGTCATGTATTACGTTATTTTCAGTCACTTCTGATGGAAATGGATGTTTCGCTGAGACATAATGTATCTTAGGGAGAAGGATTTGCATATTTACGTAGCATAATATGATATGATATAAGATTCAGGGGTGCCGTGGATGAAAACGTTGTTTACAGGGGTGAGCTGTCAAAAAAGTTTGAAAACCACTGTAATAACTTAACGTACAGTAGTGTCAGAAAGAAAGCTTTTCAGAGGACATCATCTTAAAGGACTTAGGACACATCTTAAAGAGAGTTTGGAGGTCAGCAGATGAAATGCAGGAGCTTTTAAGGACTTGAGTTTATGGCGGTGATGATGTAGTGTTGGTGGACATGGTGACATCGGTGTCTTGCAAAGCTTTCCGTAGCGGAGACCACGGCAGTGGAAGAGTCTTTAAAGATAAATATAGACGTGCTTGAAGACGTACTATACTAAAGTGGTCTGAGACAAGGAGATTCTAACCTCTGTCCCACTCGCTAATAATGAAATCAAGTTTCATCAAGTGGCTTCACATTGCAGCACCTGCCTTTTAAGAGAAGGGACATAAATTAAATACTCATAGAGGAGAGGACACTAAGGTCTCAGAGGCACTTGCCCGTCGGGCAAGTACAGGTCATGTTCTACTTGCCCAAAGGACATGCCCACTTGCTCGTAGTAAATTGTCCTTTATAAAATGATAGGTAAGAGTTTAATTACCGCTCAAAAAAAAAAAAAAAAATCATACCTCAATACCTCCAAATCCAAATACCTACACAGGTCTATTTTTCACACTTGTTATAGCAACAGTAAAAACAGCACATATAGGTAAACAGTGCTCTTATTTTTCATTCCACAGACAAGAAGACAGAGCACGCTGGCCACGTTCAGGTGTTTAGACAGATTGAGAGATATCCGCTGTTGTGTTGCGTCCCCTCTCAAACGTGCACTCACTATTTAACCGATTTTGGACAGGAACGCATCCATGTCACAGTCACTCTAGATTTGAACCACTTTAACCATTATTGTATGCTTTAACTATTGGAAAATAGCAGATACACAAGCTCACAGTGCGGCACCGAGTGCACAGGGAAGCCGACAGAACCCTTGCTAAAAACCCAGGACAACGATCCAGTCATCTTAGACTCTTTGCCCTCCTGCCCCCCAAACTGTGGAATGAACTCCCTGTTGCACTTAGAACAACAGACTCACTCCCTAGCTTCCACCGTGGTCTGATTGATTGATTGAAGACTTTATTAGAAGTTTGCATAGGAAAAGGTACAGTTTCATGACGGTACAGTTCACTGGTACAAGGTCTACTAAAAGGAGATCCATGAAAAGACTAAGCTTATTTCCACTGGAAACCATTGAAGTATCTCATATAACATTGAATGACAGACAAATAGAACACAGTACTATGCAGTAGATATAACCCCTTCAGACTCCACCTTAGCCCATAACACTTACAATAGCACCTGCCCACCATCAATGACAATACACTACATTTAGTTTTTTGCTGAATAAGTGCTTGGTCTACCGTTTTTTCTTAGATTCGCCTACTATTTTCTTTGCATTTGATGTATTGATGTTGATGTACTGATGTATTACCTTGCTTTTTTGTAAGTAGCTCTTGATTAAGAGTGTCTGCTAAATTCTTACATTGTAAATTGTAATTGTGTTTGAGTGAATGTTTGGGTGGTCGTGTGTGCAAGAAAATAAGAACTTCCCCACTCGTGTGTGTGTGTGTGTGTGTGTGTGTGTGTGTGTGTGTGTGCGCGCGCGTGCGTGTGTGCGTGCGTGCGTGCGTGCGTGTGTGTGTGTGTGCGTGTGTGCGTGTGTGTGTGTGTGTGTGTGTGCGTGTGTGTGTGCGTGTGTGTTAGCCACTCACCAAAGGGCACGATGACTGGACATGTGATGCTGTAGGCCATGATGACAGTGAACACACACAGAGTCCATCCGTACATGGCTCCATACTCAAACTCATAGGCCTGGTTCTGTAGAACAACATACAGTAAACCAGTGGTTCTCAATGGGATAAACAACAAGATATTGAATGTAATCAAACGCATACAAAGTGCTGACATATTCCCTAAAATGATGTACAGACTATATTCAATAACCAATCACTAGTGATGTACCATTATTCCACCAGAGGGAACTCCACATTGTACCTTGCAGATTTATTTACTTTATTTGTACTTTAAGATGTACAATATTATTTTCATGTATATGCATTTTTGTCAATAGAAATGCCAGTCAATCAATCTATAACTAAACCACAAAATGTGCTTGATTTTATTTATCTTCTACAATATTGTTTTTATATTGTAGAAGAGGGCCTTTTTACGGTTATAAGTCAAGTAAAATGTTAAAGGCACAAAAGCTGTGTTTAGCTGGACCGCGCCGAGTCGGCTCATGCGACCGTCGCTAATTCGAATGACACGCAAATGGAAACAGGCTAAATTCCCTTTGTCTTAATACGCATTTCTGATAATTCGTTCCTATTTTCGAATACGTTTATGGAAACATGACTAGTGACACACCTGAACGGCCGCTGGTCTCTGACTGACTGACCTGTTTGACGTACTTCCTCTCGGCGGCGGAGCGAGCCAGCGCCATGCGGATGGTGTAGAGCAGCAGACCTGGCAACCTGAGCAGCTCCATGCCGGAGCCCACCAGACCCGCCGCGATCACGTAGTTCACGAAGAACGCTCCCTGGTCGGGGAGGAACACACACCTGGAGGACAGGAGATGTCAGACAACCAGGGAGGAACACACAGATGGCAAGAAGTAAGAAAAAGATAAAGAGAGGATTCTTTGAGACTGTGAATAGAGTTTGTGCAAAATTACACTTTGATAGAGGTTGTGTATTTATCGATTTAACTCCAAATATTAACGACATGCACATACTGTATTTATATTCGATAGTTACACTGCACAGTGAAACAGGATACTGACAATAAGTTACACATTTCAAAATAACAGACAATTTGATCAATTGGATCAAGTTCGGATTGCCTTCCTCATTCAAATTTTATTGAAAACAAAATGCTGTTTATAATCTGCTTCGTTTGCATTTGTTTATGTGCTAACAGAATGATCTTGAGAGCGGTTTCACTGTGCAATGCACTGGAAGATATCGCATCAATATTTAGAGCAGTACCTTGCATCATATGGCAAGGTTGTACATGTAACTACTACACAATCCCAATCCCCCAACAAATAATGTTTTTAATGTTCTTTTATGTTCTTCTTTTCTTTTACTGAAGCCAGGTTCATTTTCACACGTCTCTACAGTACAGCGTTCTGTACTGTACTGTACTGTACTGTACTGTACTGTACTGTTATGTTCTTCATGAGACAGTAAACATGTGGATCAACTCACTCCATCCTCAGCTTCCCATGACCAGGTGACAGGAACTCTGTGTCAAACAGCCAGCGGAAGAACACTGCAAGACTGACAGGGACAGAGAGACAACGTTACAGAAAAACACTGCTAGACTGACAGAGACGCATGCTTTTCTTTCGTAACGACAATCGGGCAAGCCCCACCCTGCCAGGGTGTGAATGGCTGAAAGACTTGCATGCAGCAGTCCAAGGCACTACAGTCCCTTTTAGGAGTGTGTCGCTATTTCTACATGTTTTTTTTGACAACCAAAACCTAACCCAAACCCTAACCTCCGTGGCGTGTAGCACGAGCGGGATTCGAACCCGGTGTGCATGGATTGGGAGCACAGGGGCTAGTCCACTAAGCCACTGAAGCCGGTGCTTGGAATGGCATTCAGTCTGTATTAGTAGGGGAGGGGCCTCGTGAGGCTGCCATTCAAATGACGCCTGGTCAATCACACCGCGTCTTTTCCGGGACTTGCCCGATTGTCGTTACTTTTAGATATCAAGCGACAGAGAGATGTTACAGAGGAACAGATTGACTAGCTCCCAAACATTAGCATGTATTGACCCACACCCAGCTCTGTCCCAACCAATAGAATTCTGGTTTCATTTCCATTTCAGGACAGGATGTAGAAAGATGGCGGATTGCACTCGCTTGCCAAATAGGCTTCATTTACATGGGTGTAACACTGTCCATTCATTTTTACGGTCTATGATCCGTAGTGAGTTAGTAGTGATTACCTGGTGAGTCCCGGTGAGTTAGTAGTGAGTTAGTAGTGATTACCTGGTGAGTCCCAGTGAAGGCAGGATCAACACCATGAACAACAGGAAGAAGTACAGCTTATGCATCATGCTCAGCTGTTCTGTGTTCCTGAAGACAACACACATAATATGGACATTATACACAGAACAGAATCACCATGTTCTATTGAACACCACACACATTATGACGTCATCAGTATGTTCTTCAATCATTGGAATGATTCAAAAGACCTCTGTGTGTAAGGTTCATAAAAACAGAGCATACTGTACCGGCTCCAGTGTGCTTCTCCCATGGTAGAGTAGTAGACCACTGTGTCTGTGTCTGTGTGTGTGTCTGTGTCTGTGTCTGTGTCTGTGTCTGTGTGTGTGTGTGTGTGTGTGTGTGTGTGTGTGTGTGTGTGTGTGTGTGTGTGTGTGTACCGGCTCCAGTGTGCCTCTCCCAGGGTAGAGTAGTAGACCACGGTGGGCAGCAGGGCAGAGAAGGACCACAGCAGAAGAGTGGGGAAGAACTGACTGATGACAGCACTCTGAAACAGAGGGACATCACAGCATTATGACTGACTCTGAAACACAGTGGCAACACAGCATTATTAAACACTTTGACTGCCAATGGCGAGTACTTGCCATTCCACTCGTGGCTCAGACAGCCATTGACGAGAATCGGGGGACAACTAGAATCTAGAATCGCTGGTTTTCATAGTGTGGGCAAGGGGAGACGGACCGGCCGGCCAACAGTACTGTACAGTGAAGTACAGTAGAGACACGCTGTGAGGTCATCAACAATATTAGCGAAAGAGATAGCCTGATTTATCTTTTCTTTGTGTCATCACAGCTTCAAATGAAAGTGTTAATGACACTGAATACTATATTCAGCTTAACCATCACTAACTGCTGATTGATACTTGGTTGCGCAGCTTGTCGTGCACAAAAAATAGACGGTATTACATGTCGTTAGCTTATAGATCTGCTATTTTTGGTGCCCGACTTTGATTGATTGATTGAAGACTTTATTAGAAGTTTGCATAGGAAAAGGTACAGTTTCATGACGGTACAGTTCACTGGTACAAGGTCTACTAAAAGGAGATCCATGAAAAGACTAAGCTTATTTCCACTGGAAACCATTGAAGTATCTCATATAACATTGAATGACAGACAGATAGAACACAGTACTATGCAGTAGATATGTAAAGAAAAACAAAACAAAGACAGTAATTCTTAAACAAACAGTATATACAAAGAAGGGGCAGGGGAGGGTAGGGTTGGGGCTAGGTTCATTATTACCAGTTGCGAACGGCTGCTGCCTGTAAGTGGCTTTTCAGGGCAATTTTAAAGGATGCAAGTGATCCACACTCCTTTATGGCCTTCGGTAAGGCTTTCCACATTTTGGTGGTATAGCAGAAAAAAGAGTTTGACCCTTTGTTGGTTTTGACAACGGCATGCAGCCAACGGCATGCAGCCAACGGCATGCAGCCAACTACCGACTATGGGGCGGCGGTGGCACAGGGGTAGAGTTGCCGTCATTAGAACACGGATGGTTCCCAGTTCGATCCCGGGCTCCCCCAGAGTTAGTGTGGCAGAGTCCTTGAGCAAGACTCTGAACCCCTAGTTGCTCCCGGTGAGCAGGTTGGTGCCTTGCATGGTTTCCTCTGCCATCTGTGTATGAATGTGTGTGTGAATGGGTGAATGTAATGAATGTGTGTGTGCCTTGGATAAAGGCGCTATATACAGTAAATGCACCATTTACCATTTATAAGGTTGAGGAAGAAGTTCTACTTTTGTTCTAATGATGTTATTAACTCTTTCTGTGCCAAATACCAAAATGTGCCACCCATGATTTTTGAATTTTTTTTGAAATTTTTTGAAAATTTTGAAAAAAAAAAGAAATGTATGCAAAAAACACAAAAGACGTCAAAGACACCCAGGGCTTTTGAAAAAAGACGTCAAAAGACACTGAATGAGTTAAGATAAACGTGTTCAGAGCCTATTGCACTCCTCTGTATACTGCCCCCTTGGGGGTCAAGTATAAGCAGACAAGCATCCAAAAGCTACAGGTTGCTTACAATGATTGTATGAGAATTCAACTCAGAAAACCTAGATGGTGGAGTGCCAGTCAATTGTTTTGTGAAGTAGGAGTGTGCACTTTTCATGCTCTTCTGAGAAATTTGTCGTCTGAATGTGTCTAATAATCGGATTATCGTGCTGTTGACTAAACCCAATTCAAGTAACGTGAAATACCACTCTTGCATTTGGAAACACTGGTATAGTGCCTTATTTTAGTGTTCTGATTGTTTTATCTTTTATTTTAATTTTTTGGTGTGATGTTTTTAAATGTTGTGTGTCTTCTTATTGGACCTTGTGTCTGTAAATAAAGAGTTGATGATGATGATGATGATGATGATGCTGATAAATGAGGCTCAACTGTGGACAAGACGTGGTCACAAATACTGTACACTGAGGGGGTCTCACATACAAATGTGGTCTCACATACATTGAGGTCATAGATTGGGGGGAGGGGTCTTACATTGAGGTCGTAGATGGGCTTGGTGACGTTGAACTTGTCCATGGTGCTGATGATGATGGAGGGCGTGCTGAGGAAGGTGAGCAGGAAGAACAGGCAGAAGTTGAGCAGGAGGCAGCGGAGCCACCAGCGAGCCCCCTGGACTGACAGGTTGTCCCTGAGACACACAAAGGAACAGTTAGAATACAATACACTGCACCGACAGGTTGTCCCTATGAGAGGAGAGGAGAGGAATAGAGATGGGACGATATGTACATTTCATATCACGATTATTGTGACCAAATAAATCGCGATTTACGATATTATCGCGATAATCAAAATCCATTATCCTGGGGCGGAACATTTTCCAAAGAATTGAACATTTTCCCAAACACAGAACATTTTCCCAAAAACTGAACATTTTCCAAATAAATAGCAGATCTACAAGCTCACAACGCGTTGCAACGCGATGCATTGTGAGCTTGTAGATCGGCTATATTTTGGCAAAGGCATTTGATAGAGAGTGAAAAAAAGACTGTATCAAGTACGTATATTATAAGTATCTTTTATAGAGGGTATAAGTGGTACCGGATATGCAGCTCGGCAAATAAAAGGTGAATTGATCCCAGTGCATGACGGAGGACGAGATCACGATAAATTACATCTCCACGATACGATTATTGTGAGTGTTTTTTTATCACGATAAACGATAATATCGTGTATCATCCCATCCCTAGAGAGGAACAGTTAGAAATTAGAATACAATACAACACAGCTCCCTGCACCGACAGGCTGTCCCTGAGAGGAGAGGAACAGTTACACACAACTATTACGATACTTTAAGGCAAAGCTAGAGACATCCAGGGAATTAATTGGATGCTGCTTTCCCCCCACCTCCCCCAAGGCTAGAGGCTTGTGCTTCCAATGTCTGTCGGAGGCCTTATGCAGCAGAGCAATTCAGTTACACGTGTGAGATCTGAGAAATTAGAGTAAGCAATGAACAACCCTAGTGATGATCTACAACACTCTTAGATATTGTCGCTGTCGGGTGGAAAACGTTACTTTTCGGGAAATGCTAAACTCGTTCTCCAGTGGATCCACATGAATAAAGCTTTTTAAAGACACATAAATGTACAGTTTTGGGATGGGAAAAAAAGAACTGCATCGCTTTATTTTCTATGCATTTCAGCACTTGTGATGACTGTTGTCAGGGACATGCAGAGAAAATTAGAGAGGCAGGGGATGATGTTTCTAAAAGGTGAAAATAGCAGACCACCAAGCTCACAGGAGGTCGGCTATTTTCGGTGCTTGATACCACACTGAACTAAGCGTAATCAAGTCAATACTGGAGATGTGACGTACAGCATGGATTTCTACACAGAGAGGGGATTTCTTTCAACATAAGATGCTGCATTCAAGTTCAGGAGAGTTTGTAGAAGGCAATTCTCTTGAATGCTGCCTTCAAGTACGGCATGGAAAGAGGACATTTGCATTTATTTCACCATAGTAAAAACTACATCATTGGTCAGGAGGGGGCACGTTTTAAAGACAGGTAAAAGGGCAGGGGCTCAAGCCCCCTTTGATGTCTATGTGTGCACGTGCCTGACTGTTGTGTCTCCAGAGACTATATAGCTTACCAGAACAATGTCTTATGGCAGTAGCAGGACTTACCAGAAGACGTTCCTGGGGTGAGGAGCGTAGCTGACCCTCCAGTTGTTGACGTCCAGGGCGGTGCTGTTGGATGAAGGCTGGGGCTCCCTGCGGAGGCAGCAGCGCAGCGCAGCTCCCTCACTGCCGTCGTCTCCCTTTAGAGCGTTGAAGTCCCTCAGGATGCTGGAGGAGGGGTCAAAGCATCTATGCTTTAACTATTAAACCAGGGGTTTTCAAAGTGGGTGACGGGGCACCCTGGGGTGCCGCGACGGCAGTCCAGGGGTGCCGCGAGATAATTTGATAATATTTGGAATTTAAACTTGAAGTACAAAGTTATTTTCAGTCAGTTCTAACCAAAATGGCTGCTATCTCAACGTTTTCCTCGCAACATAATCACTAAAATATCGTCACTGTCAGGCAGAAACCTTGTATCTCCAAGTTTCAAATGTGTACGTCTTTTGGTAAAGCAAATCCCTGCTTCATCATACAAAACTGTCGCACAAATCTAGTGAAAACAGCCGATCTACAAGCACACAACGCCTCGCGATGCGAGGCGTTGTGTGCTTGAAAATTATAATGTACTGTAGGGGTGCCTCGGATTAAAAAAATATTTATGGGGTGCCCTGAGACAAAAAAGTTTGGGAACCCCTGTATTAAACAATAGCAGATCTACAAGCTCACAGCGTGGCACCGAGAGCCGCACCGCAAGCTCGTAGATCTGCTATTTTAGAAAAATCCTGAAAATGTGTGCAAGACTTTGAATATTTTGACCCGATTCTATAGACAACATTCCTGGCCGATTGCAGGAGGGAGGCCCCGCCCCCAAGTCGAAAGGGAACTTCCGGGTTCTCTCTGTCAGGCATGCATATAAACGTGTTGCCAAGTCAATTTATTTACCTAAACTATCTTGTTTTTTTGCTTATTTATATTGCAAGAGTTGGCTTGTTTCGCTTATTCCTCTCACAAATTTTGGCAACACTGCCCAGCGCTGCAGTAAAAGATTATGACAATGAACTGAAAGGGTTAAACCAACGGAGGTTTTTTTTTCCAGCTGTCAGCTAGATGGTGCGGTGCGGTCATGGTCTCTTGATATGCAAGCCACCGCTATCTTCGATGTTTTTATTCTATCTACACCAGTTAATAGTATTGATGACATCCTTAACATATCCTAAACTCAGCAAACTCCCCAGAGAAGCAGCACGACTCACAACAACAACAACAACAACAACAACAACAAGGTAAAACTCTCATGCTAGCTAATTAGCATTGTTAGCTACGATCTTTTACTGTATGGTGACTACTACTCTTGTTACAACTAAGTAAAAGTTATTTTCACTTGTGACAACACAACATTGATTATAATTGAAATAAAAGCTCTTCGCTGTTGTGTTGTATCTGTGAATGCAATTGTTTTCTGTCTTTCAGACCTGTACTGTACGTCCATGCAGGACCAATGAAGCCAGATGTGAGGGTCGAGATCTCCTCATCATATTTATTGCAATAAAATATTTATACACACTTTTCTTTGACTTGTCCATGCCTTTTTTTTAACTGTTGAGGGTTTCAAATGTTGTACTGTATATTGTGTTATTGAGATAAGGAATGTTCCCAATGATGCTTTGAAGGAATGATTTTAAACACTTGTCATTTTCAATTAATCCAGTTTGTTTTTGTATCTATTAAAGCCAAATGTATTCATTGTTTTGACGTGACAGTTTAGGATTTAATGATTAAATGAGCATTAAATATGAATGGATATTTATATTGCCTTGATTAGGATTAAATCGATGATTTACAGTGATATAGTGAAATGAACACAGCATAGGATGCACATAATAGGTGGGCTAATGTGTATTATGTCTATTCTGGAGTGGGTTGAGTTGTTGACAGGCCTATTTGTAAAAACATTAATGCATATCACACAACACAAGCCAACTGTGACTTCATGGTGACATCCCAGAAGAGTGGAGAATGGAGAAGATGACGTTTGACATGATCAACCAGCGTTCTGAAGGGAAAAGGTTTGCTAGCTAGAATCATACAACATTCGCTTCCATGAAATACTGATTAGGTTCAATGCTTGCTTTCAAATACACAAATCTGTTTATTTGTAGGCCTATATCAATTCAATTCAAAGGAGCTTTATTGGCATGAGAAGACATGTTTATATTGCCAAAGCAAGTGTCAAATAAAATAAAAACAGTTTAAAATGGCGAACATATAATATGACATGCAGTTGGAGGGAGTACAGCATTGTGTAAAAAGCTATGTCGCATTGTGACATTTTATATATATATACAGGGTATAAAGCTTTTGAAACAATTTAAATAGCGTTATTTTTTAAGAAGTTTGCATATGAAAAAAGGTAGTTTCATGACAGTACACTAGTACAAGGTCAACTAAAAGCATACGCCCAAGAAAGCCTATGGCATTGTTTCAATTGAGATCTCTTTTTTTTCCCTCCAACTCATAACATTGAATGACGGCAGAACGGGTGTGTATCGTCACAACTCATTTATTTATCAGCAGAGTGGATGAGTGTTGCCATTAAGTGACATTGTTAACATAAGTTACAAAGTAAAATTACAAAGTAAAACAATCCCGTCTCATTAGTTAAGAGGAGAATCAGATCAGATGAACGTAAACAGGAAATCGCGCTACGATCAAGCCCAAAAAAGGGCTTCCGGTCGGAAGTAGGGGGCGTGGCCAGGCATGTTGTCTATAAATCAGAAAGGGAAAAGGGGAGCACTCATCAAGAGTAGTTCAATAATATACCCATCTTGGGTGCACGGTTCGGGAAAACAATGAACTTAGAACAAGATATCAGCACTCACTTTAGAATTAATTCTTCATATTTATTGAAGGTTTACCCCCAGTAGCAGCAAACAAGCAGACGTTTCGGCCCAGTAGGGCTTCCTCAGCATGTTACACGCTGAGTGGTGGGAAATCTTCAATAAATATGAAGAATTCCCCCCGATTCTAAAAATGTCTTCTAAATCCTTCCTCTAAATCAGTGGTTCTCAAACCTTTATCTAGAGAGAGAGAGAGAGAGAGAGAGAGAGAGAGAGAGAGAGAGAGAGAGAGAGAGAGAGAGAGAGACAGACACACAGAGAGAACTCACAAGGTGGCCATGGCCTCAGACTGCAGTGTCACAAAGGCCATCCCTAGAGGGTGCTGTGGGACCAGCACCTTCTGCTTGCTCACTTCCTCCATGAGACGATTCTCCTGATCACTGTAGTAGTCTATAGCATCAACCTGAACACACACACACACACACACACACACACACACACACACACACACACACACACACACACACACACACACACACACACACACACACACACACACACACACACACACACACACACACACACACACACACACACACATCACTGTAGTAGTCTATAGCATCAACCTGAGAGAACAAACACACACACACCACCATTATGTACCCATTTAGGCCTAGGATTATTGACGGCTTTACTGTTGAAAAATAGCAGATATACAAGCTCACAGTGCCGCGCTGCGAGCTTGTAGATCTGCTATTTTTTTTAAATCGTGAAAATTAGAATGTTTCTATAAGTGTCTTTTGAATCCTTCTAAGGTTTTTTTAAAAACCCCTATGTTTCTATGTCAGCAATCTGGCCAGCCATCGTCAAAGAAAAGGTCCTTTTCACTTAAATGGAGCTCAGTTGGTCTGTTCTTGAGAGACTACTATGTCAGTGGTTCTCAAACCTTTTCATGTGAAGGACCCCTGTAAAACTATGATATCTCAAAATATTTAGTTCCAGGGACCACCCAGAAGCAAAGTTTGAGTTACAAATGTTCGCTCTAAAAATACATATATTCAAAGATTTGCACACATTTTCATGAGTTTCCCTCAGGATTACTGAAGTAATTAAAGCTGGTCACGTTTGGAATTATAACAGCTGAAACCAATAATATATCAGTATTCTGATATTAACCTGTGGGCCGCATTAAGTGAAGGTGAGGGCCGCATGTGGCCCCTGGGCCACCAGTTGCCCATGTATGGCATAGAGGGTATCTAAGTGCTTAAACTGAAGTGATATTGATGAATTCCAAATATTATCAGATTATTCTGAGGCACCCCTGGACTGGCATCACAGCACCCTAGGGTGCTACAGCACCCACTTGAGGAAACCCTGCAGTAGATAACAAATAGAACACTGCTAGGATAACAGCAGCGTAGCAACAGTAGCACAGAAACAGGTTGTCATCTACGTGTGACATATTTTGCATGTGCTCCTCTCATTACCAGCACTCTGCAGTGAGACAGACAAACCACCGCTGCGTTCAGTCTCTAGTTGGAGCAACGCACTGTTTATGTAACTCCAGAGAGGTCCAGGTGGTTCCATTTGTACCCTGTGCAGAGTTCAAATTACACCGGGATTTTACTGTGAGTGACTATGAGACTCCAAGGTGGAATCAATTGATTCAGAGCCATGCAAAAACCTAATCTATATGGTTTTGTTTTGGTTTAAAAAGGCGCTGCAAGGGGGGCGCCCACTGGCCTACTGGTCCAGGCGCATACCACATAGGCATTGATGCCTGACGACGTCGCCGGTTCGATTCCGGATCGAGACGACCTTTGCCACATGTCACACCCCATCTCTCACCAAATTTTCTGTCAGTCTACTTTCCTATCAAATAAAGGCATAAAAGCCCAAAAAACGAATCTTAAAAAAAAAAATTGCTGCTGCAAGTAGGGAGGTCCGCTACAAACACAATAACAAATTTATTGAGTACCCGGTATCAATAAGCTTTGGGCTTATCAAGCTTGTTATCGAGCTGTGTTTAAACAATCAAGACAAGAGGCGATCAAGAAATTATTACGGTAGCCTACTATTCATAATATAAAGCCACAAACTCAGAATTTGTCGTCTCACATCTTTCCACCAAATATTAAAAAACGCTCAATAGTGGGCTCGATAAAAGCCTGGCTCAATAGGCAGGATCGATAAGGTGCTCATTATCAATACAAATTAATGAGTTCCATCCCTTGCTGTATAAGTGATATGTTTTGGTCCTCCTCCTCTATATTTGGTCGACTAAAACTATGACGAAAAATGATCGTCGACTATCTTTTTTCACTGACCAAAACTAAATAAGAACTAAATAAAAACTAATCTATGATAACTAAAACTAAGATTAAATATATTGACAATTTCGTCAACGAATATAAACTACTAAAATGTCAGGGAGGGACTAGTGGAGAAGAGATCCAGTAGAATTAAAAGACATGTCATTTTATGTTTGGTAGCGCTCGGGCGCTCTGAAAATAGCAGATCGGACGAGAACGCTAGAATGCGCGATTCATCAGCCAACTAAGTACCCAAATGACGGCTACTTTGCATAACAGGTTGTGCAAATGCATCCTCAGATACAAGGTATATTGTAAACACGGCATTTTGGATACAGTAGGCCTTGTGCTGCAGCTTTGTTCGCTTGAAATGAAGCCTACAACTGGGTTCCCGCTTAACTTGAAGTGCTGTTCCTATTAACTCACCCACTGCCATATGACGAGTTTGGCGAGTTTTAGAGGCTATCCAATCCGCCATATGACGAGTTTGACAAGTTTTAATTCATTTGATTAACTCTAAAACAATTCAACTTTGATCGCCGCTCCACGGTTTCCGATTTCACCTCATAAAAAGGCACTTCCGGTCTGGGAGAGGAAACTGATGCCAGGGCGGGACTAAGCGCTCCTCAACGACCGCATCTGGGTTTAATTTTTTTACAGAAAAAACATGGACGCTCGTAGCTCCGAGACGGCTTAATGGATTTCGGTGAGGTTTTGCCGTGCCGTGCACACGCTTCGTGTATCAACTTTTTATCTAGTCTATCATCTACAACGCTACAAGAATGCCTCAGCCACCGCCAAACAAGAGAACGGTACCAGTTCAAAGCAAACTTTTTAGTTTTGCTAAGAACAGTCTCACCTCGGCACTGTGCCCGGTGGTGAAGCAACACAGGTCCCCACAGAAACGGGGGTCGAACGCCTGCCGGGTCCCCGTCCTCTCCAGCACGCGCTCGTAGTAGCGCAGGTTCTTCCTCGCTCGCGTCCTGTGAGGAGGAAAGGAAACAACTAAACAATCAGCACAAGCTAGATAGGGCTGCAAATATCACTTATCTTCTAATTGATTAGTCTAATGATCTTCTTATTTTTTTATTTTATTGATCCAATAATTGAGAAGCACATTTTGTTTTTTTTATACAGTAGCCTATATACAGGGTGAGAAGCTTTTTGGAACAGATAGCAGCATTTAGAGTTGAGCCCCATTTCCACTGTTGGGCCAACCTAGAACTAGAACCAGAACTTTCCAGAACCAAGAACTTTCAAGAACCCGTAAAGTTCCGGGACCAAGTTCTAACTTCTGCTTATGTTTTCATCTAACCAGACCTAACCGGAAAGGTCATGAATCTAGAGCAGCAACGCTGCTGGCCCCGCCGATAGGTTCCCAGAACTCAAGTTTAGTTCTACCTCAGAAGCAGGACCGAAAAAAGGTTCCAGGAACTTCGTCTGAAACCGGGCCGTGCGTTATGGAAACAAAACCAGAACCAAATAAAAAAATAGGTTCAGGTTCTGGAAAGTTCTGGTTCCACTTTTCAGTGGAAAGGGGGCTTATGACTTAGTTTTACTGAGGTTAACTCATACCCTGCCAAAAAATCGACTTCTATAATAAAATCGACTTTTTAACTAGGGCCTTCCCTGACAATCGACTTTTAAAAAAATAAAAAAAATAAAAAATATTCTTTTTTTCATTTTTTTTTTTTTTCAAAAAACATTTTTGAACCTCCAACAATGTACTAGGCATGGTCGCGATCGCGAAATTGCATGTTTAACCCCCATACCAACCCCATCTTTCAAACATGGCAGCCATGTTTGTTTACATTTGAAGATAAGGGCTGCTATCTCCTGAATGCCTGAACGGATTTCCAAGCGGATTTTTTAGTTTGAAAGCTGTGAAAAGCGTGTACATGCATAGTGCATCATCTATGCACGAATTCGTACACCAGCGTGCACACTATTTTTTTAACCCTTTGGTGGCGAAACGGCAAAATAAGAGGTCCCACTTTACATACGGCACCGAAGAAGTTAAGGTTAGGTATAGGGACGTTTACAGAGGTTAGGTTTAGGAATGGGCAGAGACCGTTCTACCGGATAGACGCCGAGATGAGGCGAGTGTGAAATTGGGCGAGCGGACAGGTATTCCAGGTGAATGTGTGGTTGTGATGGTGTGTCTCCTCACCTCTCCTTGTCCAGCTGCATCAGTTTGTCCACATCATACGCCAGGTTGACGTCATGCACCTGACACGTAGGGTAGGCCTCCCTGTACAGAACAAACAGGGACACAACCATTAATAAATGCTAAAAAGAGATGTTAGTGATATTGTTGGTTTAAACTAAATGTATATATTTATAAACATTTATAAAATCTCTATATATTCAAACAATGATCATTGCTACAGAGTAGGGGAGTAACAATACATTTTAACAACGATACGATACGCATCACGATACAAGTAACTATTTAGCAAAGAAATTAAATATATGAGTGAAACGTGTCAGTAGTGCATGTTTTAAGGGAAAAATCTATTATTATGGTTATAGTAAATACTGTGATTCTTTAGCAAATACATGGACATTATATGTCAACACATATGGACAAACACGCACCTTGACATGAACACAGGGATTACACACATTTATCCATAGAGCAAGAGTAGCGATATGGAATGGAAAGGTAATTAGACCCCTCTTTTTCATTTCCTTCTAAAAATTGCTGAATACAAGGCACAACACTTAGTTTTCATACAATCAATTATTTGCACTGCAAAACGATTCGAAATCGATTATCTGCATTTTAAACGATACCAATACGATACAAAGCCAAAACGATACGATATATGCTTTCGCATAACGATAAAGTAGATCATTGCAAATTAAAAACTATTTTTCAATTCAGTTACTATATCGTTACACCCCTACTACAGAGTGTTGGTTCAATAACCTCTCCACCTCTCCAGCAAACAGAAAACTCATTTTCAACTAATTTTTCTGTTTTACTTTCATCACTTCTAATTTCACAAGGCATATTCTCTATCCTGTATGTGATCTGTCTCCTGATTGGATCAAATTGTTCATCTATCCAAATACTAATTTACTGAATGTCTGTCTGTCTGTCTGTCTGTCTGTCTGTCTGTCTGTCTGTCCGTCCGCCGTCTGTCTGCATGATGACATCACTGATACTAAACAGTGTCGCCACCATGGTAACAGCCGCATGCTGAAACAATGCCCAAATTTGGAGATGACTGACATCACGGATACGCCTGGATTCTCCAACATTACTAATGCGACTCCTACATTCAATCCCTCATATACTGTGCACACCCCCGGGAAAGGATTAGTTCTGGTATTTTATGTTCATTAAAAAGCTGGAGAGACCCAGTCACCTACCGTACACCCCCTTAATGTGTTTCTGTGCTGTGTGTGTGTGTGTGTGTGTGTGTGTGTGTGTGTGTGTGTGTGTGTGTGTGTGTGTGTGTGTGTGTGTGTGTGTGTGTGTGTGTGCGTGCATCAGAATGTTGTACTCACACGAAGTGAGTCTTCACAGCCTCCTCAGTGGCTTCTTTAGGGACTGAACACACAAACAAGGTGTTTCTGGTCTGAAAGGACACGACAAACAACCACACATCACAGCTCACAACCAGTCTCGTCAGGACACAACCACACATCTAACAATAAAAATGAATCGCATTTTTACAGCGCTTTTCCAAGTGCTCAAAGCGCTTTACAATGGTTCATTCATTCATACATTGGGAGGTGAAGAGGCGAACAGTCGACGCCAGCGTCCTCACTTCCCACATTCACACACCAATGGTGGCAAGCTGACACCGACCGACTCATTGGAGGCAATGTGGGGTTCAGTGTCTTGCCCAAGGACACTTCCACATGTGGACAGGAGGAGCCAGGATTTGAACCGCTGACCCATGGACCATTGGCCAACCTGCTCTACCTCCTGAGCTACAGCCTTCTCCGTCAAGATGATCTTTGCTTCTGGGAGGTAGGCGGCCAAATACATATAATTCTAGGGCTCTAATATAAAAAAATAGCACACATGCACGATGCGTTGTGGGCTTGCAGATCTGATATCTTTGGCCAATGTTCCCCCCAGAATATGGATGTTGGGGTTTAAGCTGGGTTCAAGTTGTTAAAGGAGTAGTTCACCCCCAAAGATGTGATTATAGTAAATTTACCCCATTGATTCAGGATGGAAATGTGGGTCCCCATCCGGAATCAATAGGGGTACATTTTGATGCAATCAAATTATTGTCTTAGGAATGCGACAAAAAACTAATAATATTATTGAACTCAAAAGTGTCCATGGCGTGAGTAATCGTGAGTAATCAATAAAGAATCTGTGCCATTTCTTTTTTTTTTTACATCACCGACACCTACTGTATACAGGCTCTAGAGCAGTGGTCCTCAACCTTTTCAGGCCACGAACCCCAAATGAATCATATTTGAACTGGGGTCATTAAATTGTCACTTTAGAATGTGTGCAGATACCCTGTATACTATAGTAAACACTTGTGCTCTATGTTGGTCTGTTTACTGTTGAGTGAGAAAACAACATTTAGCTAAACACCTAGGGACCCCCCCAAATAATTTGAGGACCCCTGGGGGTCCCGACCCACAGGTTGAGAACCACTGCCCTATGGCACAGTCCACTAGAGTGAGTGGGTAATTAGATGCTTTCAATCCTTGTAAACCGAAACATCTTCACTGGTTGATCTATACTTGAGTGTCACATGACTAAGATAACAGATCTACAAGTTAACAATGCTAAGAATGAATGAATGAATGCGTACTGTACGCACATGAAGGGACATAAGGAAAACAGATCTTTTTATGGCCTGGCAACAGAGGGTGCCAGGCCATAAAAAAGGATAATAAAAGTGTGACAGTGTCTCATAATAACACCAGCCTCTTGCTGACTGGATGTCAAAAGTGTCGGTGAAATGACAGTGCAGGTTGTGACTCACTGTTTCTCTGTGCATGCCTTTCATCTGAGACGTGTGATGTCTGAGCAGCACCACGGTCAGCACCAAGTACAGCACTGCAAACACTGTGTGGAGCCATAGGAGGTTGTTCCTGTAACAAACACACCAGTACATTACTGTAGCCACAACAAGTTAATAATAACTAGAAATACTGTTCCCTACGAAACAGTGTGGGCTCACATGTAACACCATGTATGGGCACAAAGATCTACCCTTTGGCTGCACCTCATTGGCTAAGGGCCCTGACTTTGTACTGTCGGTACAAAGGCAGTGACTTACGTCATTTTGAGGAGAACTTGACTGATAGATAAATAATGAAGATAACATAAGTGTGCTCGCTTTCAGAGAGCCCACAATAATGCATTGCATTTTTATAACGCTTTTCTAAGCAAGTTGCGAACTCAAAGCTCTTTACAATGGTCCATTCATTCATACACTGGGAAGTGAAGCGGTGAACAGTCAACGCCAGCGTCCTCACTTCCCACATTCACAGCACACCAATGATGGCAACTGGCGAGCTAACCCTATTGGAGGCAACGCAGGGTCAGTGTCTTGTCCAAGAATGGTTCGACATGTTGACAGGAGGAGCCGGGATTCAAATCGCCAACCCACGGATCATTGGCCAACCTGCTCTACCTCGTGAGCCACAGCCGCCCTCAAGCTAAGTTAAGTTGTTCCTGTAACAAACACTAGTATATTACTGTAGCCACAAGTTTACACTAAAAGTTATAGGTTCATAACATTTTGTCTGCCACCGTAGACTGTCTTTTTGTCTTTTTATTTTGAAGACCCCCAGAAGCCAGGTGCGTGTGCATGTTGTGTAATCTGACGGTTCTAAAATGGAGGTCAGTTTGTTTACAGTTTGTCGCAAAACGAAAATCGTAACCGGGGCCGACCATCACGGAACAGTGTAGCCGTGAAAAATAACGGTTTTCTGCCTTTTCGGTGTTATTTGCACCTTATTCAGAGATACAGCCATTTTTATGTTACAGCATAGAACAGGAGTCAATGGAGGATAGACGCTCCATTTTGCTTCTGGCCGTGTTGCGTCATGCCGTATGCACCAGCGTCTTTCACCAGCACCCGCAGCAAGCGCCTGTTTACCATGTTACCATGGCAACGCTAAACGACTTAGGTAGGGGAAGTGTTAAATATTAAAAACGTTCTGCTAACTTTCACATGATACTGGTTCATAAAAAGCCGTTGTTAGTATTAGTATTATTATTATTATTAGTAGTAGTATTGTAATTATTAATTACTTACTCTTTCTGAAGATTCCCAAGTGTTGTCCTTCCAAAATTGTATGGGTCATTTCCTGGAAGAAAATATATACTGTATTATTTCAACAGTGGGTTGCTTTTAGATCTACAGTATTTCAAATACACTGAAAAGATATTTTGCACAATGGCATGCATGAGGTATAGGCCCAAACAAAGGGCTGAGAATGGGTTTACTGGCGAAAAACAAAAACAAAACGTGTTTCAGAATGACAGCTGTGGCGTTAGGCCTCCTGCCAGATGTACTAATCTATCTATAAATGCGAGAAGTCTCTGCGTGTGTGTGTCTGTAATCCGCGTATCTCGAGAACCGTTCGTCCCACCGGCTTCAGATTCGGCACGCGCGTTCCCCGCCGCGGCACGGAGTGCAGTGCCGGGTCTCGACCCGACCCGACGCGCGGTTTTCCCGAACCGGCGCGAAACGTTCGGAATCTCCTTATGCGGGGTTGATTGTTGACATCAGGCTGTTTCTGAGGAAATCGGCGAAAGCTCTGACTCATTGTGACATCACTTCATAAAAGGCTCTGACATCACGTACGCCACATGAGTCAACAAAAAATCTCTGTGAGTGTGTATGTATGTAGGTAATCCGCGTATCTCGAGAACCGTTCGTCCCGCGGGCACGCGCGTTCTCCATATATGGGCATAAAATGAATGCCCCCATATGAGAACCGTTCGTCCCACGGGCACGCGCGTTCTCCATATATGGGCATAAAATGAATGCCCCCATATATGGGCATAAAATGGATAAAGGGACACAGACAGACAGATTCAGAGATCTCCATATATGGGCGTGAAATGGACGCAAATAGACAGATATCTCCATATATGGGCATAAAATGGACCCAGAACTATATGGACGCAAATGGCATATATGGGCATAAAATTTACGCAGAATCACAAAGATCTCCATATACGGGCATAAAGGGACACAGACAGACACACAGACAGACGGATACAGAGATCTCCATAAATGGGCATAAAATGGACGCAAATGGCATATATGGGCATAAAATTTACGCAGAATCACAAAGATCTCCATATACGGGCATAAAGGGACACAGACAGACAGATTCAGAGATCTCCATATATGGGCGTGAAATGGACGCAAATAGACAGATATCTCCATATATGGGCATATATGGGCATAAAATGGACCCAGAACTATATCTGCAGTGATCTCCATATATGGACATAAAATGGACGCTGACAGACAGACAGATAACAGATATCTCCATATATGGGCATAAATGGACACAGGCAAACAGATGGTCAAAACGGGTCCTATGACAACAGGTATAATGGGGTTTGCATTAAAGGGCGGGGCATTCATTCCCTATTTACATTGTTCCGAGTTGGCCAGGTCGCCGACTAGACGCTGGGCCGCCCGCTTCTAGTCTACATAATGAGCAGGTAATCAGTACATCGAAGAGATTTGTAGATCAGTCATACATTAGCCTCGCGTAGCCACACAAATCTGCCACTGGAAAGAAAAATTGCCCTATCCACACAGTATTATTGTCTGGCTATGTGATGCAATACTCATACATACACACATTATGCCTCTCACTGTGCAATCTGAGACCTTGACTTCCATTATCACACTGGAAACGGTTAGCTGATTAGCTAAAGGCTTGGCAGACTAGTGCAGCCAGCTCAAAACACACAGCCCCTTGAGGTCAAATGCTCATACTGTGTATCGGCGACACCTGACAAATAAAGTACTACTTCCAGACCTGACATTTTGTAATTTAAGCTGCAAGCCCACTTGGTCTTTGATGATGTCCATTTTCTTTTTTCAGAAAGAATTCAGAATCTCAACAAAAGACACTGGTGTCTACATGACAAGAAAGAGACACTGGTGTCTGCATATTGACTTGAAAGAGAAAGTGGTAAAGTCTGTGGCCACTGCGGCCTCAGGGCCATTTTTTGGGGGGCACAAGGCCAAACTGAGGGGCAACGACAGCCATGGCCTTCATGAAATTCCTGTCCTGACTACTTCTATACCCTTGTTTTCCTATATCTGTCCACTGTCCATGTATAAAAAAATTAAAATCAAACCCAGTGTGAAGTAAGTGGTGCCTTTATATACATGCTCAAAACATCCTGTGAAGCTTTGGCCAAAGCCAAAGATGTGCTGGACATATGGACGGACACACGGACAAACATCTATCAACTGTATCTATCTATCTATAAATAAGCCAAATCTATGTCCGTTTGTCTGTTTACTCCCGCAGCCAATCATCGGTCACAAGCTGTGGGCCTGTAACCAATCAGAGAGGGGCAGAGGGTGACTTCATAATATCGAGGCATATATACATCATAATTGAGAACGTAGCTCGCTGTTTACTATGAGAAACAGCACATCATGTCCGTGTCTGTCCCGTCTGTGTACGCTTTTTTGACGGTCTATGGGTTTGCCGCTCTGACGTCACTGTGATGTCAGGGGAACCAAATCCCTTTTATGCTAATATATGGAGATCTCTGTGATGCCAGGGGAACCAAATCCATGTTATGCCCATATATGGAGATCCCTGATGTCATCAATATTAAGCCCATATCTGTGAATATCTATGGGTAGCAGGGATCTCCATAGATCTCCATAGACGCCTAAGGGCGAATATCAGACCAGTTACACATATATTATATGTGTAACTGGTCTGATATTCGCCCTTAGGCGTCTTACTGGTAATATCTTATTACTATAGAATGGGCAGAGCGGGTGAAACGGGGGGAAACCTCTAGTACACACAAAGCCAGATGTAGGAGCAATAAGCACCGCTCATAAACAAAGCAGTGATCGTCAGACATAGGGACAGAGCAGAGAGCCAATCCAACGCACCCAGCAGGTCACCAGACAGGTTGACGGGCAGGATGATGGACACGGAGGTGATGGTGATGAGCACCAGCAGGACGATCAGATGGCGCTGGAAGGACAGGTAGTAGATGGCATCGATGCCACACTTCTCCTTCATCTTCTCCTCACTGTAGAACACGCACGCACACGCACGCACACACGCACACAAACACATCATTACATCACTCTTTAACCCATTTAGGCCTAGGATTATTGAATGCTTTAACTATTGAAAAATAGCAGATATACAAGCTCACAGCGCGGCACCGAGTGCCGCGCTGCAAGCTTGTAGATCTGCTATTTTTGAAAAAGTCGTGAAAATGTGTGCAAATCTTTGAATATTTGTATTTTTAAAGCGAACGTTTGTAACTCAAATTTTGCTACTGGGTGGTCCCTGGAACTAAATATTTTGAGATGGGGGTCCGTGGCCAAATACATATCATTTTGGGGGAGCTTGACATGAAAAGGTTTGAGAACCACTGACATAGTAGTCTCTCAAGAACAGACTAACTGAGCTCCAGTTACGTGAAAAGGACCTTTTCTTTGACGATGCCTGGCCAGATTGCTGACATAGAAACATATATTTTTATTTTTTTCAAAAAACCTTAGAAGGATTCAAAAGACTTAAAGAATAGAGTCAAAATTCTAATGTTCAAGATTTTTCAAAAATAGCAGATCTACAAGCTCGCAGTATATCTGCTATTTTTTTTATAATTAAAGCATAACATAATAATACACCATAATGTGCACCCATTCTGAATGGGTTAAATGGTTGTCTGCTAATGTTCTGAGCAGGCACTAATGTATAGCAGAGCCTTAAACGCCAAGACCAAAGATAATATTCACACTTTCCCTTCAGGAAAATAAAAATATATTTTAAAATATCTTTAATTTCCATTTCATTTACGCAGCCAGCTAGATAAGATTTCACTACTCAGCAAAGAACAAAACGGAAGTGGGGAGGGTTTGTTTTCAGCACTTCCTGCGTACAGTACACACCGTCGGGCGGAAAGCATTTGAAAGTTGTTTGAGTCAACAGTCTGTGTTGAGAGACTGTTTGGCTAATGACTGCCAAGTCGAGGCAAGATAAGATCTGCTCTGTTTAAGATGTACTTACTCCATTCTGATGATGTAGGGCAGCCAGGAGCAGAAGCCCTGCACAGAAACAGAGACACGTTAACAGCCGTTCACTCCAACAAGTTAACAAGCACAACTACAGAGAAATGGCAACATCATTCATTCTAACTCAGGCATGCAAACAGCCCCGCGGTGAAAAAGGTGACAACATATTTTTGTACCTAAGGGGACTGTTAACATATTTAAACAAACATTAACATTGTCAACATTAACGTTAAAGGTGATACACCATGAAATTTCACTTTTCCTATTTTAAAACCTTTTTTTGGGGTCCCACTAGCACCTTCTATCCTCACAAAGTCCCATTTCTGACCGTTGTGTCTTTCTCTGGTTTTGAGAAGGCGAAGGTTAAAAGTATCCCACGGGTTCTCAAAACAAGCTATCCAGATTTGCTGCCGATGATGACGTCATCATCGGCCGCTTTTGAATTTTTGGCACAGTTCAGGCCAAAGGTGGTACTGCAGCTGAAAATGCTCTGAGAGCCATTCAAAAATGAGAGAGGCTCTATTAACAGTTTGGCTGCTCTCGGTAGCCAAACACGTTCACAGACGAGATAAGGTTTCCATGGTAACCCGCATCTCAGACGCTTGCTACGGGTGCTGGTGAAAGAAAAAACTGCATACGTCATGACGCAACGCAGCCAGAAGCAACCGAGAGCGGCCATTATCCATTGACTCCTATTCTATACTGAAACATAAAAACGGCTTTATCTCGAAATAAGGTGCAAATAACGCCGAGGAGGCCGAGATCAGCTTGTCTTCACGGCGACACTATGCCGTGATGGTCGGCCCCGGTTAGGATTTTAGTTTTCGCGACCGTTTGTAAACAAACAGACGTCCATCTTGGATCGTCAGTGTACACCCACGTGCACACGCACAGAGCTTCCGGGGCTCTTCAAAATAAAGCGTAAGTGAATGGTGGCGTCCTGAGTGTTAAGGAGTGGTAATTTAGCCTCAAACCTTTTGAAAAACGTTTTTGGGACATAAACAATATGACATAAATACTTTTTAAATGCATGGTGTATCACCTTTAAATCTACACCATTTCAAGTGTGTGAGTGCGCCCACGGTGTGCATTTCCGAACGCTACCAACTCACTACTGACACGGAGAGTCGAATGATCAGGTTTCAGTACTGGTCAACAGTGCATGGTTTTCACATTGTTATAGTTTTTAGCGGAGTTTAGCAACTTGGGAATAAAGATTCTGCACAGTGCAGGGGCATAGTTCCGCTGATTTAAAATGATTCCAATACGGAACTAAAACTTCCTATGGTTGGCCGCAAGTTGCGCTGTTTTCCCCACCGGCCGATCGCAAAAAGAATTGTTCTCCATTGGACCCCATTCATTTTCCCCTTTCGTTTTCTAACCTTAATTAACATTTCCATAAATACTTTATGGTTCCTATCGCTAGTTAAAAAATGCCTTTCAATCACCATGATATGCGTTTTGTGAAAATACGGTCCCATTTATGTTAAAATTGATGATAAAGTTGTGGGGGGCGTGGCCAACTAAGCTGATACCAGCCGGCTGTGTTCTTCTTCGTGTGTTGTATTTCGGGAGGCTCCGACCACATTCTCCCATGTAGCTCTGCGGTTGCACGTGACCATTGGCAGCCAAAAGCATCCTCTGGTGCCTTTACAATCTATGATGGCAACACCCATGCCAAGGACCCAAAATGTGTCATTTGCGCTGCATAGAAACCAATGGCTTCGCTTTGTCCATATCTTTTATACAGTCTATGGCAGTGTAACCGTCTCTCCTCCTTTGCCTGCTTACGCCTGTAGCTCCCCCAACAATAACACTGCACACCACAGGATTTACAGTGCATTGCCATCGCCTGAGGGGATGTTGTTGTTCTGATTGCTTCAGAAACATACAGGCTTCAGTTTTAGACTGAACCTTCAAAATAAAATGACCGGAAAAGCCATTGTACCCACGTTGACCAACACAGCCTTTTCAGACGACACGACACTCCCCCACCCACCTAAACCTTTTCTAATCGGATCTGCACAATTCACACAAATGACCTGATGATGGATTCAAAACATCGATTTTTGATGAAAAGCTACAAGTTTGCATGCCTGCTAACTAAGGTCAGCTCAGTGGCCTTGTACTTTGGAGTGTCCTGTTCTGTCCGCCCTGAGATTGGGAGGTCGGGTCATACCGAAGACTATAAAAATGGGACCGAATGCCTCCTTGCTGTGCACTCAGCATCAGGGGTTGGATCTGGGGAAAGGGGACGACCTACTAGCGTCATGTCCAGGGGGTGTACTTGCAGATCATGGCTGGTGCATGTACTACTTGCAAATCAAGCGGCCTCACGCAACAGAAACAGGAGACAGGCTCCTGCCCTATGGGCCTCATGGCTCTGCAAGGATGACTTACTAAGGTGGATAGCTGAGACCACTCACAAGCATAACGACAACAGTGGTGAACCGTATCGTTGGGATCACTTCCAGAGAGATTTGAATGATAGAAACACTGACTGCCGATGAACGTGTGAATTTACCGGTCATTTCTGTAAAGTTCACTGCTAAGTGAATACAGTACAGCTAACCAATGGCAACTTGTGACTCGCTAAAAACTGTGTTTCTCGTGTCACAGAAACACAAGGCAAATCAGGAAGTAGTTAAGCGTTTTCTAAGAGAGCAGCTTTGTCACAGTTTATGCATATGATCACACGAGTGACTGAAATCAGTTCTGCTGTTCTTAGAAGTTCTGTAGCGAGCTTGTAGATTTATAGCCTATTTCCGGTGCGTGACATGGCTGTTCATATGGGGATGCAGTCAGAGACGTACCAGCTCATTCTCCTGGTCCTCTGAATACGAGACGTAGGACGACATGCGTCCGTAGCGCCGGTGTGACGTCTCATCGAACCTGGAGCAGAAGAAAACAAAGAACACGACGACCGCTGAATAAAAGCAATTCTTTCACTCTTTATTAATGAATCACATGAACCCTAGTATCCCTGTTCAGTGAGTGAACATTCAGCAGATCTACAAGTGCACAACGCCTCGGCTTCGTGCCGCATTGTGAGCTTGTAGATTGGCTATTTTCACTATTTTAACATTTGTTATCTAATTCATGTCATTGATTAGATTTTTCTTTGATTTCATCAGAAAATTACTGAATGTTGTTTTTAATTCATGAAAAACTGCTTTTTTGGGATTGTTTTTTGAAAATATTTTGAATAATAATTAAAAAGAATAATTGTAGGAAACAAAAAAACAAAGGAACCCCTATAAATCGGTCTGCGACCCACAAATGGGTCACAACCCAGGAAACAGTGATGTAACTGACCCTTCGTTGTCAGAGACCAGAGCCAGGCGTCCATAGTCCCACATCTTCTTCCTGATGACAGTGAAGACGGTCAGCAGCACCTGTGATTGACACAACATACAACCAATACAATTTCACGTTACCAGTAGCGACCACTGATAATTGTGCCATTTCATCATAAACATTAGTGAGGACCAATTAGCCAGTAGCTATGACCCTCCCAAAAAGCTTTTGTCCAATGCTAGCTTAGAATAACTTCCTGCTTGCCAAGGTTTGCCTTGGCAACAGCCTTGGCAAGCTGCCGGTTGCTAAGCTAGCATTGGACAAAAGCTTTTTAGGGGAGGGGCATAGCTAGTGGCTAATTATATGAAGATAGGTTGAAAAGTAGTGACGTCGTCCTTTAACACAAACTCTGCCATCAAAATACCCCTTTGTACCCCTTCTCTGCCATGCCCGTAGAACCCGTAAATGTAATAAAAATTAATTAAAAAACATGTTTTTATCGAAGCGCAACTAAAATAGGCCGGAACTAATGCTCCGTGATCGGTTTCTACACGGACACATTATTGAGCGGACAAATTTAACATTGGAGTCCCTGAACCGGAAGCGGAAGTCCGTCCTCTATTTTGGCCCAGCTTACTGTCTGTACTCCGCGGCTTACAGATGGAGAACTTATTGATCAATTGAAAAAGTTTCAACGGATTTGAGAAGCTGATGGAATACGCGAACACACGAGCAGTGTCCGATCACGCACGGTGGGAACTGGACGAGCGCCCACGTTAACAGGTAGTACTCGGAGAAGCCGGCAGTGAAAGACATAGAGAAATTAACGGGCTTTACGGCCGTAAACTACGAATGAGTTAAAAGTGCGAGATGCTTTGTAATCCATTCGTCTCGTTCATCGCCCCATACATTAGTTGTAAGTGGCGATAACGAACGGCATGAATTAGAACATTCCTCGTGCTCTCTAAGCTAAAGAGAAAGAGATTTCAAAGACGCAGTGAAAGAGGCATAGACGAGGCCAGGAATGTGTCCTAGCAACCAGGACGCATGTGAGTGACAGAGACGGAGCAAGAATAGATCAAAGTCAGCATGCTTGTTCCACTCTCCTCTCTGGATGGAGGTTATAAGGATAGCTAAACCCACAAGTCCCGTTTACACTCCTCACTTATTGCCATCTCAACTGATACACGTCCCGTTTACACCTGGCCACTAACTTTGGGAACATTATATTCATTTTTGCAATTCCCTCTAATAGTTTGATTCCTGTGCCATTTTCGCCACATGAGTCACAGCGCAAAAGTAGGTCGGGAGTGGCTTATTGACTTGTCGGTATTAGTTGGTAAAGCGCAGGAGTCTCTGTTACAATGCTCTAGACCCCTGGGAGATGGAGTCCAGTTCAAATTAGGGATGGGGCGATATTATCGTTTATCGTGATGAAAAACACTCCCGATAATCGTATCGTGGTGATTTAATGTATTGTGATATCGTCCTCCGTCATGCAATGGGATCAATTCACCTTTTATTTGCTGAGCTGCATATCCGGTACAACTTAAACCTTCTATATTTGGTAAAAGGTACTTGTAATATACATACTTACTTGATACAGTCTTTTTTTTCACTTTATCAAATGTCTTTGCCAAAAAATAGCCGATCTACAAGCTCACAACGCGTCACGTCGCGACACGTTGTGAGCTTGTAGATCTGCTATTTTTTGGCAAATGTTCGGCCCCAGGATAATGGATTTTGATTATCGCGATAATATCGTAAATCGTGATTTCTTTTGCCACAATAAGCGTGATATGAAATTCTCATATCGTCCCATCCCTAGTTCAAATATGATTATTTTGGGGGTCGCGTCCTGGAAAGGTGTCGTCGTAAACACCCCAGACAGCGGCGGAACCCACCAGGAAGACGGTGAAGTCCAGCAGCAGGACGATGGGGACCCCTCCAAAGCTGACCCCCTTCAGCACCGTGCTCTGAGCCGTGCTGAAACAGCTGCTGTTGTCCCCCGGCGTAGTACCGTTGGCCGCCAGCAGGCGCCGCTCATCCCACCACGTGGAAGACATCGCGGGACTCTGTCTGGAGTGGGGCGAGAATAAGTAGGGCTGTCACGACATGACATTTTACATGACGATTAATTGTCACTCAAATAATTGGCGATTAACGATTTAATTGTGTTTTTGTCGTTGACAATTACATTTCTGTTTGGCTTTTAGGCTTTGAAGTTGTACATGGTAGATATGACACATAACCTAAATATACAAAGAAATTATTGACTTACTACTTAAAAAATAACTTTGATAGTGGAAATAGCCGATCTACAAGCTCAACGCGTCGCATCGAGCTTGTAGATCTGCTATTTCCACTATTTTTTACTTTTAAAAATATGTATATTAAACATTTTCAACATTCACGATAATGACTAAATTATGAAAAATAATCACGATTATGTAAAACAATTGCGATTAGACGATTATGTCATAATTGTAACAGCCCTAGAGAATAGATTAGAAGTTTATTATAAAATACACAGGAAAAAATAAATTCAAGAGGTTTTATTTGTCACATGCTCATACAAGTATGTGTTGCATTTCTGTGCTTCCCCAGCCATACCGACGGTATGTCCGCTGCTTCCCCAAAGTCATGCGACATTTGAGAAATTAAATACAGTTCGAAAAGTACATTCGATATCATACTCCTCTGACGGGGATAAGCTTCCTCTTTTTCGGAGATGTATTGCCCGTTTCAAAACAGCCTTATTAGTTTCACATCCTTTTTGTGTGCATTTAAATAAATGTAATATTATTAGTACACAGTTTTTCTTCTTGTTGTTTAACAGCTGACAGCTGGGGGTGTGGCGGGTGGCAGAGCAAGCTCTCTGTATGTGTGTGTGTGTTTGTAGTGTAGGCCAGGGTTTCCCAAAGTGGGTGCTGTCTGCTGTGGCACCCTAGGGTGCATTGATGCCAGTCCAGGGGTGCCTCGGAATAATTTGATAATATTTGGAATTCATCATTATCACTACACTATGCTTAGTAAAACAGACCTGATTTGCACTGTACTTGAGTTCTTTTTCCATCTACCTCAACTCTTCACCAAAAATAGCAGATCTACAAGCTCACAACGTGTCACTGTTGTGACGCGTTGTGAGCTTGCAGATCTGAAAAGTAGGCAATCTACAACTCACAACAATTTGCAACACGACTCGTTGTGAGCTTGTACATCAGTTAAAGAGATAAGAGAAAAGAAGCGGTCCAAAGGAAAATGGTAAATGGTGCATACAGAGATTGTGCATTACATTCACCCATTCACACACCGATGGCAGAGGAAACCATGCAAGGCACCAACCTGCTCACCGGGAGCAACTAGGGGTTCAGAGTCTTGATCACTGCCTAAGTCAGACACCTGGGGAACCCCGTTCAGTGAAGTAGTCGGGTTTACGTTAACCATGCCTGGTTCCAGCCCGGATGCGCTGGATACCCCAGATCATCCGGGGAACCCTAGGGGTCCTTGAGGGGGTTCCAGGGGGTGCCAAGCAAAACTAGGAACCGTTAAACACTTAAGCCCTGTTTTAGTTATTTGAAAATAAGACAGATTATCTACATGACGTTGTGAACTTGTAGACCTCTGGTCAAAACTTAAGAAGTTGACAAATCTTGTATGGTATGGGGGTCCCTGGCACAAAATCATTTCAAAATTCAGCCAAACACACTCAATCCATTTGGGGGTCCTTGACGTGAAAATGTCAAACCAGGAATGCATCTGTGACATTTTAGATTTTAGCGTTTGTCGGCTATTAAAAAATAGCAGATGTACAAGCTCTTAGCGTGTCACTTTTTGCTGTGCTGCAAGTTTGTACATTTGCCAAAGTGTCAAAATATAATAGAAACAGTTGAAAATGGGAAACTTATATATTGCCTAACAGGTGGAGGGGGTACAGCATTGTGGTAACAATGTAGACTCATTTCAAATTGATCACAAACAGCAGTGTTTTGCAGAGAGAGAGAGAGAGAGAGAGAGAGAGAGAGAGAGAGAGAGACAGACAGACAGAGTCACAGTCAGTAGAGCTGTCACGATTGACATTTTACATGACGATTGTCACTCAAATAATTGCGATTAACCATTTAATTGTGTGTTCGTTGTTGACAGTTACATTTCCGTTTGGCTTTTAGGCTTTGAAGTTGCACATGGCAGATATGATGGCACATAACCTAAATATACAAAGAAATGACCGATACATGTTTGATATTGATAACTTTATACTTTATAAAAGTAATAGCCGATCTACAAGCTCACCATCACATTATGATTCGTTGTGAGCTTGTAGATCCGTTATTTCCACTATTTATTAAAAAATTGTTTGAAAATATATGAACATCTTTCAACATGGAAACGATTATGACAAAATTGTGTGATTATGTCAAATAATTACAAATGGACAATTATGTAATAACTGTGACAGGCCTAACAGTCAGTATATGACAGGGGTGGGCAACTTTGATGATGGTGAGGGCCACTATATTTCCACCTTCACTCCAGAGGGCCACATTTGTCATTCTAATATTGCATACAATAGAAGCAAAAATAGCCAATCTACAAGCTCAAAACGCATCGCACTGCGATGCGTTTTGAGCTTGTAGATCGGCTATTTTTGCTCCTTTTTTGCTCCTTTTGAATTGGAATCCTGAAATGTAATTATGATTTAATTAAACGCATTTAGTTATATACTCAACTCATGTTAACTTTATGAAGCTAAATACAAATACATTGGACAAAAAAATAAAAAATAAAACACATTTTAATACTACTATACTAGCCATTAAGCTACTAATATAGACTGACGGAATTAAAGCAGGTCATGTTTGGAATTGGAACAGCTGAAATCAATAATATATCAGTATTCTGGTATTAACCTGCGGGCCGCATTAAATGAAGGTGGGGGCCGCATGTGGCCCCCGGGCCCCCTGTTGCCCATGTATGGTACTGTATATGAGTAAGAATGAAGAACAGTTCAACTTTGAACAGGTTCAAACGAGTCCATGATGTATAAATGCACTTATGCACACATGGTCACAAGTCAGCTCTGAGCCCCACCTTGGAGGGAATAGGATTAACCTCGCTTTAGGAGTCATGCATGTCAACACTCACTCACTGACACATCATGCTCTGGCTGCTGCTAAAGCCATAAGCAACCATAAACTCATACGTTAGTAGTATATATATTATGTATTATTTTGACATTGATTTATTGATTAATTGATTGAATACTTAGCAGTTTTCATAGTACAGTTCAGAATCAGATACAAGGTCTACTAATAGGATTTAAACCCAAGAAAGCACTGTGGCTTGTTTACATTGGGTTCCTTTTACAATCATACAGTACATGTAGCCTATATTATTGGCATTAATGTTTAGATTAATTGAATACACAGGACCCCAAGCCATACTACTTCCTTGGGTTTAATCCTTTTTAGCATCCTTTTGTATAGAACTGTACTTTTTGTTTTGCAAACAACTGTCATCATAAGATATTCAGATATTATTGTTGACACACTTGCAGAAGGAATTACACAAGAGAAATGAATGAATCTTGTGTAATTTCCTGTGGAAAGTGACACAGCTTTGCAATCATATAGTACTGTAGCCTATATTAGTGTCTGTCATTAAATGTTTAGATGAATTAATTTACACAGGAACCCAATGGAAACAAGCCATATACTGCTTCCTTGGGTTTAATCCTTTTTAGCATCCTTTTGTATAGAACTGTACTTTTTGTTTTGCAAACTGTCATCATAAGATATTCAGATTAGATATTAGTGTTGACACATGCTGAAGAGATTAAACAAGATTCTCTTGTGTAATTTCCTATGGAAAGTGACACAGCTGTGAGCTCCAGTCTGCATGTCTGCACTAACAGCTGTTTTCTACAAACAGTAGACCTATGTTGTTGACAGATAGATATTAACACACAGGACTGTACAGTAGCCACACCCAGAGCTAGATAGATGTCATTAAATATTAATCATTTACCTCACTGCACGTTGTGGTTAATTAATTAAAATATTAGTGTAAAGCTGTCCAAAGACCAACAGTGTGTTTGTGAAATAACTGCTGCATACCATACTGCCCCAAGGTACAATACAAGTATAGCTAACCTAACGCTAACAAAGCTATGCATGACTTCATCTGGCTGCTGTTATGAACACTGCTGGGATGTTTATAGATCTACAGAACACGTGGAAGGAAGGTGATCACATACCTGTAGTGTGTGGTAAATCGGTTAGATCCTCAGACGGTGCGGTGACAGCATGACAACACACTGCAGAGGACTGTGAGCTCTGCGGTGCAAGGCAAGCGACACACTTCCTCATCAGTGGTCTGTCTGCGCCACTGTTGCCATGTCTGATTAATATAAGCGACCGTGTTCTAGTTTTTATGTTGTAGAGCAGGGGTCTTCAACGTTTTCAGGCCGGGGACCCCCAAACTGATGGGGAGATGGAGCAGGGACCCCCTACCACCTCGTAGGGTGGGGGGGTCGGGGCTACGACATATTTTTTCATTTTAAACATGTAGACCTACAAGTTAGCGAGCAGGGTGGGCCGTACCACTACCATTTCTAAACATACTACTTATTAACTGAGAACCAATGTCAATAATATCAACAATCTGTCAATTGCATAGTAATCATATATTCAAGCTATTCAAAATGGATAGAATTATGATTTATTTTTAACATAAATGTAAAAAAAAAACTTTTTTTGAAATCATTTTTTTTTTTTTTTTTTTGCAATAATTTCGCGGACCCCCTGCAGTACCTCCGCGGACCCCCTAGGGGTCGCGGACCCCCTGTTGTAGAGACCTACTTTTTTTTCTCCTGTGAAGTTGCTTTTTTTAGTTTTTTGGATTGATTGGATACTTTGTTAACAGTTTAAAACACACACACACACACACACACACACACACACACACACACACACACACACACACACACACACACACACACACACACGCAGACACACACACACACACACACACACACACACACACACACACACACACACACACACACACACACACACACACACAGATGCTATTAAGGATTAAGAAAGCACTATATGGCATGTTTCCATTGACTGATTGATTGATTGATCGATCGATCGATCGATCGATCGATCGATTGATTGATCGATCTGACCCCGCGGTGACACCACTCTCTGATTATACTGCTCTGACCTCGAGGTACCAGGCTTTGGTTGCTTATTTCTCTCGCAAAAACTGGCAACGCTGCTATGCGCACACACACTCCTCCTGCGCTCTCTCTGCGCAGTGTGGGGCGCGTCATGTGCGCATACATGCATAGCACTGTAAAATATCTCCACAACATTCGCTGCCCCCAACGGGCGAACGAAACGATTGCTGAATTAAATTAATTCAGGTGTTTGCAAATTGTGCTTTATTTTATTTTGTCTTCTTTTTTTTTTAAAGAAAGGAAAGAAAGGAGAATGTTGTCCATGTGAAGAGTGGAACAGAGGAGATAGACTATAAACTTGATTGATTGATTGATTGATTGATTGATTGATTGATTGATTGACTGACTGAATGAATATTTTATTAGCAGACAGCATAGGAAAAGCACAGGACAGTAGCCTTAGCTCACAGTTCAGATACAAGGTCTGCCAATAGGATTTAAAACCATGCACCCAAGAAAGCACTATATGGCTTGTTGTTTACAAACTTTCAAGTGGATATGAAACTAAGCAACTCTCAGATCCTGTTTTTGCTGTCTATCTTTTCAAATACAAGTCACAGCAGTTCATTGTGAGGTCAGTAGGCTGCTACACTCACAGCACTACAACCTTTAATGCCATGTCTGCTACCTGCAGGAAGGCATGGGGTTAATCTACTGTATGGCGGTGCTGGAATAGCCCTACATTGTGTAATATCACAGCTATTCTAGGGCTAACATGCATCATGCACTGTTTCTCAGACTCAAACACTGCTCCACAGCCCAGCTGTGCATGGCAAATGCCCAGTGTTATAACATGTCCAGTTATGTGGCTACTTCATAAAAATGCCCAGTTCACCACTATACTAGGCTACTTTAAGTATTACAATTTGTGTTGTGTCGTGACTTTTTTGTGGCTTTTACTTTTCTCGACACTTTATATAATATTATTTTGTTTTATTACTTACGTTTTTACTTTTGCTTTGTATTGTTGTTTCTTCCTCCTTGTTTGTTTTTAGCTGTTCATTTTTCATACTTACCTGTAACTTGTAACCTTAACTGCTGTGCCGCCTCTGGGCGACTGAATTTCCCCCATGAAGGTATCTACTTCACAAAAGTGGAAAGTGCCCAGTTCTCTCTATAGTGGCCACTTTGTAAAGAGTGCCCAGTTCTCCACTGCCCTCTTTGTTTGCCCACTTCTCCATTTAGCCATCTTCACAAGAGGGCCTGGTTCACCAGTATCCTGTGACAGGTGTTATTATGGCAGAGGGTAAAGCACTTTTATGTAACATTCACTCTGTATGGTTATATTTGACTGGACACTTCAGGGGTGGAATTGGATTCCGTGCTGAGGGAATTTATTTTCCAGCTTCACCCATGCGGATTTGTGCATGATACTCCCTAATATATATCGTCCGAGGTCCCCCGGGGGTCTATACTTGACCCCAGCATTATTTCCAATTGCTATTTTTGAGCGGTGCTCTTGGAAGGAGCTACAGTAAGCTCCAACATCTGGCTTTGTCCGGGCCCCAAAACATTTCCGGGCTCTGAATCGTGGCCTACTCTGGCCTACATCTGGCCTACATCTTGGCGCAAAGTTCTCAAAGTTTGTTGTACGCTCAGGGTCACATAATTGGCCAAGCTTCGCGTGACGCTTAATGAAATCATAAAATCATAAATGGTGCCTGCACTCACTTCATACTATGGTGTGATTCTTACAGAAGGTTTTCCTATTATCATGACATGTCCAGAATAGTGACACCAGGGGTTACGTGGTTAAGTGATGAAAATGTGGATTGTTGTCGACATTAATTTGTAATCAAACTTTGCGTCCTTCGTCTCCAATGCTTATGGCCTCTTCTCCAGTGTGTGGTGGGGGCAGCGGTGTAGGAGGCTGACAGCTAGGGACGTGCAGTTCACTAGTAAAGACCACACCATCAAACAATATCAGTTGGGTTGTATTTATTGAATGGATACAGTGTGTATGAATGGAGACTGATTGAGGGATGGAGTACTGAGGATGGTGTGGTGTAGATGAGTTATGTGGTGTAGATGAGTTGTGCGGTGGAGATGGGCTGAATAGGTATGGGTGCTTGTTGGTCTGGGTGCTAGCAGGTGGCGGTTAGTGGTTCCAGGGGGCGATGGACCCTGGGTGTTTGGCTTTGGGGTCCTTGGATCTGGAGTGGCGCCGAGGTCGATGGATCTGGAGTGGCGCCGAGGTCCATGGATCTGGAGTGCGCAGAGTTTACGCTTTAAGGCCCCATCTGGAACCTGAAGGAAAGGATGAGGAAATGTTAGTGGAGCGCATGAGAAAAGTGTGGAGATTGGGGTGGTGGAGGGATGCGAGAAACGGATCAGAGGGTAGTAGGTGGAGGTGGTCGTGTATAAATACAACCCTTGGTTGGTTTGGGGGAGGAGATAGGGGAGGAATTGTTATCAATGGGATCACAAGCAGGTGAGCTTGGGAGGAGTAGAAGTCAGCCTGATTGGAGGCAATAACATAGTGGGGAGATAGTTCTCCGGTGTGGTCTTATTCCTCCTGAACTTACGTTGTACCAACAGCATTTCACTAGTAAAGACCACACCATCAAACAATATCAGTTGGGTTGTATTTATTGAATGGATACAGTGTGTATGAATGGAGACTGATTGAGGGATGGAGTACTGAGGATGGTGTGGTGTAGATGAGTTATGTGGTGTAGATGAGTTGTGCGGTGGAGATGGGCTGAATAGGTATGGGTGCTTGTTGGTCTGGGTGCTAGCAGGTGGCGGTTAGTGGTTCCAGGGGGCGATGGACCCTGGGTGTTTGGCTTTGGGGTCCTTGGATCTGGAGTGGCGCCGAGGTCGATGGATCTGGAGTGGCGCCGAGGTCCATGGATCTGGAGTGCGCAGAGTTTACGCTTTAAGGCCCCAAAAAGTGAACACATGGCATGGGCAGGGTTGGACCACTAGAACGGATGTAGGCGGACTTCGCAGGTAGAGGATCGAAGCATTCGATTAGTTTAGTTCGATCGGTGTGAACGATATGGAGTGTAGATGGGGTGACAATTGGTTGTACGGGTGTATGAGGAAGGAGCGGCTAGACAGGAATGGGTTAGGGTGATCGTAGCAGTGAATATTGGAGTGAATACTGGAGTGAATACTGGAATGAATATTGGAGTGAATACTGGAGTGAATACTGGAATGAATACTGGAATGAATATTGGAGTGAATACCGGAATGAATACGGGAGTGAATACTGGAGTAACGACGGAGGTGGCGATGGAACCGGGTCCGAGTGATAACGGTGCCGGTTTCGGAAATGAATAGTGGATCGGAAGGTGAAGCGTTTTGGGACCGGCGGGTAAGGAGGTGGCGCACGAGTGGCTCGAAGGGACTGAGGGGTGAATTTAGCTTAAAAGGTAAATGGGAGTCGATGCTCCGTATTGGTCCGTTTTACTGTGCCTGAGCGTGTAGATTAGGGTGGAAGGGTCTAGAATTGTCAGGTCGGCGAGGCAGGGGTGGTGAGCCGGATTGAATCTGGTGTTGGACGCGGTGAACTCCGAACACCTGAGGAACCCGTAAAGGCCAGGAGGAATACTGGTTCGAGTGTGGAGTCGGTGGATGGGTTGGCGTAGCCGGAACGGAGTACCGAGATACGATCGGCGAGTGGTGAGGTGAGGGGTTGGCGGCTAGGAGGATGACGTGGCTCGTACCGTCTAATGCCTTTAAGAAGCAAAGAGACGTGGGGATGTGAATGGAAGGGGTGAGGAGCGCCGGTGAGGAGTTTCGATACGAAGTTAATACCGGCGAGGTACGCACGGATGGTGTACGAGGGCATAGACCGGGAAGTGTGGCAGTGGCTGATGAGGGAGGCGAGTGTGGCTAGGTCTAGGGACGGGGAATGTAGCGCATAGGCGGAGTGAAATGATTGGAAATTCTCCGGGCGGTCCAGTAGGAGGACAGGGTGGACGGCGCGAGTGACAGGAGAATGGTTGTGTTGGGCGTGGTGTATGTGGTGGCAGAGAGGGTGGTCTATGGGAAGGTCATGTGAGAAACGGAGGTACCGGAGTGGGGTGGATGTCCGCGTCTGGAGCCAGTAGCCTGAATTTCCAGGTGAGCCGTCTGAGGAGGGACATGATGGGGAGTGAGGAGGAATGGCCTTTGTTAATGATATCTACAGTGGTTTGATTGTCTGAGTGGATGAGGACGGAGCGGCTGGACAGTACGAGGGCCCAAAGAAGCCGCGACAAGATCTGGTGGATCTCAGATGGCACGGGTGGACAGGAGGAATGGGTAATCGTAGCAGTGAATACTGGAGTGAATACTGGACCTGGAATGGATAGAGGGATGGGTGGATGGATGGATGGAGGGAGGGAGGGAGGAGGAAGGGAGGGAGGGAAGGAGGCATGGAAGGAGGAAGGGAGGGAGGGAAGGAGGCACATAAGGAGGAAGGGAGGGAGGAGGAGGGAGGGAGGAAGGGAGGGAGGAGGAGGGAGGGAGGGAGGAGGGGAAGTGAATGATGGATGGATGGAGGGAGGGGGGGGGGGGGGGTAATGGCTGAACGGGACCAGCTGGATTTTAACTTGGTGTAGGCCAACGTGTCCGCTGTGCCGGTTGGAGGAGGCACGCTGTGCCGGTCAGAGGGAGGAGGAGGCACGCTGTGCTGGTCGGAGGGAGGACTGGTCGGAGGGAGGAGGAGGCACGCTGTGCCGGTCAGAGGGAAGAGGAGGCACGCTGTGCTGGTCGGAGGGAGGACTGGTCGGAGGGAGGAGGAGGCACGCTGTGCCGGTTGTCGGAGGAGGCACGCTGTGCCGGTTGGAGGAGGCACGCTGTGCCGGTTGGAGGAGGAGGCACGCTGTGCCGGTTGGAGGAGGCACGCTGTGCCGGTCGGAGGGAGGAGGAGGTATTCATCATGGGCTGCTTTGAGGGAGCCTGGAGGTGGTGGGTATGGGTGGGCATGCGACATGGGCTGTGGAACTTCGTACCTGGAAATTGCATGACAAAACAAACAAGGGAACAGTTGTGAACGTGGTTAGCAGTGGATGCCTAGTAGGCTGTCGCTGGCTATATCGCTGCTGGACTGAAGGCAGCTGTGGGTGGGAGGGGATGTTGTAATGGTTTAGCACTGGAAGCCAGGTAGGCAGTTGCAGGCAATGGCTGCTAGGCTTAAAGGCAGCCGTGATAGTAAAGGCTATGAGGGGATGTTGTAGTGGTATAGCACTGGAAGCCGGGTAGGCAGTCGCTGGCTATGGCTGCTGCCTGGGCTGAAGGCAGCCGTAATTGAAATGGCTAGAAGGGGAAGTTGTAATGGTTTAGCACTGGAAGCCAGGTAGGCAGTCGCAGGCTATGCGGCTGCTGGTCTGGAAGCAGCTTCGATGGTGACTAGGTGGGGATGTTGTAATAGTTTAGCACTGGAAGCCGAGTAGACGGTCACTGGCTATGGCTGCTGGGCTGAAAGCGGACGTAATAGGAGTGGGCATACGAGGATAGGGACAGAATGTAATGCGACGATGTGATGTCACGACAATGTGTTGGGATGGATGGATGAATGTGGATGGATGGATGCGTGGATGGATGGATGATGGATGGATGGATGGATGTGGATGGATGGATGGATGGATAGAGGGATGGGTGGATGGAGGGAGGGAGGGAGGGAGAGATGGATGGATGCATGGAGAGATGGATGGATGGATAGAGGGATGGGTGGATGGAGGGAGGGAGGGAGGGAGGGATGGATGGAGAGATGAATGGATGGATGGAGGGAGGGAGGGAGAGAGGGAGAGAGGGAGGGAGGGAGGGAGGGATGGATGGAGAGATGGATGGATGGATAGAGGGATGGATGGATGGAGGGAGGGAGGGAGGGAGAGATGGATGGATGGATAGAGGGATGGGTGGATGGATGGAGGGAGGGAGGGAGGGAGGGATGGATGGAGAGAGGGAGGGAGAGATGGATGGAGAGATGGATGGATGCATGGAGAGATGGATGGGTGGATAGAGGGATGGGTGGATGGATGGAGGGAGGGAGGGAGGGAGGGATGGAAGGAGGAAGGGAGGGAGGGAAGGAGGCACGGAAGGAGGAAGGGAGGAGGAGAAGGGAGGGAGGGAGGAGGAGAAGTGAATGATGGATACAGCATATGCATTCAATAGGCATACAAGGGACATTGACGGAATAAAATGTCGCCATGATGTGACGTCACAACAATGTGATGTCATGGGTCAGCTCTAGACATGCAGCATATGCATACAATGGGCATACGAGGGACACAGGCAGATTATGATGTCACAATGAGATGTCACAACGATGATGTCATAACGGGTTAGCAGCTATAGACATTGAGGCATTACTCACTCACAGACATACATATGGACAAGATGTGACGGTTTTCATAGTTAACTGTGGCCTACGTTGCAAGACAAATAACGCATGGAGGTGGCAGAGAGCATGTGCATAACAATTTATACATGAAGATTAGGTGGTGGAGAGTGTGGGGAGGTGAGTGTTTGTTTTGCAAATGGATGATGGTCCATGCATTGTGATGGTAAAATGTCACGTTTTAGACAAATGGAGCAATGGGACGCTGGTGAGAGAAATAGTGTGGGGAGTGGTTAATAACCCGAAGGGATAGGTGGATGTATGGATGATTGGATAAGCTGTTTAGGATCATGCAGTGTTAGCCTTAACACCATTTATTAGATATAGAACAGAATGGTGGGCTGGTGAGGACGATGGGGGGAGGAGTGGTGGCTATGAACGGATAGATGTATGGATGAATATGGTTCGGCTTGTTGGATTACGGTGAATGTATGGCTGCAATGGAAATGATCATTGTAAAATGATACCATTGCTCTTGCCTGTATTGTTGTTGGGACTAGTATTCAATGAATCAATGTAGAATGGTGGAGGTTGGCGAATGAGTAGGTGAGGATGTGCTGTGGGTATAGGAGTCGGGTGTGTGAAAAGATACTTAGCTTTGAGTGTTGGACAGAAAATCATAGGCAGGGCTGAGCAACTCTGGATCTGGGAGTGACGTCATCGCTGTGAGTTGTAGCGGAGGTCCCGTGGTTGAAAACGAGCGCTCCTTGCCTTAGCTCTCCTAGAATTTAGAAACTCGCGTCCCGTGGAGCGAGCCGGCTTTGAATGGCGGCGTGGGAGAAATAGGCTATTTCGCTAGCCGCGGAGGTGTCTTGAACACCGTGGCGGTCCGGACTGGACTGACTGGTTGTGTGAGGATAGGACTGGTGTGGTGTTGTGATGTGCCGGGCGGTCCAGTAGGAGGACAGGGTGGACGGCGCGAGTGACAGGAGAATGGTTGTGTTGGGCGTGGTGTATGTGGTGGCAGAGAGGGTGGTCTATGGGAAGGTCATGTGAGAAACGGAGGTACCGGAGTGGGGTGGATGTCCGCGTCTGGAGCCAGTAGCCTGAATTTCCAGGTGAGCCGTCTGAGGAGGGACATGATGGGGAGTGAGGAGGAATGGCCTTTGTTAATGATATCTACAGTGGTTTGATTGTCTGAGTGGATGAGGACGGAGCGGCTGGACAGTACGAGGGCCCAAAGAAGCCGCGACAAGATCTGGTGGATCTCAGATGGCACGGGTGGACAGGAGGAATGGGTAATCGTAGCAGTGAATACTGGAGTGAATACTGGACCTGGAATGGATAGAGGGATGGGTGGATGGATGGATGGAGGGAGGGAGGGAGGAGGAAGGGAGGGAGGGAAGGAGGCATGGAAGGAGGAAGGGAGGGAGGGAAGGAGGCACATAAGGAGGAAGGGAGGGAGGAGGAGGGAGGGAGGAAGGGAGGGAGGAGGAGGGAGGGAGGGAGGAGGGGAAGTGAATGATGGATGGATGGAGGGAGGGGGGGGGGGGGTAATGGCTGAACGGGACCAGCTGGATTTTAACTTGGTGTAGGCCAACGTGTCCGCTGTGCCGGTTGGAGGAGGCACGCTGTGCCGGTCAGAGGGAGGAGGAGGCACGCTGTGCTGGTCGGAGGGAGGACTGGTCGGAGGGAGGAGGAGGCACGCTGTGCCGGTCAGAGGGAAGAGGAGGCACGCTGTGCTGGTCGGAGGGAGGACTGGTCGGAGGGAGGAGGAGGCACGCTGTGCCGGTTGTCGGAGGAGGCACGCTGTGCCGGTTGGAGGAGGCACGCTGTGCCGGTTGGAGGAGGAGGCACGCTGTGCCGGTTGGAGGAGGCACGCTGTGCCGGTCGGAGGGAGGAGGAGGTATTCATCATGGGCTGCTTTGAGGGAGCCTGGAGGTGGTGGGTATGGGTGGGCATGCGACATGGGCTGTGGAACTTCGTACCTGGAAATTGCATGACAAAACAAACAAGGGAACAGTTGTGAACGTGGTTAGCAGTGGATGCCTAGTAGGCTGTCGCTGGCTATATCGCTGCTGGACTGAAGGCAGCTGTGGGTGGGAGGGGATGTTGTAATGGTTTAGCACTGGAAGCCAGGTAGGCAGTTGCAGGCAATGGCTGCTAGGCTTAAAGGCAGCCGTGATAGTAAAGGCTATGAGGGGATGTTGTAGTGGTATAGCACTGGAAGCCGGGTAGGCAGTCGCTGGCTATGGCTGCTGCCTGGGCTGAAGGCAGCCGTAATTGAAATGGCTAGAAGGGGAAGTTGTAATGGTTTAGCACTGGAAGCCAGGTAGGCAGTCGCAGGCTATGCGGCTGCTGGTCTGGAAGCAGCTTCGATGGTGACTAGGTGGGGATGTTGTAATAGTTTAGCACTGGAAGCCGAGTAGACGGTCACTGGCTATGGCTGCTGGGCTGAAAGCGGACGTAATAGGAGTGGGCATACGAGGATAGGGACAGAATGTAATGCGACGATGTGATGTCACGACAATGTGTTGGGATGGATGGATGAATGTGGATGGATGGATGCGTGGATGGATGGATGATGGATGGATGGATGGATGTGGATGGATGGATGGATGGATAGAGGGATGGGTGGATGGAGGGAGGGAGGGAGGGAGAGATGGATGGATGCATGGAGAGATGGATGGATGGATAGAGGGATGGGTGGATGGAGGGAGGGAGGGAGGGAGGGATGGATGGAGAGATGAATGGATGGATGGAGGGAGGGAGGGAGAGAGGGAGAGAGGGAGGGAGGGAGGGAGGGATGGATGGAGAGATGGATGGATGGATAGAGGGATGGATGGATGGAGGGAGGGAGGGAGGGAGAGATGGATGGATGGATAGAGGGATGGGTGGATGGATGGAGGGAGGGAGGGAGGGATGGATGGAGAGAGGGAGGGAGAGATGGATGGAGAGATGGATGGATGCATGGAGAGATGGATGGGTGGATAGAGGGATGGGTGGATGGATGGAGGGAGGGAGGGAGGGAGGGATGGAAGGAGGAAGGGAGGGAGGGAAGGAGGCACGGAAGGAGGAAGGGAGGAGGAGAAGGGAGGGAGGGAGGAGGAGAAGTGAATGATGGATACAGCATATGCATTCAATAGGCATACAAGGGACATTGACGGAATAAAATGTCGCCATGATGTGACGTCACAACAATGTGATGTCATGGGTCAGCTCTAGACATGCAGCATATGCATACAATGGGCATACGAGGGACACAGGCAGATTATGATGTCACAATGAGATGTCACAACGATGATGTCATAACGGGTTAGCAGCTATAGACATTGAGGCATTACTCACTCACAGACATACATATGGACAAGATGTGACGGTTTTCATAGTTAACTGTGGCCTACGTTGCAAGACAAATAACGCATGGAGGTGGCAGAGAGCATGTGCATAACAATTTATACATGAAGATTAGGTGGTGGAGAGTGTGGGGAGGTGAGTGTTTGTTTTGCAAATGGATGATGGTCCATGCATTGTGATGGTAAAATGTCACGTTTTAGACAAATGGAGCAATGGGACGCTGGTGAGAGAAATAGTGTGGGGAGTGGTTAATAACCCGAAGGGATAGGTGGATGTATGGATGATTGGATAAGCTGTTTAGGATCATGCAGTGTTAGCCTTAACACCATTTATTAGATATAGAACAGAATGGTGGGCTGGTGAGGACGATGGGGGGAGGAGTGGTGGCTATGAACGGATAGATGTATGGATGAATATGGTTCGGCTTGTTGGATTACGGTGAATGTATGGCTGCAATGGAAATGATCATTGTAAAATGATACCATTGCTCTTGCCTGTATTGTTGTTGGGACTGATAGTATTCAATGAATCAATGTAGAATGGTGGAGGTTGGCGAATGAGTAGGTGAGGATGTGCTGTGGGTATAGGAGTCGGGTGTGTGAAAAGATACTTAGCTTTGAGTGTTGGACAGAAAATCATAGGCAGGGCTGAGCAACTCTGGATCTGGGAGTGACGTCATCGCTGTGAGTTGTAGCGGAGGTCCCGTGGTTAAAAACGAGCGCTCCTTGCCTTAGCTCTCCTAGAATTTAGAAACTCGCGTCCCGTGGAGCGAGCCGGCTTTGAATGGCGGCGTGGGAGAAATAGGCTATTTCGCTAGCCGCGGAGGTGTCTTGAACACCGTGGCGGTCCGGACTGGACTGACTGGTTGTGTGAGGATAGGACTGGTGTGGTGTTGTGATGTGCCGAACCGGGACTGCCTCGAGACGGCGTGTGGAACCGGGCCGCTGGCGAAACATGTTAAAGTTAGTGGCCACGGAATGAAAACAGGACTGTGAGGTTGGTGTTTGATCTCGCTAGCTGGTGCTGGATAGAAGTGATGGCATCGCTGTAGTAGTACGAGCTGGCATCTGTTGTGGGTTGTAGGAGGAGGAATTGTAGGCCTAAGTTTGTAGTTAATATTATTTAATCGGTTCGGTTGACCCAGGGACGCGTTGGTGAGCCTGAGCTTGTGTGTGTCCATGCGAGAAACGGATCAGAGGGTAGTAGGTGGAGGTGGTCGTGTATAAATACAACCCTTGGTTGGTTTGGGGGAGGAGATAGGGGAGGAATTGTTATCAATGGGATCACAAGCAGGTGAGCTTGGGAGGAGTAGAAGTCAGCCTGATTGGAGGCAATAACATAGTGGGGAGATAGTTCTCCGGTGTGGTCTTATTCCTCCTGAACTTACGTTGTACCAACAGCATAGAATGTTAGAGAGGCAGGGGCTGAAATTTCTAAAAGGGCCTTTTGTTGAAAATATCGAAAATAGCAGACCTCCAAGCGACGCGATGTGAGCTTGGAGGTCTGCTATTTTCGGTGCTTGATACCGCAGTGAACTAAGCATAATCAAGTCAATACTGGAGATGTGGTGTATGGCCTGGATTTCAGGGGGCAATTCTTTCAGCTGCATTCAAGTTCAGGAGACAATTTCCTTCAGGGATTTGCATTTCTTTCACCATAGTAAAAACTGCATTCATGGTCTGAAGAGGGCACTTTTTACAGACGGATAAAAGGGCAGGGGCTCGAACCCCCTTTGATGTCTATGAGTGCCTGGTGACAGCCTGTCTGGTTTGGGGACCCCCACCCTGCTTTGTCGTCCCCCCTGCCCAGACAGACCCCATCCTTCCTCCCTCCCTCCACACTGGAGATGTGAGTAATTGAACCAGTAATCTGTCCTGACTCTCCTTTAAATGCGGTGGGATTTCTCATGTTGATTAGTCACATTGTTGCAGAATATCGCCATCTGAATAGAGGAATTAGTGATGATAACGATGACTGAACAAGACATAAATGCAGCATTCTAGCAATATACTCTACGTGCTGAGCTTAAATTTATAACCCTGAAATAAAATGACATGCCGTTTTTTCACCAAAAATGTCGCTATCATCTAAATCAGTAGTTCTCAACCTTTTTAGGCTGCGACCCCCCCAAGATTATCATATTTAAACTGGGGACCCCCCAAAATAATCAAAATATTTGAACTGGGGACCCCTCTCAAAATAATCACAATTGCATTGTGAAAAGAGACGATCTACAAGCTTACAACGCCTCACGTCGAGCTTGTAGTTTCTTATATTATTTAACAGTAGTTGATAGTAGTTTATAGTAGTTGATTACTTTTGATTGTAAATTGTCACTTTACTGTCATCTGGGGGACCCCCCCAAAATCATGTGGGGACCGCCCTGGGTATGCCGACCCACAGGTTGAGAAGCAATGATCTAAATCACACTTGAAGTATTCAGCTTTAGAGAAGTCAGAATGACATCATGTCAAATGTAAACAGTCATATCTAGTATGAATATTAGGATATGTGTTTAGTGAAGACATCTCAAGCTTTGGTGATCACTGACGGTTTTATTTACTTGATTGCACGCTACAGTTGAATTGGTGTTGTTGGATTATTGTCTCTTTTGTCTCTCTTGCCTACTAGTACTTCAAACACCTTCAAACTACATTTTAATGCATACTATGCTGTCCAATCCCTTTGTTTTGCTTTACACTATATGAGGTTGAAACTGAACCTCCATCAAAACCAACACAAACCATAGTCAAGTCACAGCCACAAAACCACCATGTCCCATATCATGTCACACATCAGAGGAATGGTTTTCTTCTCTCTTCAGCCTGTAACTTTATAACTATAGCACAGGGGCGTCAATTGGGTATGGCAGGGGTATGCAGCTGCCATACCCTGGGTCCAGGGGGGGAAATAAAAGTTACTTTTAAATATAAATCCAATTTATGTTGTTAAATTACAGTAAAATAACCACAAATGCAAAATTTAACAAAATGGTCACTTTGACAAGGTATCCCCATCTTGACAAAATGGTATATTCCCAGGTTCCGCAGGTCAGCTGCACAGGTGCAATGCATTATTGTTAATTGTAGCACGTTTACTAACATGCGAAGTTTAGCTGCACTTGAACAACCATTCCAGGCTGCCATATCCAGCCCTGCAAGAAACCGTAGAAACAGGGGAAAAATAGAATGTACTTCTTAAAATAAATCTATCATGCCTGTTGCTAAGGTATGGCAACATGACAGTCATGTTGCCATACCTTAGCTTTTTCTGAACTGACACCACTGCTATAGCACAAAGTGTATGTAAGACTCACTTCACTTTGAAGTAGCTGTGCCGTGTACTGTACACATTACAAATCAGATGAAGGCATGCATACAGAATGCGCTGTAGGGACCAGTGAACTCATACCTCTCTGCTTTAATATTTATGAACCGCCTTCTGAGAATAAGGAACTCCCCATACCGCTCTGTACATGCAATTTTACGCACTGATAGTTTTGTGAATATTTAATTCAGAACAACACTGATATGGCGCGATTAAGCAGAATATATTTGCTACTTGATGCCCTTCCACCATGATGTAACAACAAAATGGCTAATCTAATGTCTATAGGCTATTTACACTGTTATTAGATTTTATCACAGGCAGTCTGGGGAATATAATTGTTTTACATTTATAGCCAAACAAATCCTGAGTGAAAGGCCGGTCTTTAGCCTTTTATGTATTTATTTTTTAATCCTTGTTGCAGCTCCCATATGATGATTTTCTTTCTTTCTTTCTTTCTTTCTTTCTTTCTTTCTTTCTTTCTTTCTTTCTTTCTTTCTTTCTTTCTTTCTTTCTTTCTTTCTTTCTTTCTTCCTTCCTTCCTTCCTTATATCCAGCCTTATGGTCAGAGCGTCCGCCCTGAGACTGGGAGGTCGAGGTTCGATCCTCGGCCAGGTCACACCGAAGACTCTGAAAAATGGGACCCCTCTGTGTCTCCCTGCTTGGCATTCAGCATCAAAGGTTGGACATACTGTGACATACTATCATGTCCAGGGGGTACTCATAGAAACAGGAGATAGGTTCCTGGCAGGGGCGAAATTAGATCTTATTCGGCATGGGTTTTCAGATCAAAAGGGCCCTGCCTGTACTGCCGTGAGGGGGGCCCATAGATTAGGAGATTAGAGACCCCTGATATATTGGAAATGACAAAATACATATCGCCGTTGTCGGGTGTAAACCTCGTATCTCCAGGTTTCAAATGTGTATGTTCTTTCGCAAAGCAAAGCCCTGCTTCATCGTACAAGGCTGTCGCACAAAAATAGGGAAAACAGCAGCTCTACGGCGAGGCGTTGTGTGCTTGTAGATCGGCTGTTTTCACTAGTTTAAATCATTTTTAAAATGAAAAATGCAAAACGAACGGTTTTGGTCATACAAGGTTTTCACCCGACAACGACGATATAATAGCCTATGAATTTATAATACTGTCCCCAGTAGGGGGGCCCTTGGGTTTATTAAACCCATCAACCCTATACGAATTACGCTTGTGGTTCCTGCCTTATGGGCCTCATGGCTCGGCAAGGCTTACTTACTTATGTTTGGCTCTATTCAGCCACCTTTACGTACTATGATGATGGGGGCGACTGGACCAAGCCTTCTGCTCTAGCCTCGCGTAGCCAGACCGTCTCATCCACACCCTCTGGCCAACACATTGATGCCCTCCCTGCCCACCTGAGATCACCACAGTCTGTTGATTCTTTCAAACGAGGACTAAAGACCTCCCTTTTTAACAAAGCTACGCTGGTTTTGCCCTTTAGACTTTATGCCCTTTTAATGAAAATGCTTATTGTACCACCTTGGACCCCTTAGCTGAGAGAGAGATGGAGCAGGGACCCCCTCTACATATTGTATAAATGTGTGATGCAGATTTTCATCGATTTCATAGATAGATTCATAGACTTGTTTGACAGCACTGTCACCAGTCTATGTTGGATTCATGTTAATGTGTATTTTCAGACATTTAACCACTTAAGTTGTTGATGTTTCTAAACTTGACCTTTGGCTTTCACTATGTTCTTGGTCAGCTCTTTTTTTTTTACCTCTACACCAAACCTATTTGCCGAAAATAGCCGATCTCCAAACTCTCTAGATCAGCTATTTTTGTCTAAAGTTCTCCTCTGGAAAAGGGATGCGAGGGTTCAAGTTGTTCATTTAAAAGAATGATCCTATCACACAAGGATTTGGCGGCCCCCCTGTAGTAACGCTAAGGATCCCCTAGGGGTCCCAGCCCCTTGAAGACCACTGAGCTACAGTATATTCGGCTACATTCAGCAGTAGCAGAAAGCATCAGGCTGTGTGGATCGTGTCACATTCATATCCACCGGGGTTGCTAGGCAACGCCACCTGGAGACAGACCCCCCCTCTGGTAAGAAAATACCCTCTTTATTTAAGCAAAGCCGCTAAAGTCTGTGGGATGTTATTAATGTCTGAATCTGCATTCACGGAACACTCTGCAACCGGGATGGCTTTGGCAATAAATTAACGTCACTTGATGGTAATCCCGGCCTGGCTCAGTGTCATTCTAAGACTCTAAGACTAAGTTTCTTAAACACTTTCTCTAACTTATTCCTTCATTCCTCATAGATGAGTCATAGTTCTACCTCTGGGAAGCGCTTTCTAAGCTTTAGGAGCACAGCCTACAAACCAGGCCTGTCAGAAGGATGACACGATCGCATGATTGCAACTATTTTTAGCTAATCATAAGTCTTTTATCCGTGATTGTTAGGAATCGTTTCCATTCGTTTGTATCGGTGGTTCTCAACCTGTGGGCCAGGGCCCTGAAGACATTACAAGTGGGCCCCCAAATAATTGGCAAAACATGAAGATTCTGTTGATAATGATTATTTGTCAAAACAAACTTCATGGTATATATTTTTTTAAACCTTGAAAAATGAATCTGCATTTGTCTGAGATCTTTTTTCTTTTTTTTTTTTGCCTTTATTATTGACGGGACAGTAGGCTGAAAGGAAATGGGGAGAGGGAGATGGGGAGTGACACGTAGCGAAGGCCATCGGGATAGGGACTTGAACCCGCAACTTTGTACCTATAAGTGCCTGGGCCTGTTTGACATTTTTGAAGTGGGCCCTGATCCAGAAGACATTGAGAAGCGTGTACAAACATCTGGGTGAAATGGTCATAAATGCCCACACTTCCATCATCATGTACACAGTGTTAGTTCTCCAAGACGGGCAGTGCCAAGTAATTGTACCACCCAACATAGCTGTCCTCCTCCTCTCTTCTAACATATTGCTGGCATTAGCAGCTTTTAGACTTCCATTCTCACCCAGACTGCTGGGAGCAGCTCCACAGCTTGCGGGATGGAACACACCTGTGGTGCAGGCTGTCTGCCTCCTTCTGCTGCTGCCATAGCAGGTCTATTCTGTTTACAAGTTGTTTCTATAGTGTGTGCCAGCGGCTACGTTATTGTAGTCCTTAGCGGCCATTTCTTGGGTCAAAACACAGGTGTTTCAATTGTTTGATTGCATAGAACTAATGCTATAGTCTAATCAGAACACCTGTGTAAGGCTGTATTTACCCAAGAAATGGCTGCTCTTAGAACTACATTTGGCACACCCTATACTGAGTACCTCAGTGCTGTTCTGTTCCTCTCCTCTTATTCAGTTTAGAGTTGTTCCTATCACTGATACCAGTAACACAGGTATCTACATATACCTATTCTGTTTAGTTGTTCCCTTCCATACAGGATACCAGAGCTGTTCTGTTCCTCTTCTCCTCCTGAGGTATTCTGTTCCAGCAATCACCCAGAGTGCTCTTCAAGATGTGTTCCTACTACAGCATCACACAAAAGCAGTAAAAGCAGCAGATAGAGCTTGGAGATCTGCTGCTGTTTTCTTTTTTTTTTTCTTTTTTTTATATGAATCCAGAAAAGTCACAGTTTTGGACAGTTTTCAGGTTTCCGCCCGACAGAGACGACATCGTCCCAAAACCATTATACTGTACTTTTCAGGAAATGTATTCTGTGGATCCAATGACGTATTTTATATTTAGTCACAGAGTCACAGACTTTTCATTGGTTACATATTTATAAAACTCAGAGACTTAAACACTTTCACTTTCATTGTTTGTTTTCGACATAATAATCTACAATAAGTAAGTGCACACACAGTCACAGAAGTAAACAGCAACTGTTTGGCGGAAGCATACAAACTGCAGTCCGGTATTTCTGGTTTTATCCACAGCGGTGAGGAAGCTCCCCGTGAGAATGTCAGTGTCTGCAAAGTCTTGACAGCATGACAATAAACCCCTAGAACCTAATAGAACTTACGTGCAGCAACATGGTTTTATAGAGGGAATCTAGAACATCAGCGAGATCAGCCAGGATTTCATCTGTCTATATTTTATCAGTCAGAGCGAATCAATGAAGACTTTCTGACAGTATTCTCATGCCAAAGACCCCCAAAAATGTATATGTCACAGTGTTTTTGAGAATCAGTATGATTGAGAAGAGGAGCGCCTTCGGGGAACTAGGAATAATTTGACTGAGGTTAGGGTTAGGATTAGGGTTAGGTGTAGGGGACTCGAACCCGCAACACACTGTCAGGCATCAGAGCCTATGTAGTATGTGCCTGGATCACTAGTAGCAGGTGCCCGAGAAGATTTATTTAAAAAAAAAGGAACACCTTTTCAAATATTTTCAAGATTTCTTCAAAAATGTTCAAAATTAGATGTATGAGCGACAAAAAGTGACGCATTATGAGCTTGTACATCTGCTATTTTTGAATATCCACCGTATAAAATATGGATAGAGTGGTTAAAATGTATTAGAAAATTTAGTCAGGGGACTCCCTGGAACCCCCTCAAAGACCCCTGGGGGTCCCCGGATCTCACTTTGAGAAGCAATGTTTTACAAAGCTCAATAAAAGCCATGAGAAGTTAACGCGAAGAGACAACATGCTCTGCTCTGGATATATTCAGTACGTCTTGCTACATGACTTCCAGTAATGAAACTCGTAAAATAATTTTCCACATTGAAGCTTCACTATCATGTGATAACGATATGGAAGAAGTTGATTGATGTGGCTGGGAGGGAGGGTGCACTTCTCTTCCTCATGTGATGTAGCAGAGGCTGAGAAAACTCAAGGCTAAGAAAATAATTGTATGTCTAATAGGGGTGCAAGTGATATTTCATAGTTAAAGAAATGTTTTTGAGCTGTCGCCTCACAGCTAGAAGGTACTGGGTCTGATTTCCGCTGTGGGCGCTGGGGGCGTGTCCTCTCCTCCGCGTCATCAGCGCCCACACACCCAGGTGGGGTTGGCAAAAGGGCCTTTCTGTGTGGAGTTTGCATGTTCTCCCCTCGCAATTTTAACATAAAGTAAACCTGGTCTCTATAATGCCTCCCCCTGGCCAGCCGGGGCGCCTGATGAAGGGGAAAGGAACTGGTGGGAATAACGTGTTCCTTCCACGCGCTACGTCCAACCAGGGAAGCTCCCCGCTGTCAGGTGATAAGAAGCGGCATGCTCACTCCTCATTCACTGAAGGAAGCATGAGCTCAGTTCGGGGCTCTCCTCAGGTTGGCAGAGGGAGAGCAGAGCCCAGGATTACAGCTTAGGCAACGGGCACTGGGAAAGAATTTTTTTTTTATTAAAAACTCTTATCATGGCTAATGGCTATATAGAGTTTTTATTTAGTAACACCTCTGTCTCTCTCTCTCTCTCTCTCTCTCTCTCTCTCTCTCTCTCTCTCTCTCTCTCTCTCTCTCTCTGTGTGTGTGTGTGTGCGTGCGCGTGTGTGCGTGCGTGCGTGTGTCAGAATACCAATTTCAGCTAAGTGTTCCGGTTCCACCTAGTTTGTTTGTTTGTTTCGCACTTCCAGTTTCACCAGTTGATTCTGTATCCTGTATGAGGGCTCTCTCCCGATTGGATGAAATTGCAGCCCTGTCCCTAAAATGATTTGTAGAGACTGGAAGAAGACCTTTCCTACTCAACTACACAGCACCCTCTGTAGCAAATGACTATGGAATGAGAATGAGCCTCATGATGAACAGTATAACGCTTAGGAAAAGCAGAAACATACTTCGCTGCCTGGCATGCTTACACCTGGCAGGCTGGCACACTTCCTCCTTTTGGCACACTTACAACTGGCATACTTGGCATACCTACAACTGAACTGACACACTTCCTTGTTTGGCATACTTAGAGTACAACATACCAGTGGAATGAATGACTACTATACGGCCGTTACTTGTTTGCTTAACCTCACAAGATAAGACAATAATGCGAGGCACGTTCGTGAGAGAGAGTGACAGAAACAGGGAGAAAGGGAGAACGAAAAGAAGCACACATGCACACCAAAATCCTCAGTGTCCATTTGTACTCTCTCAAGAGTTGGGTCAAAAACTAGAGTGAGGATTATGCTGTGCAGGCCTGCAGGGGGAAAAAAGCACATGACATAAAATGTCCTGCAGATAATTGTCACCGGGGATATTGGTACACAAACACACTAGTTCCTTGAATCCTTATATACCGATAGCATCACAATTATGAACACTTTCAGGATAATGACACACAAAAAGTTAGTAAACTTAACTTCGGTCCATATCTCCCTTTTAATACCAATTGGTATTGTGCTTTATATATTTTTTTATTGTTGATTAGTCACAAGGTACAGCCTGTAAGCATCGGGCATTTGTTGAATGAGCAACACAGCCAAACGTGTGGGTAGCTACCCACCAAAAGATTTGCCAAAATGGCCTGCAATGCTGTTCTGTAACCACTTTAGCCCTAATATAAGTTGACAGGGGTGCCCCAGGGCTCTATACTAGATTTGTAAATTAGTTATGTTAATCTTTTTTTTTTAATGTAATATCAAGGTCTGCATGCATGAAATAACAGATTCTTTGAGTGGGTTCATATGAGGGGATAGTGTCTGTGTAATAAGTACTGCATTGAATCAAGCAATGCAAAAATGACTCCCAGAAATAGTTTAAAAGTGAAATTCCACATCAAAAATAGAGCGTGTCATTGCTTTCCCTGCTCCACTGCCATGCCTAGGAAGGTCACCAGAGCATACAGTATTATGCTGCATGTGCTGGGACTGGGAGGGAGTTTTCTCTGAGTCCACTGGTTTCGCGGTGCAGCCGTTTGGACTGCTATGAGCTCCAGGCCTCAGTTGGCATGTGATCAGTGATCAGGCGTAGCGTAGCGGGGAGAATTAGGGTGTTTCCACATGTGAGCAGACCCAGGCCTCTGGGCCGCGGCGGTTTGTAGGACGCTGCGTTGATAACCGATGTCAGGGGGAGCTCTATCAGATGTGCCAGTGGACGAATCAACAAGTCCAATGCAATTAGTCATTCCTTCCATCTCTCTCTCTCTCTCTCTCTCTCTCTCTCTCTCTCTCTCTATTATCAATTTCCAAAAAAAGCTTTATTGGCATGATAAAATATGTCTTACATTGCCAAAGCATACATATAGCATAAAACAAATCATAACATATTTATACAAGGACACAACGTTGACTGAACAATAAACATCCTAACAATTGATTGATTGATTGATTGAAGTATTTATTAGAAGTTTGCATAGGAAAAGGTACAGTTACATGACAGTACAGTTCACTGGTAAAAGGTCAACTAAAAGGATAAGTTTGTTTACATTGAGATCCTTTTTTTTTTTTAAACTCAAATAACATTGAATGACAGACAGTAGTAATGATAGTAATGATAGTAATAATTCATAGTAATAATGACCAGTAAGACTCCCTAATCGGGAGATAAGCGACCGTAGGTGGCTTATCTCCACAAATAGGGCAAAAATGTGTTTTTCCAAAATCTTCCTGATCCATGTTGATGACATGAGTGTAGACATGCTGTGTAGTGATATTCGTGATTTTAGAGCAAACACTGTAGGAGCAGTGTCCAAAAATGTGTTTTAAAAATCGGCCTGAAGGTGGCGCTAGAATAGGGCCATGTGAGAAATGAGGGGTGGGGTCTCCGCGTTGCCTTGGCGGACGAATAGGTACCGGCCCCGGCTCTCCCGGACGCTCCTAGCCCGAGTTACGGCATTTTATGTGCGCTGCAGTGGCAGGGGGTCCTCCACTGGGGGCGCCACCACTTTTGCATCCGTTCTGGAGCACCAGGAGTCGGTGGTCCCCGGGAATTCCCCGTGAGCAGCCCCGTTGGGGTGGTCATTTGGTCATTTTTGCACATTTGGTCATTTTTTACATCTGGGGGTCCCCCAGGGACCTGGGGGTCCCTGGGGCTCCGGGGGTCCTTGGAGGTTGTAGTTTGGCAGGCAAGGAGTGTGTGTGTAAAATCTGGCATGGATCGGGTCAACGGGTGCGGAGATATAAGCAGGGAAAAAGTGTGACGTGTGACGTGTGAGCACATTTGGTCATTTTTTACATCTGGGGGGTCCTGGGGGTCCCCCAGGGACCTGGGGGTCCCTGGGGCTCCGGGGGTCCTTGGAGGTTGTAGTTTGGCAGTCAAGGAGTGTGTGTGCAAAAGTTGGCATGGATGGGGGCAACGGTTGTGGAGATATGAGCAGGGCAAAAGTGTGACTGACTCACTGACTGACTGACTCACTGACAGACAGCCTGGGGAGGTTTTGGTAGTAAATGCGACCTACGGTCGCAAAAACAAGTGAATAACAAACAATGATAGAAAGATAACAGTGATATGCAGCAGTTAGTGATTGATTGATATAGATAATGATATAGAAAGATAACAGTGATATGCAGCAGTCAGTGATTGTGTTTATCCAGATGTACTTGGTTCTTCTGTCCACTGGCTGTCCCTAGGCTGCACAAAAGGTGCATTTAGACTGTTCTCCCAGAACACATTGAAGTGATGACTTATTAATGATGGAATCAAATTCTTTATTTCTTTTCTTTAATTCTAATTAAGTCTGTCTGTCTGTCTGTCTGTCTGTCTGTCTGTCTGTCTGTCTGTCTGTCTGTCTGTCTGTCTGTGTGTCTCTCTCTCTCTCTCTCTCTCTCTCTCTCTCTCTCTCTCTCTCTCTCTCCCTTTCTTTCTTTTCGCTCATGTCATCTGTATCTCTTTCTTTTTTCCGCTGCAGGAATCCAATGCAATTAGTGGCCTGTTCAATTGACCATTGGATTCCGTGGCTGCATTGTGCATTTGTTTTCATCTCTTAAGCTGCATTCACACTACAGATATATAGTTGAACGTTTAGCTTGCTTGGTCAATGTTATCTCAATGGAAACCAGCTTTAAAGCTTTCAAAGCTTTGTTCTGTGTATGTCCTGTATCTTTAAAGCTGGTTTCCATTGAGATAACATTGACCAAGCAAGCAAAACGTTCAACTATATATCTGCAGTGTGAATGCAGCATTACTCTGTGGCTGTGTGTGTCCAATATTACTCCCTATATCACTCTGTATCAGTGAGTAAAGTGACGTCTGGTTGCAGACTTTTACTACTTAATACTTGTCTGACTTTATTTTTGTCAATCCATCTTTCTAGAATCTAGATAAACTCCATATATGGGCATTCCAAAATATGGGCTTAATATTGATGGCATCAGGAATCTCCGTATATGGGCATAAAAGGGACAAGGACTGACACATTAATTGATTAGTGAATTATTACATTTCCCCATTGACTTGAATGGGGAGAATTCAAATGCAGAGGCGTCAATTGGGTATGGCAAGCTATGGCAGCTGCCATACCTCGGCTACAGGGGGAAATAATAAAATGTACTTTTCATTGTGCCTGTTGCTAAGGTATGGCAACATGACTGGTGTCTTTGTACGCGCGCGAAGGCGCGCGTGCAAGACAACCACACTTGCAGTTACCCTTTGCATATTTCTTTCTATATTGGGGTGCTTGTGTTTGGTGTCCCTGCTTTTCTGTTGAGACAATTAAGTTATATGTGTCAGATTTGACAGTTTTTTTGACAGTTTATTAAACAAACATATCGTCGTTGCCGGGTGAAAACCCTGTATGTCCAAAACCGTTTGTTTTGCTTTTATCCTTTAAACTAGACCAGGTCAACCTGGTTGTGCCAGACCCCCTGTCTGTCATCATCATTTATGACATCATGCCTTTTGTAGGCATGTCATCATCATGTCATCATCATATATACCCTTTATATAGAAAACCCGGACAGACAGACCGACATTTGCTTATGTAGGCCTACCCATTTCATGGGTCTGGCAAAAATGATTTAAACTAGTGAAAACAGCCGATCTACAAGTACACTTGTAGATTGTAGATCTGCAGATCTGCAGTTTTCACTACTTATGTGCGACGGCCTTGTAGATGAAGCAGGGCTTTACTTTGCGAAAGAACGTACAAATTTGAAACTTGGAGATATAGGTTTCCACCCTACAACGACGATATGACATAACTGTACACCACTTTAAAGGAGTAGTTCACCCCCAAAATTACTGTAAATTACTGTACACCCATGAAGACTTGAGTTAAATATTATTATTATTATTTATTTTTGTTGCATTCCAGCCAATAATTCGAGGAGAGTCTTTGCAGGTCCATTGATTCCGGATGGGGACCCAAATGCATTTGGGTCCCCATCCGGAATCAATTTACTATAATCAATTGTTTGTTTTAGGAATGCAACCAATACAAAACAATATTATTGAGCTCAAGTCTCCATGGTGAGTAATCAATAGAAAAGGGTCATTTTGGGGGTGAACTACTCCTTTAACTACCTAATAAAGCACTATATATCATTATGACAAATAACTAAAGATAAGCTTCCAATAAGTTGTGATGCAACACATTGGGAGCTTATAGAGCAGCTAATTTGGTATTTTTATTTTTTTTAATGTTAAGATTTTTTATAATCAGGTTAACCTTAAACCCCTGTAGTTTTAGAGAACTGGACTTGAGCTATGTCAAAAATAGCAGACATACAAGCTCACAATGCTTTGCAGTACAGCCCGTGGTGAGCTTGTAGATCTGGCATTTTTGTCTAATGTTCCCCCAAGAATAATATGGACGCTGGGGTTCAAGTGGTTCTAAGTATGTTGCACTGCACTTCAGAATTAAAAAAAATCATAATGTCATTATCACACCACCAGAGGGTGCTAGAGCTCAACAATGGTCAAAAGGTTGACATCAGGTTGACTTGTAATTAAATCAAGACCCAAACACAAGAGACTGCAAGGGACCTGAGGAGAGTGATTCTGAATGTCCAAATTTCTCTTGGGTTTGGGTCTTGAGCTAAAAAGAAAGTGTGGGAACCTCTGCCTTAAGCCATTTAGACCTGAAAAAAAGTCTTCTAGATCAAAACAGTTTTCTGAAATACCTCTGTTTCTCTGTCAGTGGTTCTCTCTCTCATGTCAAGGACCCCCTAGAATTATATGTATTTGACCACGGACCCCCATCCGAAAATGTTTAGTTCCAAAGGGACCAAGAGAAAGAAGGATTTGCGTTACAAATGACACCTTTTCAAGATTTTTTTCCAAAATAGCAGATCTACAAGCTCGCTGTGAGCTTGTATGTCTGCTGTTTTTTAGTAGTTAAAGAGTGAATTTAATGGTTAAAGTGGTGAACGTCTAAATGGGTTTAAAGAACCACACATAGGTGCATATCACTAGTCCTCATCACCGTTTGAATCCGATCCCAGGCTCTTTGCTGACTGTCACCCCCTTCTTTGTGTCATCCTATCTTATCACTGTAAAATAACAGCATATCACGCCAAGACAACAGACGCACAATGGAAGAAAACAATCCATCATCTTCCACTCACCAGCCTTTTCCGAATACTTATCAGAGTGTTGTCCTGTTTGGTGACGGTTTGTTTGGACTCTATCGAAGACCTTGGGTGATTGTTGGGCCTCCTCCTCCTTGTCGCACACTCCCCGCGGCCTCTCCGGCACCAAGGCCTCACACAGGTTCTTCAGAGCCAGGTTACGGGGCGGACAGCAATCCTTCCTCGCCTTCTTACAAACCGGACATTTCTTTATCGGCACACAGTCCTTACAGAAGCTGTGGCCGCACGGCAGGAGAACGGGATCTTTGAAGACGTCGTGACACACGGTACAGGAGATGTCCTCCTTTCTAAAAGACTTCCGGGAGGTGACTCTGTCTCTGGGCGAAGCTACGAACGCGCTTAGTTTTTCCAGAACCAGGTTACAGGGCAGCCGAGAGTACGCTGGCTGTATTATCTTGCAAAGCGGGCATTCCTTCACTTTCTTCTTTCGCCACCATCTCTGCAGGCAGTCTCGGCAGAGGCTGTGGCTACATGACAGCATGACGGGATCTCGGAAGATGTCGCAGCACACCGGACAGGACAAATCCTCCTCTATAAGAGACGACGCGTAGGCCTCCATTCTGTCTCTGAGCGAAGGTGCAAACACTCTGTTCGATACAGGAGGTCTGACAGACTCCACACTCCCTCCCATAGACTGAAGTTTCCTTCTTGTTACAGCTCCACTCATGTTGTAGTGATGAGTACTAAGTCACTTTGGCCGTGGAGAAAACAGACAGTGCTGTGTTTTACGTTCAGTTTCTCTACAAATACCAACTTGGAGGTGACGTCACAGTGAAGTCAGACCATGGTGCATGGTGATGCGGGCCAGGCCATGTCTGCCCACTGCATTTCTTTACTGTCCATCAACTATATAAAGCTGAAGTGGTGCGTTTTGTCTGTCTTTATTTGTCTGTATCTGTGGTGGACACGCAGATGTTTCCCATATATGGACACGTATGCGTCTCCTCATGCCGAACAACTTTTACCCTCTGACTTCTGACCTCTGACCTTTAGATCCTCCAAAATTTGGAATTATATGAAAAACAGTAATCTATCTCCTCCTGGGATTTTCGCGTTACGCGCATGAAACTTTTTTCACATGAACTTTGAACCTATATCTACACAGGCTATGTGGTGAGAAGTTTGTACGTTAAATAATGTTTTTTTAATAATTCAATATATATTGCGGTTTTATGCAAATTATTCTTCGGCCTCTAAATCATACATGCAAAGTTACACGTTCATGGCATTTGGCAAAGATGTAGAGGGTTAGTCAAAATATCACTGAAACCAATCTTATTCCAATCGGCCAAAGGGGGGCGCTATACGAAGCGCTGAAAATTCAAACTTCAAACGGGCATAAGTCATGACTCGTTTCGTTTGAAGTCATGCAACTTGCTTACACGCGTGCTTTGACTCGAGCGGAAGACATCTGTGTCTTTGTTAAGTAAGCTCCGCCCTTAGATTTTCAGCCATTTTGAGCAGTTTGTAAAACACTTAAACCCACTTTTATTCTGGAATGTTCGCGTCACGTGCACAAAACTTTTTTTACGTGAACTTTGGACCAATATCTAAAGATCTGTCAGATCGGATTTTTTTTTAAATTGAAACATGCTTTTTTAATAAATTCAATGAATATTGCAGTTTTATGCAAATTATTCTTCTGCCTCTAAATCATACATGCAAAGTAACATATTCATGGCATTTGGCAAAGATGTAGAGTGTTATTCCAAATATCACTAAAACCAATCTTACCCCAATTTTCCAAAGGGGGGCGCTATATCATTTTGAGCAGTTTGTGAAACGCTTAAACCCGCTTGCCTCTAGCTTGCTACTAGCTTTCCCTTAAAGCTAGAGGCTTGTTCAAAACATGTGATTTCCATAGGGAATTCATTGGACCCCACATTCCCCTCGCCTCCCCCAAGGGCACACTAGAGGCTTGTGCTTCTAATGTCTGTCGGAGGCCTCAGAGTTATGTCTAAGTGTCCTTGAGCAAAACTCTGAACCCGATGGAGCCTTGCATACATGGTTTCCTTGGATAAAGGCGCTATATAATTGCACTATTCTATTGTTTCATGTGCCAGGGCCGAACTGGGATACAGATTCGGCCCTGGCATCTCCACCACAACCGGCGTGAACCGAAAATAGAAGATCTACAATCTCACAACGAGTTGAGGCAGCGATGCGTTGTGGGCTTGTATCAGCTGTTTTATGTTTGGGTGGTGACAGGTGCAGATGCTTGAGTGAAGAGAGGTTTTTCTTTTTCTATTAAGAGAACAAAAATCAAACCTTGGTTCGAAGTGGAGCGGTGAATCTGAGCAGCTATACCGTGTGTGTGTGTGTGTGTGTGTGTGTGTGTGTGTGTGTGTGTGTCTAGTCTGCACAATAGTGCCATAGAAGCTGTGTGTGTGCGCCCCTCCTTTAACTTGTGTGTTGTGTGTGGCCACTCAAGGTATTGCCAGGCTACAGACATAGCCAGCCACCCACCCACATAGCCAGCCACCCACCCACGGACATACCTGTCTATTGGGAGCGCTTTCACCGCTCCAAAAAATCAAGCTGTAGTTTTTGATTATGGAGATGTTCTGTTTATGCATACTTCACTATCCATATTGCAGCCTCTTGAAGCAGTATACCACAGTGCATTACGCACGCTCCCAGTGTATTTATATTTGTTTTTAGAACCAAAAACTACAGGATATCTAACACGCTTTCGGACACACGTTACACTTGTCACCCCACGAATGAAGAGTGAACAAGGAAAGACTGTCTTCATCTTTTATGCCCCAGACATATGGAATAAACTCCATGGCTCTCTGAAACTGGATCATTATTGGTGTCTATACTAGAGAGAGATTCAGGGTACTTGAGGATGCACCTGCACCTGCTTTGTGTAGCCCTTATGTATTATCTATTATGATCATCTTAGTGGGTTTTGGAACAAACATCTCGCTCTGCGCAAATGTTTATTTTGAGTGGTATTGAAACATGTCTTTAACCACACAGCGCGTAAACATTTCCGTGGAAACAGTATGAGCTCATTGGTACAGAGCATTGTGCATCAGTGGAAAGTATGAGCTGTGGTTTTAAAGATTTAGCCGGGGAGCCACAGGCCCAAAAGCTCAAGGAATAGGGTTTTACCTGTGACGTCATGACATACTTTTTATTTTTGTTTTTTCTATTCATTTGGTCATTAAGGTACACAGAATGAGAGGCCTGCTCTGCCGGAAACTCTGCGAAAAAAAGTTATGGCCATTTGTATATTCACTCCATCGACTTCAATATACAGGAAAGAAACACACCAAAAAAATATGCTTTAAGTAGCATGTGAGGGGTCAAACTAGGGGTTCTTGATGATTCTGAATCCATTGCAAGCATTTGTTTTGCATGAAAAACATTCCTTGGGCTAGAAAACGGACCAAAATAACGGTGAAAAGTGATTCACTTTTCACAGGTTTGAGAGGCTGAAATCTAGCCCAAGGAATGTTTTTCATGCAAAACAAATGCTTGCAATGGATTCAGAATCATGAAGAACCCTTAGTTTGACCCCTCACATGCTACTTTTTTTGGTGTGTTTTTTTTCCAGTATAGTGAAGTCAATGGGAAACTTTTTTTCGCAGTGTTTCCGGCAGAGCAGGCCTCTCATTCTGTGTACCCTATTGACCAAATTAATAGGAAAAACTAAAATTTGGAGTATGTCATGACATCACAGGTCTTCTCTCATTTTGGCAAAGTGGCTCCCCGGCTAATTGTAGAACACCCTTCTTCAGTCTTCAGTGTTAAGCCCACCATGTGTTCACTGTTTGATGTTACATTAGAAAGGAAACTGATGCTTTGTGAGAGCTTTAGTATGCTAGTTTTGATGTGCGATGTGTTGTGGATTAATGAAGTTCTGGACACTTGTCTTGACAGTTAGTTTATTCTGGTATGAATTCACAAAAACCTCCGGTCAGTCACTAAATTTGGCACACTGCACCAAGCTGCAGGCATGTCTTTGGCACAGCTCATGTACGGTAGACTGGCACCTCTCTAGCTGTGTATACTGTACCAATGAGGTGACCAATAAGAAAGGCCCTTACTAAATCCCCCTAAACTCTGTTACATTGACATAATAAATATATAGGGCAGTGGTGGAAAAAGTACTCAAATGTTTACTTAAGTAGAAGTATCAATACTGCAATGTAGAAATACTCTGTCCCAGTTAAAAGTTTTGAAATTCAATTTGTTTTACTTTTTTACTCAAGTAAATGTACAAAAGTATTGACATCAAAATGTACTTACAGTAAAGTACCAAAAGTAAAAGTACTGATTATGCAGAATGTCTCATTTCACAAGTTTTCAAATGCATTCAAATATTTTGAAAATAGCAAATCTATAAGCTCACAGTGACACATTTTTTGAACTTGTAGACTTTTGTCTAAATTAATGACTAATAAAGTATTCAATCAATCAATCACTTCTCAGCCATACAAAGCCATGGTGCAGTAACTACCGGTATGCAAATAATTAAACTGATTAAATATGTAATAATTAAAAAGAAATCCAGCCAGACAGAGTCACACTGTATGTCTGAATTATATTTCATGGCGCTTCAAGATGACCTTCAAATGAAGTCTTAACATGTATTTGAATTTGGAGCCATTACCTAAGGTCGATTCTCATATGAGCTCAGATATACAAGCTCATATGAGCTTGTATATCTGATATTTTAGAAATATCAAGACACACATACTAATATACTGTTTAAATCTGAAATCTCAACTGACACAGATACTTTCCTGGATTGAAGGGGTGTCATCAGCATTCTGTGCACATACAAAGCATCAGTGTCTCTCTAACATCAAATGGTGGGCTTAACACAGAGGACTGAAGCAGGGGGAAGTTTGTTGTTTTTCGCCCCTCAAAACCACAACTCATCTTTCCTGCTCATGTAGAATGGTCTCTTACGTCTATGGCTTTCTAGGATCTCCTCTTAGTTGACCTTGTACCAATGACTTGTGCTGTCATAAAACTGTACTTTGTTCTATCTCAAACTTCCAACAAATTCTTCAATCAATAAAAAACATTGTTTAATACAATCAGAAAAGCTGACTTTTATGTTTGGATGTGGGCTGTCAATGGTTGATGCTCTGGATTCAACTTAAAAAGAAAATCTAGAGTTGGAGTTGCAAAGTTAAGCTAAACCAGCATAGGCCACTAGGCTACATTGAATCATTGGAAAAAAGAAGGAAAAAAAAGGTTTGAACTTTGAAGGTAGGCTACGATAACATTGACATTGACTTTTCCAGCGAAAAGATGACTTCTAAAGTAATAAATAAAATCAACCAACGAACTCGCTTCCTACAGAGGATCGCCCCAATGGTCAATTTCAACATATTGAAGACCATAGCTGGTGCAATAATCCAGCCCCTATTTGACTACGGAGTTCACGTATGGTATCGTGACGCCCCACAAGCCCTTAAAACTAAACTCCAAACAGCCCAAAATAAACTAATTAGGGTCCTGCTTAACCTTCCCTATCAGACTCACCTCACCGCTACTCACCAGTTAAGAGTGGGGTGGCTCAGAGTAGATGACAGAGTACAGCAACTTGCAATGGGCCTGGTGTACAAGATACACTACACCACTATGATACCCAAGTACCTGTCAAAATACTTTATAAACATTAAGGATGTCAATAATTACAACACCAGAGGCAGCGCCACAGATCACTTCCAACCCAGAGTCAAAACCAACAAAGGGTCAAACTCGTTTTTCTGCTATACCACCAAAATGTGGAAAGCCTTACCGAAGGCCATAAAGGAGTGTGGATCACTAGCATCCTTTAAAATTGCCCTGAAAAACCACTTACAGGCAGCAGCCGTTCGCAACTGGTAAAAAAATGAACCTAGCCCAACCCTCCCCTGCCCCTTCTTTGTATATACTGTTTGTTTAGACTTACTGTTTTCTTTTTTGTTTTTCTTTACATATCTACTGCATAGTACTGTGTTCTATTTGTCTGTCATTCAATGTTATATGAGATACTTCAATGGTTTCCAGTGGAAATAAGCTTAGTCTTTTCATGGATCTCCTTTTAGTAGACCTTGTACCAGTGAACTGTATGTCATGAAACTGTACCTTTTCCTATGCAAACTTCTAATAAAGTCTTCAATCAATCAATCAATCAAACTGAACTCACCTACAGTATGTGGTAGTAGTAGTGGATTGTGAATTTGTGCCACTGCTATGTCTTGTTTCTGTAGGCTATAAAATGTGTAGTTATGAAGTTTCAACAGAACTATTTAGCCGGGCAGATAACAGAAATAATCGTTCACTTGCGGATACAAGCACCAAAATTGGCACACATACTCCTTAGGGATTGCTCTTTTCATAAAACCATCTGGCCAAATAAAATTTCAAGATGGCGGCCATTTTTCAAGATGGCCGCCATTGAATATACAGTAATCATGCATTCCGCAATAAAATCCCATAGACTTGTCCTATTTGAATGATCTTGGTGTCAAATCATACATTTTTCACTATGTAGAATCCAAATTTGGACCCATGGACTTACTCACTGGCTTCCTTGTACCATATATCAGTCCCGGAATCCTAATATTCTGCTAAATTAGAGGTTTGTGTTATGTCTGACTCGGGTAAAAATAAAATGGGTGGTAGTGTATTGTTAGAGGTTTATAGTGTGTATGTGTGTGTGTGTGTGTGTGTGTGTGTGGGGGGGGGGGGGGGTGGTAATGTAGTAATGTAGAAACTCAACAGAGCGGATTTCAATTCACAGCGGCTGACGCGGCGAAAATGCATGGTAGATATAATAGCGCTGTGGGATCACTCTTTGTCTAGTCTCTATTGTTCGACCTTTTCGACTTGGGTAACCCTGCCAGGAGTACAAGACTCCTTGCGACATAGCTCTGGGGGTCATGGAGACACGCAAACTGCCTCACCACGATAAGGTGATGATCCCGTCGAGGCAGGAGGTCGTTTTTTTTTTTTTTTTTTTTTTTCTATCTAGGGCCTAGCCAGTATAGTACAATAGTATAGTAGGCCTAGACTACAACGCTTCTAAACCTCGCACCTGCAGCTGCACAGTGCCGTGCAGGTCAGACCAAAGCGGTAGCATTTGCATCGACTGCAGCATTCCAACTTGCATCCACACTTGGTCAGCTGCTGGCAACTCTCTGCAATGGGTGGGAGCTCAGTCCAATCAATCTGCCACAGATCTCCTTTCTTGGTCCAGCCCCAGTTGTCAGGAGTCTGCATTTCTGGTTGACATACTGTTGACTGACTCCAGATGCAGGCCGCTTGATAGGAAGCGCGCTTCACATGTTGCTTCAGTGCTGCTTGCGTTGGAGGAATGGCTTCGTATGGCCTCTGCTTCCGAGCAAACAAGTCCAACCTCGCATCATTGACACATTCAGCTGTGCTGGATCGGTCGTACATCATGACCACAAACTTCTCCAAGGTTTTCAGGTCTTCATCATCCACTACAGGTGGGTAATGGCTGAGTTTGCTGAAGACACCGGAAGCCTTATCACAAACATTCCAGGTTTGCCACGCAGACTTCTTCCCCTTTCCGCGGAATGCTGAAAGAACATCGCAGTCCAGTGGAGGCATGGAAGAAGAGCATCCCTTTGCTCTTTTCTGCAAGAGTGCAACACAGGTCATGAACAGGAATCCACTTTAAGTTCTGTCTTTGGCCAAAGGCAACCCACAACTGCTGCAGACCGAGCTCCTGAAGTGCCTGCAGAACACTGACTGCGATGACAACAACATCTGTGTCGTTGGTGACACAATCCCTGAGGCAGAGCCATGTTGGTGAACAGTCTCCCTCCAAGGAGTTCAAAGACGTTTGAAGAGTACGCAATGCTTGATGTCCTTCCTACAATAAAAGCATACCTAACCAAGTACAAGAGAACAGACATTGTGTTTGATGTTTACCAGCCATCTAGTCTGAAAGCTGAAACTAGATCGAAGCGTGGACGTGGGGTGAGACGCAGGGTGACAGGCTTGGGCAAAATTCCTTCAAAATGGCAAAACTTTATGAGAGAAAATGACAACAAAGCTGAGCTATTCAACTTTCTGGCTGAAAAGATAGCATGTGTGGCCTCACCAAATGTGGTCATTGTGACCAAGGAAGAAGATGCTCTCAGCAACAGCACTATCAATCTGGCTGGGGTGGCACACACGGATCTTTGTGCATGCCAGGCATGCCACAAAAGCAGGCAGCAAGGTCATCATGGTCAAAGCCAACGACACAGATGTTGTTGTCATCGCAGTCAGTGTTCTGCAGGCACTTCAGGAGCTCTGTCTGCAGCAGTTGTGGGTTGCCTTTGGCCAAAGACAGAACTTAAAGTGGATTCCTGTTCATGACCTGTGTTGCACTCTTGCAGAAAAGAGCAAAGGGATGCTCTTCTTCCATGCCTTCACTGGCTGCGATGTTGTTTCAGCATTCCGCGGAAAGGGGAAGAAGTCTGCGTGGCAAACCTGGAATGTTTGTGATGAGGCTTCCGGTGTCTTCAGCAAACTCAGCCATTACCCACCTGTAGTGGATGATGAAGACCTGAAAATCTTGGAGAAGTTTGTGGTCATGATGTACGACCGATCCAGCACAGCTGAAGGTGTCAATGATGCGAGGTTGGACTTGTTTGCTCGGAAGCAGAGGCCATACGAAGCCATTCCTCCAACGCAAGCAGCACTGAAGCAACATGTGAAGTGCGCTTCCTATCAAGCGGCCTGCATCTGGAGTCAGTCAACAGTATGTCAACCAGAAATGCAGACTCCTGACAACTGGGGCTGGACCAAGAAAAGAGATCTGTGGCAGATTGATTGGACTGAGCTCCCACCCATTGCAGAGAGTTGCCAGCAGCTGACCAAGTGTGGATGCAAGTTGGAATGCTGCAGTCGATGCAAATGCTACCGCTTTGGTCTGACCTGCACGGCACTGTGCAGCTGCAGGTGCGTTGTAGTCTAGGCCTACTATACTATTGTACTATACTGCCTAGGCCCTAGATAGAAAAAAAAGAAAAAAAAAAGAAAAGACAAAAAAAAAAACTACCTCCTGCCTCGACGGGATCATCACCTTATCGTGGTGAGGCAGTTTGCGTGTCTCCATGACCCCCAGAGCTATGTCGGCAGGAGTCTTGTACTCCTGGCAGGGTTACCCAAGTCGAAAAGGTAGAAGAATAGAGACTAGACAAAGAGTGATCCCACGGCGCTATTATATCTACCATGCATTTTAGCCGCGTCAGCCGCTGTGCATTGAAATCCGCTCTGTTGAGTTTCTACATTACTACATTAACCCCCCCCCCCCCCACACACACACACACACACACACATACACATACACACTATAAACCTCTAACAATACTAAGATATACTCTACCACCCATTTTACCCGAGTCAGACATAACACAAACCTCTAATTTAGCAGAATATTAAGATTCCGGGACTGATATATGGTACAAGGAAGCCATTGAGTAAGTCCATGGGCCCAAATTTGGATTCTACATAGTGATAAATGTATGATTTGACACCAAAATCATTCAAATAGGACAAGTCTATGGGATTTTATTGCGGAATGCAAGATTACTGTATATTCAATGGCGGCCATCATGAAAATTGGCCGCCATCTTGATTTTTTTTTTGGCCAGATGGTTTTCTGAAAAGAGCAATGCCTAAGGAGTATGTGTGCCAATTTTGGTGCTTGTATCCGCAAGTGAACGATTCACCTGTAATATGCACTTTATCTGCCTCGCTAATTAGGTGGGTTACTGTAAAAGAGTTGTGGTTTCATAAATGACAGCACTTGGCAAAGTCTTCCTTCCTACACAGGTGTCACCAATGACACTAATTAAGACTCCATTTCCCAGTGAGCCAAATGTTGGTTGTCTTATTGTTATGACATGTGCTGTCCAGAAGAGGGCAGAAACGATTTAAATAAACGAATTAAGATCATGGTGTTGTTAATCAGTATGTTTGTAACACCTGTGGCTGCTGTTTAAACTAAACTGCACAACTCTTTACACCAGGCTCTGTCGAAGCTTCATAACAACGAGCTTTGTACATTACTGAAGACAAAGCAGTGACACCATCCACTGACTAGCCCCATAGGTGAGTTCAGTCAATGTTATTTATGTTTTAAAGCAAATAAGTACCACTGACTTGTATGCCAGCTGGCTACTAGCTATAGTAACCAATATACATGTCTTAGATGATTCATAGAATGATTTGACTTGAAGGCTGATTTTAATCAAGGGAGTAAGCGAGTAGCAGTGGATTAAATGTCCCTCACTTTAAGCTATTTTAAAAATATATATCACACACACACACACACACACACACACACACACACACACACACACACACACACACACACACAGTAAATAGGTTTCCTCATAGTGTGTGGCAAATGTGTTTATTCTACTTTACCCCCTTAATTAAAAAAAATAATGAAATAAAATACAAAATGTTGGCAGCCTACTTGTCATGAACAACACAAGTGTGAATGACACAAGGTGCAGGGCAGGTCCATGGCATTAAACACAAATGTCTTAACATGTTTTTATTTGGCTCCTTTTGAACATTCTGAGTTAAATAAACATTGAGGAGTTTACAGTGTAATTAGCCGCAAATTGCAACACTAGATTTTTTTATACTCTGATGAATCTAGGGTTGCAATACCTCCCATAGGCAGCCAATGCATCAAAACGTTTTTTTGCTATCTGATTCAAACTCACCAATATTGTGGCTCTGTGGAAAGCTTGGAATTTACTCTTGCTATCTGCAAAGCGTTTGTTTCTGAAAAATCCACCGTAGAATTGTTATGATTTTATTTTCTGTCAAGAAATCCGAGAAGACATGTTTTTTTTTCTAAGTCTTGAACTTCGGAAGCGCTCGTCTATAACGCCATGTCCCGCTGCCTCCTGCATTAGTCTGTGACATTTAAAACCAGCTGGTACACAGGACTGCTGAGTGACTTCCCACAAGCGCTTCCAAACTCCAACACTTATAATAATAAAAAATAATAAAAAATAATCACCCGAACTGAATTTCTTGACAGAAAATAAAATGACAACAATTTTACGGTGGATTTTTCAGAAACAAGCACTTTGCAGATAGCAAGAGTAAATTCCAAGCTTTCCATAGAGCCACAATATTGGTGAGTTTGAAATCGTTTAATACAATCAGATAGCAAAAAAACGTTTTGATGCATTGGCTGCCTATGGGAGGTATTGCAACCCTAGATTCATCCGAGTATAAAAAATCTAGTGTTGCAATTTGCGGCTACAGTGTAATGTCAAGGCTGCGTAACAGAGCCTATATTTTCTTCTTGTCAGTGGGTTAGGTTAGGGTTAGAGTAATATTTGTGCTTTATCATGATTTAAACACAGCTTGAGATCATTTTCTGCCCAATCAGAAAATGTGAACAGAATTATTGTAGTTACTTTTTTAATATCTGGCACCTAGAGTTGCAATACCAACCGTTTACAGCCCAGCCTAACAGGAAAGTCTGATCTGTTTGTATTAAACGATGTTGAAAAAAAACATTGCAGCTGTACGGAAAGCTTGGATTATCCTCTTTATCTGCTAAGTTTTTGTTTCATAGAAATCCACCATAGACATTGTCTATGAGCTACTGCTGAGCTGTTATGAGCTACTTTCTGTCAATATTGACTATTTGTGTTGGAAATCACTCAATCACTCAATCACTCAATCACTCAATCACTCAGGAGGCAGCAGGACAGTGTTATTGAAAAACTTCAAAACTCCAAAAAAATGTATCAACTGCACTAAATGTAATGTCTATGGTTGATTTTTATGAAACAAAAACTTGGCATAAACAAAAAGAATAATCCAAGCTATCGGTTCAACGGCAATGTTGTTGAATTTAACGTTGTTCAATAAATACTATCAGATCAAACTTTTCTGTTTGGATGAATGGGTAGCCTATTGCAACTCTAGATGCCAGATATAAAAAAATAATGCATCTAAAAGGTGTGTGTGTGTGTGTGTGTGTGTGTGTGTGTGTGTGTGTGTGTGTGTGTGTGTGTGTGTGTGTGTGTGTGTGTGTGTGTGTGTGTGTGTGTGTGTGTGTGTGTGTGTGTGTGTGTGTGTGTGTGTGTGTGTGTGTGTGTGTGTGTCACAGATGACCTATCATAAAGTCATCTCTCTCTCCTTTCGTGTCTCCTTCCACTTCTCAAACTCTCTCCTCTCCAGATCAGATCTCAGCACCAATACTCTGTTCTCTGTACATACCATTGGTTTTATTTTAGTAATTGTTGTAATTTTTATGTTCAATGTAAAAAATGGAAGGAAAAAAGGCAAAACAATATTTTACTTTATTCTGATCGTATTGCTTTTTTTAAAAGTTTTTTTTCATCTTGCTTATCTTTATAAGAAATGTTCTACTAAATATCTCACATATACTTTTACAGCAGAACAGTAAAGAACACTTGGACCTCTGTTCTCTGAGATGGCTGCCATGTTCAAGAGGTCGACTGAGGGAAGACCTTCCACCAGTAAAAGGTCCCATCAAGACACAGTCGGTCCAGGGGAGGTTCCCTGTGACATCTGTCCTGATGCTGCTAAGCACAAGGCCCTTAAGTCCTGGCTCCTCAATCACTCCTAGCTTCCACTCTGTGTTTCCTTTAACTTGAACCTCATAATAGAGCTTAGATGAGTGGATGCCCTGTTTACTCAGTACACAGCATTCAGACAAGCTGGCCCAGATATTCCGTCTTCTGGCTCTTACTCGTTTACCATCTTCAGAGAGGATGAGGCCGTAGTACTTTGCTGTAGCAGGGTCCAGGGTCACATCTAGTGCATAGTGTTGTTGGGCCCTTTTCAGCTTGGCTTTAGGAACCACCTCCATTTTGTCATGTAGCATCTCTTCCAGCTCAGCAACGGCTGTCCACACAGTTTTCAGACTCTGAAAACTTTGGGCGTTGACCTTATTCAAATCAAGGACTTGTGGAATACTGGAGATTGACAGGAATGTCTGGAGGAGATGGTGGTGGTCCTCAGAGTGGGAAGACAGCTCCAGCTCGGTACTTTTCCTCTGAAGCACAGCGATGTCCCTCTCCAGCCGTTTGATGAAGCCTTGAGCTTGGCCCTCAGCTGTTCTCCGCCTCTCCTCTATTTCCTCAATGAGCATAACCTGGTTGCTTTGAACAGCTGCCATTATAGCACTGAACACCTTGATGGCTTTTTCTTTTGATGCCTCTACATTGTTCTTATTTAAGAACTGTTTGAGCTCATGAACTCTGATCTGTCGTTGCCATATCATCTGCTGTGCCTCAGACTTGATCTGACTGAGTTTAGCTTGCCTCACTTTAAACTCCTCCTCTAGTAAGACGGTGTCATGAGCCTTATGTTCGGTCTTCAGACACTCACACGTGACACAAATGCATTATTTTATTCTTTGTGTGCCCTATTAATTGTACTTCTTAGATTTTATCTTTTTAACATTGTCCTATTAAAGTTGATTTTATTTTATCTTTTGTTCATTCATCTCTTTCATTTTCAGTTCAGTTGCTCTGCCTACATTACAGCTTATGCAGGCAGTTTACTGGGCATTGAACGGGCAGATGCCAATGTCCCAGATTTTGACCTGGCTGCTGACCAACTGCAATGGCTCCATGACCTCGCAGAAAAGGTGGTGGAGTTCTGTTGGTTGGCACCTAAACAGGAGGAGATTGAGCTGGTGGCAGCAATTGCCCAAAAAGATAGTGGCAACCAACAGACCTATCCTTTCTGTCATTGCCAGGAAGGTAAAGAACATTTAATCACCAAAAGTGCAATTGTGGTCAAATCGTGGCTTGCTTAACTGGAAAGTCTCATTTGGAGGCTCTTTTACGTTGTTGGTGCACTTTGTTGTACATAGACATAGGCCACACATGGTGAAGATAAATGTGAATAATACACATTATATTAAAGACAGCTACTTCAGATGTGAGACAAGTTGTGTGTGTTTGAACAAGCCTGTTCCGTTTCCTCAACAGAGAAAGGCGGAGAAATGCTACTGTGCTGCAACTACAACTGTCCTCACATATGGACCCACTTGGCCTGTACTGATCTGCCGTCTGCGCCAGAAGGGGATTGGTTCTGTAGTTCCATATGTGAGGACAGTGTAGACTACAGTACATATACTGCACATGCCATAAAAAAAAAGGAGGCACCATGGTACAGTGCCATCTCCGAGACCAATGCCTCCACAATGAGTGGTACCACATCCGCTGTTTGAGGCCTGAGGAGCGGAAGAAAACTGACGGTATTATAGTGTATTAACTGTGTCTATTGCTTGACCTCTATAGAGGTTCATCCTCAATGAAACCACTTACTGACATTATGATCTTAATACAAAATATTATGTGTCTTACTTGGACTAATCGTTTGCATTTCCACTAAAAGGTGAATGGTACTGCTCACCAGAGTGCGCACATCAAGGTCAGGACAAAGTTCTGACCTATACCAAGGCACTGATGTGGAGGGGCCTTTGCCACATGGCCAGGCAGGATTGTGTCCGAGAGGGTGATGGACCAGCTTTGATGCAACTCTGGAAGCATGACCTTCTGTCATTCTGGCAAAAAAAAACATCACAAGTACTTCATACTTGGCCACAGAATGCTAACTGGTATAATGATCATTGGTAACAATGTGATTGCAGTATGATGCAATTAACATCTATAGTGGTTAATGTCTTTACAATTTGTTATGCCTTGGTTTATGTTGTCCATTAGGAATTGAGGGTTATTTGCCCGATCGGCTTGCCATGGAGATGGTGTGGGGCAGAGTGGCCAACCTAAGTGGTGGGCCTGGGAAGAATATCCCCTTAGACCTGGTTAATGAATTTATGAACAATGAATTCAAAGGTATCTATTAACATAGTGCTCTTTGCCAGTTAACAGATTATAAAGTACACAGCCAACTTACAATGATGTTGTTGCTTTTTTCTCTCAGAAACTCAAGTGGACCCGGGGCCGCTATACTGCTGAGCAGGTGGCAAGGTGTGCAGAAATGTCTGGGCCATTTGGGAAAGCCTTCGAACAATTGTTCCTGTCCTCGGGCATAGGCCAGTTCTCTTCCTCCCACAGTAACAACTCTCCATGCATTAAATCAGACATTGTTACCTTTGTTGAGGAATATAGAGAGGATGCCCTATTCTCTTTTATACCGGGACGACACCACAAGGGCTACGATACATTCACGTACCCACAGTCCATCACAAAGCCAGAGAAACTGGGGAAATCTATAAAACGCCTGGCATTTGAAATTGATCTGTGGGACCAGAAGAATTACGTGTAACGTGAGTATGATACTTACTGTATCCATAAGTAATGTGAATAACCAACCAACCACAAACAAACAAAAAATAAAATAGACCGTTAACAGTTTAATTTCTTGATGGAAAATATTCTTAACCAGATTTAAAAAGAAAAAAGAAAACATGCCTTGTAGAGCTTTGGAATTGGGTTTAATTAACCATTTTCTCTGTGTCTGTCACTGTTTCTATATTGTCACACACACACTGCAGCAGCCTGGCATCATGCACACATCACGTGTAACTGACTTGTTTGTGCCCTTGATAAAAAGATGGTCAAGGACCCTCTTACGGAGACAGCGTTTCTGCCTGTACTGATCCACCAGGGACAGCATACAAGGCTTTATGTGGCCCTTAATCACTGACCCTGGGTAGATGTACATGTGTGCTTTTCCTGGCAAACCATCTCGTGCACACCTTATGACAGGAGGTCATTAGATGGCCCCCAGTGGACACCATGCCTCACATCCCCTATATCAACCCCTAACCCAAATGCTACAGTGGCCAGCACACATCTTAAGGGGCTCTTTTGTGTGGCAAATGTGGAAAGGATTTCTTCCTTTTTTCTAGGGGATGTGTGGCTATGAAACATATCCACTAGGAGATGTGTTTCTTTTTTTTCATCAATATGACACATAGCACTGCCATGGCTCTCCTTAAACATGCCAAAGGCTTGTGTCAATTTTGACATGGATCTGTAAGACATAAGGAAATATACTTTGTAGTCATATATCATCTTCAGAACCAATCTAGACACTAAATCTCAATTGACTGGTATAAAACCAGAGCCTAAAATGATACACATATGTTTCACTGAGATACGCTTTGTTTAACAACCTGAAGTAGATGATGGATTTTTCTGCATCTGTGCCTTTATCTTTCAGATCCTGCACCAGCCATCCAACCTCTGCAGCTATGTTTGTACCAGTGGTTCCCTGGACAGTTATATGGATGTTTGGCCTGGAAAAGAATTGTCATAATATTGTAGGCTATGATGAAAATGACATTGTATATATTGTGTGTTGCAGGTCAGTGGCCTTGTAAGAATGTGTCCGCCCTGAGATTGGCAGGTTGGGGTTAAATCCCTGGCCGAGTCATACCAAAGACTATAAAAATGGTACCCTGGTACTCCCTGCTAGGCACTAAGCACTACAGGGTGGATTAGGGGTAAGTCCCAGTGTCATACTAGCGTCATGTCCAGGGGATGTATATTTGTACAAGCTGGATCACGCTACATAAATAGGAGATAGGCTCCTGACCACATGGCTCAGAAACCGTTGCTTCCCAAGGCTACTTACTTACTGTGTGTTGTACATTATACTTTATGTAGTGATCCTATTACCTATGGGAAACACAATTAACTAGTTCAGTCAGATAACCCACGATAAGGATTGAAACAATGTTTATTATTATTATGAATGAGTAATGCAAGTGTGTATATGTCACATTTATTTTGGCGTCAGGCTCTGCTCTCCCTGCTCAGCGCAGCACAGAAGAACATCAATAACCATTAGTAGCAGGGAGATATAAATATATATAAACACCCCCCATGGGGAACAGAATTAACAGCAGAGCCTACTGGTGGTGCTGGGGAGGCGGTGGGAGCAAGCAAGTGCCAGCTGCCAATCAGCAAGGCAGGAGGAAGAGACAACTGAACAGGCTTTAAGTAGGTTGGCAATGATCAGCTGACTGCCACGTCACCTGTGACGCAAGACTGGCGTAGTAGTGTTGTAACAGAACTGAATGCAACCGCATTGACCCCTCGGGTATATGCTGACTGATCTATCCATATATACCTGTTACAGCTGACTGATACAGTTAGCACTGATTCCTTCTCATGCATCCGATGGATGATGTCATCAGCCATCTCCTGTGTGGCAGTGGCGGTAAGCATCAACACAGGGCATTTGAGGATACTTGTGACCTCTGGCACTCTCAAATATGCCTCTCTAAATGTGTCTCCCCTAAAAATATCAAATAACAAAAAAAGATTCCACAGTAAGGATGTTGGTACATTATTTTGTTATTCATCTGTCAAATAGCCTAAACAATGTGGGCTACCGTATGTGAAAATAGCCACTCAATGTGGAATATCTTTATTGAAATTAAAATGATTTTGTGGCATTTGTTTGTTTTTGTTTACTTATTTCATTACTTGATCAAAAATGAAAAAGATTACGGTATATTAAGCATATTGCACTATACCATAAAGTGATGCAGTGAGCCTCATCTACAGTGACAAGACATATTTGTTTTCTTTTGCTCTTCAACCAGTCCCACCAAGGGTCCACAAACATGCTCTCAGGGGAGATGAAAAGCATCGTTATGTTTCCAGCAAGAATCTCTGTGACAAAATTAGTAATTTCCAATAGTACATCAATCAATCCGTATTAGAACAGAGGCATAAAGGTTGTATAGTTTACTCACGAAGTTTGATGTCTTGTGGGATGTCACTATGGATTGGATGGCTGCAGCTGGAACCCCAAGCTCTGTCCAATGTGTCACCTGATCTGACATCAGTGCCTTAAAGGAGTCATCCAGACCAAAACACATATAGGGTTAAATCTGTCTTTTATCATACCCCTTTATACCTGCTTTATTCCATTTTTTTCATAGCTGCCCCTGTTGCTAGATTTCGGCTGCCCCTGTTGCTAGATTTCGCGGGCCCTCTCATAACTAACAGAGTGTATAGCCTTTATACTAGTGCGGTTATTTCTTCAGCTTCAAAGTTAGTATTTTTTTATTGGATTGTGTTTGCACAACGTCCTGAGATCAACCAAACCGCTGTTTTGACCTCACAGGCACCCTTACTTGTCAAACCGACCCCTCCCTCCCCTCCCTTTCTAGCCTCTCCTCTCCCTGCTCTGGTGCAGAGCAGAAGCCGTTTGACAAGTAAGGGTGCCTGTGAGGTCAAAACAGCGGTCCAATAAAAAAAGACTAACTTTGAAGCTGAAGAAATAACCGCACTAGTATAAAGGCTATACACTCTGTTAGTTATGAGAGGGCCCGCGAAATCTAGCAACAGGGGCAGCCGAAATATAGCAACAGGGGCAGCTATGAAAACTAGACCAGGTCAACCTGGTTGTGCCAGACCCCCTGTCTGTCATCATCATTTATGACATCATGCCTTTTGTAGGCATGTCATCATCATGTCATCATCATATATACCCTTTATATAGAAAACCCGGACAGACAGACAGACCGACATTTGCTTATGTAGGCCTACCCATTTCATGGGTCTGGCAAAAATGGAATAAAGCAGGTATAAAGGGGTATGATAAAAGACAGATTTAACCCTATTAGCCGGGGAGCCACTTTGCCAAAATGAGAGAAGACCTGTGATGTCATGACATACTCCAAATTTTAGTTTTTCCTATTAATTTGGTCAATAGGGTACACAGAATGAGAGGCCTGCTCTGCCGGAAACACTGCGAAAAAAAGTTTCCCATTGACTTCACTATACTGGAAAAAAACACACCAAAAAAAGTAGCATGTGAGGGGTCAAACTAAGGGTTCTTCATGATTCTGAATCCATTGCAAGCATTTGTTTTGCATGAAAAACATTCCTTGGGCTAGATGTCAGCCTCTCAAACCTGTGAAAAGTGATGAGTCATCACTTTTCACCGTTATTTTGGTCCGTTTTCTAGCCCAAGGAATGTTTTTCATGCAAAACAAATGCTTGCAATGGATTCAGAATCATCAAGAACCCCTAGTTTGACCCCTCACATGCTACTTAAAGGATATTTTTTTTGGTGTGTTTCTTTCCTGTATATTGAAGTTGATGGAGTGAATATACAAATGGCCATAACTTTTTTTCGCAGAGTTTCCGGCAGAGCAGGCCTCTCATTCTGTGTACCTTAATGACCAAATGAATAGAAAAAACATCAATAAAAAGTATGTCATGACGTCACAGGTAAAACCCTATTCCTTGAGCTTTTGGGCCTGTGGCTCCCCGGCTATATATGTGTTTTGGTCTGGATGACTCCTTTAAGAGGGCTTATAATGAGCATGTAGTGCTCACTACCTGGATGTAGCTTTTAGATGTTGCATAGTTTAGATTATATGTTGATACCAGTTAAAATGACTCACTCATAATTGTATGTTATAGGCTAAACCTACCTTGTCCATTAATTGACCAACAAGCCCAAAACAGGCACTTTTCCCAAATCCAGTGGGTAAAATGGCCAAAACATCCTGACCCTTTAACAAAGATTTAATTATAAGCTTTTGTTCGTTTTTTAATTGAAAAGGAAAATTAATACTCAAAAGCAAATTTTCAAAATCTTCATCTGTGAGTGCCATGATGTGAAATGATATTTGGATGTGAACAATATAGTTCTATAACTTCTAAATGTTTTATTTTAATAAATGCACACGACAGACGCACAATAGCCCGGTCTGAGGAGCGTTTATTGTGAGAGGTGTTGCCTGTGAATGGGGTGCTTGTTTTATCAACTCGGTTTACGCAAAACCACCAGTGGCACGTCTCAATTGGTGCCCATGATCAAATGTCAGCGCACCTGTCAATTTGTGATGACGTTTGTGACGATCAGCGGATGTTCCCATATATTCAGTCCAGCAGTCATTCCGGGCCCCTCGCCCGGTCGTGTAAGTCATCCGTGTTGGCTCGTGATAAGTGGTGATATTTTACAAAGCACACGTTTTCAGCCAGAACTTTCAAATGGATATGACACTACAGGACAATATCTTTCTCCCAGGCTGAGGAATTAATTATTGGGTGAGTACACAAGTAGCGCGCAGCACTTTAGTGCCGCGCAGATTAGTTGCTAACCGCCGCGCCATGGGAGCGTTCTATGGCTCCAGATTTGAGGGATTACTCGGAGAGTCAATCGACCGAACATTGGAGACATTCTAGGGCTACCACCACTCATACACACTCATACACGATACACACACGCAAACACCACACTAGCAGAAACACACACACCATCCCATCCTAGATCAGTGACTTTACATTCAACCAATAGTAAAGGAGTACACGGATCAGATCTCATACCAGTGGTTCTCAACAAAAAAAATAATAAAGAGAGAAAATAAAAAGACCATTACTGCATAAAAAGTAATCAACAAACTATTACTAGGTTTAAAAACTGGTCAAACATTGGCAAACTCACAACTTTGCTAATTTATCTGTAGACCCACCCAGGTAGAAGTTGAATGAAAGAACTAAATGCAATGCCTCAACTCCTACAATTCCAAGAGCTTATGAGAGTGTGTGTGTGTGTGTGTGTGTGTGTGTGTGTGTGTGTGTGTGTGTGTGTGTGTGTGTGTGTGTGTGTGAATGATTATTTTAAGGGGGGTTATGCCTGATAAGGTTGAGAACCACTGTGACATTAAAATCAACCTTCATTAGTGATATTTTTATTCTACTACTCTGCCACCAACAGGTAGAATGCCCTGACATCATCCATTTCAAAACTAGCCTGAACACCCATCTATCAGGAGACCACAAGGGAAGGTAAATGTCATTTTCAATAGAATGTTTTTCCTCCTTTGTATGTTCTATCCTTCGGTCTTTCAATGTTATATGAGATACATAAAGTGTGGTTCCTGTAAATAAGCCGTAAGGCTTTCTAGGATCTCCTCTTAGTTGACCTTGTACCAATGACTTGTGCTGTCATAAAACTGTACTTTGTTCTATCTCAAACTTCCAACAAATTCTTCAATCAATAAAAAACATTGTTTAATACAATCAGAAAAGCTGACTTTTATGTTTGGATGTGGGCTGTCAATGGTTGATGCTAGTCTAGATTCAATTTAAAAAGAAAATCTAGAGTTGGAGTTGCAAAAATTAAGCTAAACCAGCATAGGCCACTAGGCTACATTGAATCATTGGAAAAAAGAAGGAAAGAAAGGGTTTGAAGGTAGGCTACGATAACATTGACTGAACTCACCTACATTATGTGGTAGTAGTAGTGGATTGTGAATTTGTGCCACTGCTATGTCTTGTTTCTGTAGGCTATAAAATGTGGTTACACCCCGCCATTCCGAAACACCGCTATTCCGAACGTTGACTTCTAACCCTAACCCTACCCCTAACCCTAACCCTAACCCTAACCCTTACCCTAACCCTAACACTAACCCTAACCCTACCCCTAACCCTACCCCTAACCCTAACCCTAACCCTGCTTCGGAATAGCGGTGTTTCGGAAAAAAATATATATCTCACACACACAGTACACACAGTAAATAGGTTTCCTCATAGTGGGTGGCAAATGTGTTTATTCTACTTTACCCCCTTAATTAAAAAAAATAATGAAATAAAATACAAAATGTTGGCAGCCTACTTGTCATGAACAACACAAGTGTGAATGACACAAGGTGCAGGACAGGTCCATGGCATTAAACACAAATGTCTTCACATGTTTTCATTTGGCTCCTTTTGAACATTCTGAGTTAAATAAACATTGAGGAGTTTACAGTGTAATTAGCCGCAAATTGCAACACTAGATTTTTTTATACTCTGATGAATCTAGGGTTGCAATACCTCCCATAGGCAGCCAATGCATCAAAACGTTTTTTTGCTATCTGATTCAAACTCACCAATATTGTGGCTCTGTGGAAAGCTTGGAATTTACTCTTGCTATCTGCAAAGCGTTTGTTTCTGAAAAATCCACCGTAGAATTGTTATGATTTTATTTTCTGTCAAGAAATCCGAGAAGACATGTTTTTTTTTCTAAGTCTTGAACTTCGGAAGCGCTCGTCTATAACGCCATGTCCCGCTGCCTCCTGCATTAGTCTGTGACATTTAAAACCAGCTGGTACACAGGACTGCTGAGTGACTTCCCACAAGCGCTTCCAAACTCCAACACTTATAATAATAAAAAATAATAAAAAATAATCACCCGAACTGAATTTCTTGACAGAAAATAAAATGACAACAATTTTACGGTGGATTTTTCAGAAACAAGCACTTTGCAGATAGCAAGAGTAAATTCCAAGCTTTCCATAGAGCCACAATATTGGTGAGTTTGAAATCGTTTAATACAATCAGATAGCAAAAAAACGTTTTGATGCATTGGCTGCCTATGGGAGGTATTGCAACCCTAGATTCATCCGAGTATAAAAAATCTAGTGTTGCAATTTGCGGCTACAGTGTAATGTCAAGGCTGCGTAACAGAGCCTATATTTTCTTCTTGTCAGTGGGTTAGGTTAGGGTTAGAGTAATATTTGTGCTTTATCATGATTTAAACACAGCTTGAGATCATTTTCTGCCCAATCAGAAAATGTGAACAGAATTATTGTAGTTACTTTTTTAATATCTGGCACCTAGAGTTGCAATACCAACCGTTTACAGCCCAGCCTAACAGGAAAGTCTGATCTGTTTGTATTAAACGATGTTGAAAAAAAACATTGCAGCTGTACGGAAAGCTTGGATTATCCTCTTTATCTGCTAAGTTTTTGTTTCATAGAAATCCACCATAGACATTGTCTATGAGCTACTGCTGAGCTGTTATGAGCTACTTTCTGTCAATATTGACTATTTGTGTTGGAAATCACTCAATCACTCAATCACTCAATCACTCAATCACTCAGGAGGCAGCAGGACAGTGTTATTGAAAAACTTCAAAACTCCAAAAAAATGTATCAACTGCACTAAATGTAATGTCTATGGTTGATTTTTATGAAACAAAAACTTGGCATAAACAAAAAGAATAATCCAAGCTATCGGTTCAACGGCAATGTTGTTGAATTTAACGTTGTTCAATAAATACTATCAGATCAAACTTTTCTGTTTGGATGAATGGGTAGCGTATTGCAACTCTAGATGCCAGATATAAAAAATAATGCATCTAAAGTGTGTGTGTGTGTGTGTGTGTGTGTGTGTGTGTGTGTGTGTGTGTGTGTGTGTGTGTGTGTGTGTGTGTGTGTGTGTGTGTGTGTGTGTGGACCTATCATAAAGTCATCTCTCTCTCCTTTCGTGTCTCCTTCCACTTCTCAAACTCTCTCCAGATCAGATCTCAGCACCAATACTCTGTTCTCTGTACATACCATTGGTTTTATTTTAGTAATTGTCGTAATTTTTATGTTCAATGTAAAAAATGGAAGGAAAAAAGGCAAAACAATATTTTACTTTATTCTGATCGTATTGCTTTTTTTTAAAGTTTTTTTTTTTATCTTGCTTATCTTTATAAGAAATGTTCTACTATATCTCACATATACTTTTACAGCAGAACAGTAAAGAACACTTGGACCTCTGTTCTCTGAGATGGCTGCCATGTTCAAGAGGTCGACTGAGGGAAGACCTTCCACCAGTTAAAGGTCCCATCAAGACAGTCGGTCCAGGGGAGGTTCCCTGTGACATCTGTCCTGATGCTGCTAAGCACAAGGCCCTTAAGTCCTGGCTCCTCAATCACTCCTAGCTTCCACTCTGTGTTTCCTTTAACTTGAACCTCATAATAGAGCTTAGATGAGTGGATGCCCTGTTTACTCAGTACACAGCATTCAGACAAGCTGGTCCAGATATTCCGTCTTCTGGCTCTTACTCGTTTACCATCTTCAGAGAGGATGAGGCCGTAGTACTTTGCTGTAGCAGGGTCCAGGGTCACATCTAGTGCATAGTGTTGTTGGGCCCTTTTCAGCTTGGCTTTAGGAACCACCTCCATTTTGTCATGTAGCATCTCTTCCAGCTCAGCAACGGCTGTCCACACAGTTTTCAGACTCTGAAAACTTTGGGCGTTGACCTTATTCAAATCAAGGACTTGTGGAATACTGGAGATTGACAGGAATGTCTGGAGGAGATGGTGGTGGTCCTCAGAGTGGGAAGACAGCTCCAGCTCGGTACTTTTCCTCTGAAGCACAGCGATGTCCCTCTCCAGCCGTTTGATGAAGCCTTGAGCTTGGCCCTCAGCTGTTCTCCGCCTCTCCTCTATCTCCTCAATGAGCATAACCTGGTTGCTTTGAACAGCTGCCATTATAGCACTGAACACCTTGATGGCTTCTTCTTTTTCTTTTGATGCCTCTACATTGTTCTTATTTAAGAACTGTTTGAGCTCATGAACTCTGATCTGTCGTTGCCATATCATCTGCTGTGCCTCAGACTTGATCTGACTGAGTTTAGCTTGCCTCACTTTAAACTCCTCCTCTAGTAAGACGGTGTCATGAGCCTTATGTTCGGTCTTCAGACACTCACACGTGACACAAATGCATTATTTTATTCTTTGTGTGCCCTATTAATTGTACTTTGTCTTCAGTAAAGTACAAAGCTTGTAGTTATGAAGCTTCGACAGAGCCTGTACTTTTATCTTTTTAACATTGTCCTATTAAAGTTGTTTTTATTTCATCTTTTGTTTTGTAAAGCGACTTTGAGTACCTTGAAAAGCGCTATATAAGTTCGATGTATTATTATTATTATTATTATTATTATTGCGACCGTAGGTCGCACTTACTATCAAAACCTGCACAAACTGTGAGTCAGTCAGTCCGTCAGTCAGTCAGTCTGTCCGTCTGTCTGTCACACCTCACACGTCACACTATTGCCCTGCTCATATCTCCGCAACCGTTGCCCCGATCCATGCCAAATTTTGCACACACGCTCCTTGGCTGCCAAACTACAACCTCCAAGGACCCCCGGAGCTCCAGGGACCCCCAGGTCCCTGGGGGACCCCCAGATGTAAAAAAATACCAAATGTGCAAAAATGACCAAATGACCACTCCAACATGGCTGCTCACGGGGAATTCCCGGGGACCACCGACTCCTGGTGCTCCAGAACGGATGCCAAAGTGGTGGCGCCCCCAGTGGAGGACCCCCTCCACTGCAGCTCACATAAAATGCCGTAACTCGGGCTAGGAGCGTCCGGGAGAGCCGGGGCCGGTACCTATTCGTCCGCCAAGGCAACACGGAGACCCCACCCCTCATTTCTCACATGGCCCTCTTCTAGCGCCACCATGAGGCCGATTCTTGCAAAACAAATTTTTGGACACTGCTCCTACAGATTTTGCCCTAAAATCACGCACATCGGTACACAGTATGTCTACACATTGCCCACACAACTAGGAACCAATGGCAGTTACAGCCCTCTTTGTGTGTACATGTGACCTACGGTCGCTTATCTCCCCATTAGGGAGTCTTACTGGTTATTATTCCGGTATTAACCTGAGGGCCGCATTAAGTGAAGGTGGGGGCCGCATGTGGCCCCTGGGCCGCCAGTTGACCATGTATGCTGTACAGTATGTCTAAATAAACATACTTGCTCCAGTTTGGTATATTTGAATTGCTTACTTGATGTGGTCCAGTATGAGCTTAGGAACATTGCGTACTATAGACCCAAGTATGTTAAACAGATTGTATAGTGTATTAGTAGCAGTTGTTTACTTACAGTAATTTTGTTTTCCCCTGCAAAGAAGTAGGTAAGCCCAAACATAAAAAGAATCACACCTTTGAGTTGTGGGTTGTAACATACATTTTAGCCACTGAGGTCAAACATGAATGAAAAATTGCCCCATAGCTAACTAAACGATGATCCACTTAACATCACACGACAACACGAGTAAATTAATGATATGATTAACCAATAGCTCCAGGGCTGTGCTGTGTCCACTGTCCAGTGATAAACACAGTAATATTGCCAATGTTAAAGTTAGGTCATAAGTCATTTTCTTTGGTTAAAATAAGTGTTACACAACTATATTCTGATACTGTACTAAAGACTTCATGTCTCTTCATATCGTTATTAAACAGAAAATTCATTTTCAGGTCTGAAGAAGAAAAAAAGGTCCAAGGCCTTATGTGCCACAAAAGCACTAAGTGGATGGGTAACAGAATTATCAGGTCTGGATATCAATTCTATCCAAACTTGAACTCCGTAAGGACACAGTACATTTGGTGAAAGAAATTAGCAGACAAGATTGGAAATGGAACACTAAATATTAAGCTGATAAATCGGTTCTCTATCCTGATTGGTTGACATTTTGTCACCTACCTAATGTTTCTTTTTCCCCCCCCTTCTGTTTATTAAAGAGTTGGTGAGAGAGTGACAGAACAAACACTGATATGTTTGAACCAAAACATATCACTTACCTTTAATCAGGTCTATTTGGTTCCATTTCACTCAATGGGAAATATATTGCCTGATCTGGAATTTAACTAGTAACAGCCTCGCTTGATGCATGATGACAAGCATTATTTAATGTATGCATCAAATATATGCCTTATAACATATGACATTTTTGATATATGACGTGTGATTATAATGGTTTATGATGTGCTTATAATGACTATGGCCTTAAACTCTGATCTATTTTAATTATGTGTAGTTTCTGGACAATGTACTACAAGGAGCAAAGAAAAGGTATATGCATTGCACACACATGCTAGTCCTAGTAGAAATGTTTCCACTAAACATGGAGCTAGAAAGAGGCTTGTGGGCCAGATCTGACAATCATCTGGTTGTATAAATGTGTGAAGCTTTCAATAGGCCTACTTCTAAACTCTGACCATACAAACAGGATAGTATATTTTCTTTGTTTGGGGGTAGAAACATGTCATATGATCATCTTCTAATGGGACAGAGGATGATACTGTACTACCAAGGTGTTCGGAGGTGTTAAACTAACTAAGCACTAACACAAGGTAAAACGTGTGAAAAAAACATTATGAATGTAAAAAGTACCAATAATTACATTCACAAATACAATTTAGGGATCTATTTTTCAGTGACTTACTATAAATAATGTATGTGTTAAATTAAAATATCCAATGCAAAGAGACAGTGTATTGCCTAAGATCACAGGTAAACCAAGAACCTACAGTATAGTATCAGTGTAAACCATGGGTCTTCAGCAGGGTGTCCAGGACCCCTAAGGGGTCCTTAGAGTTACTACATGTTTTGGCAACTTTTTGGCCAACAGGTTTGGTGTAGAGGGAAAAAAGAGCAGACCAAATACAGAGCCAAATGTCAAGTTTAGTATTGATGGTTTAAAGGAGTAGTTCACCCCCAAAATGACTTTTTTTTTCTATTGATTACTCAGGCCATGGAGAGTAGAGTTCAATAATATTTTTTGGTTTTTGTCACATTCCTAAGACAAAATTTTGATTCGAGTAAATTTACCCTCATTGATTCCGGATGGTGACCCGTTTCGAAACGGGTCACCATCCTAAGGGTTAGGGTGCTTTGCAGTCAAGAAAGAGAAGACAACATCAATGACACATCACAGAGTTCAGAGAGAGGTCGAAAAAACATGAGACACAAATAGCCAATTTAAAAACGGAGAACACGCTAATGGAAGCAAACACGGAAACAATTATCAAAGGCAAACAGACAGATTAAAGCAGAAAGGAGAGGAAAAATACCTTGCCTAAAACAGGTCTATGTCTAAACAGAGAGACTGAGCTAAAAGTGAGGGGGACAAAAATGGGTGTTTAGGTTTGATTTGCTGCTAGATATGTGCAATCCCAGGAAGTTGAGTCCCATTGCAGCTAATAGGCCCACAGGAGCCTCGCTGCCTTGCCCATAGACCAGATGTGAGGGGGAGGAAAAAGACCCCATGTGAGTCTCTTTGTTTTAATGTTTTCTCTCTTCCTTTCTGTCCCTTGTGTGCATGCCGCATGCATGTGTGTCTGTGCGTGCTGTGTGCGTGCGTGTGTGTGAGTGAGAGGAATCGTGCCTTTGTTAACTTAAGAAACCCGAGGATGATTTTACGAATGTGTTCGAAATCAGTAGTTCTCAAACCTTTTAGTGCTGCGGACCATTATCGGTATACCGGTATGTAAACCCCACATTCTCTGGGCCAACCTAAGCAATACATTTGCCACGCACATCCCTCTACACCCTAGCCTGGCTCCAGCCAATAGACCCGCCCACTCTCTGAGTGAACTGCATCTCTTGGTTTGGGTGTGTCATATGACGCGTCTCTTGATACTGTATCTTGGCCTACCGACCAATGAAATCAATGCAATACGGAGGAGGGGTGCGTCTAACTTTTGAAAATCAACAGAAACAGTTGCCTCCTTTGATCTTCAGAAGAGCTGCAACTACAAAGTGTCGATAGCTCGTTAGTGATTCTCTCTAATCAATGAAACATCAAAGACAATGACCTGTTTGGTGCATGTCATAGAGGGGAGGGGGAGGAGGGAATGTTTTGTGTGCAAAAGTCAAACACAACCCCTCCCACCAGATCTCTTGTGATTGGGAATTTAAAATTTTAAATCCCCGCCCCTTTTCAATCAAATAGAATGGAGACAACTTCAGACTCAAGCCCCAGCGTAGAGTCTGAAATCAGGCTATCTACACCCAGGAAGGAACCAATGCCACTTACAGGCCAATTTGTGTATACATACGACCTGACAGTCGATTATCTCCCGATTAGGGAGTCTTACTGGTACAGTATGTATATTTGGCCGTGGACCCCCATATGAATTTGTTTTTGAGCCAAAGACTCCCAGAAGAGATTTGCCAATTTGTCCAAATTATTGTACAACATTAATGTACTTGCAGATCTGCTATTTTTGAGAACATCGACTGTTCTAAATGATTTGAAAAACATATGTAGGCCTATAGCTAATATCTAAAATTTCATTTTAATGGTTTTAACATCTGAACTGTTTCAAGGTGTCTCACATTGGGTAAATAAAATCCTTGCCTTGTGAAACAGCAGTTGGAGCGTGGTCCATCCTGGAAGAAGAAGAACATACAGTACAAGTTATACAGTAGGGGGTTGGTAGATAACACTGAGACAGCTCAACTTAAAGTCATTTCCTTTTTCTGTGCCATTTAACTGGAGAGTGGGGGGGGGGGGGGGGGGGGGGGGGGGGAGGAGTGGGTGTAAGAAGTATAGACCCCCGGTCAACAAAATATCTAGGACAGGGGTTTTCAACAGGGGGTCCGGGACCCCTATACATTAACCACTTGAACCCTATGGCGTCCATATTCTGAGAACTTAAGCCAAAAATAGCAGATCTACAAGCTCACAACGCCTCGCGCTGCGAGGCGTTGTGAGCTTGTAGATCTGCTATTCAACTCCAATAGGGAAGTGAACATGAGCTCAGATTGTGACCCAGTCTTGTGAGATCTGTTAACAACCTTTTTTTTACAGGGGCCAGTTCCAAGTTGCAGCCACCACCTGTAGGTGCTCTTTTAGAGCAGTTTTGAAGGAGAGTATAGGTATTTATACTCGGTTGGTAGGGCATTCCACATGTTTGTGGCATAGCAGGAGGCAAATATCTGAGGCAAATCTGGGCTGAAAGTGCACGATTGTGGACATCTTTGACGTTTTGGAAGTATTTTGTCAAGTACATAGGTAGTCGTAGTCCTATCTAAGTGGTGTAGCGTGTAGACAAGGCCCATTGCAAGTTGCTATACTCTGTCCTCTGCCCTGAGCAAACGAGGAAAATGAGCAGGGGTTAAACATCTTTGCCAAATGCCATGAATATGTTACTTTGCATACATGATTTAGAGGCAGAAGAATAATTTGCATAAAACTGCAATATTCATTGAATTTATTAAAAAAGTATGTTTCAATTTTAAAAAAAAATCCGTTCCGACAGATCTTTAGATATTGGTCCAAAGTTCACGTAAAAAAAGTTCACAGAATAAAAGTGGGTTTAAGTGTTTTACAAACTGCTCAAAATGGCGGAAAATCTAAGGGCGGAGCTTACTTAAAGGACCAGTTCACCTCTGGTTTGATTGATTGATTGAACCCTTTATTAGAAGTTTGCATAGGAAAAGGTACAGTTTCATGACGGTACAGTTCACTGGTACAAGGTCTACTAAAAGGAGATCCATGAAAAGACTAAGCTTATTTCCACTGGAAGCCATTAAAGTATCTCATATAACATTGACAGACAAATAGAACACAGTACTATGCAGTAGATATGTAAAGAAAAACAAAAAAAGAAAACAGTAAGTCTAAACAAACAGTATACAAAGAAGGGGCAGGGGAGGGTAGGGTTGGGCTAGGTTCGTTTTTTTTTACTAGTTGCGAACGGCTGCTGCCTGTAAGTGGTTTTTCAGGGCAATTTTAAAGGATGCTAGTGATCCACACTCCTTTATGGCCTTCGGTAAGGCTGGAACAACCAGATCTTATTTCATTGTTGTTTGGGGCACGTTCAACACAATCCTAAGTTATTTTTTGTGTTCAATCTGTGTTTTGAGATATTTTAGTATTTCAGCATGTTACAACTGGTCATAATGCTTTGTAGCATGATATTGCATCATCTCTTGCATCATATGATGCAAAATGCAGGCATGAGCTCTACCTGTTCAAAGTTCGCACTTTCAAAGGCTTCCTACAGCGCCACCATTTGGCCGATTGCTGTAAAAAGTAATAGCACACGTCGCCACAGTAAGCTAAACACATAATTGATGTTTTTATTTTCATTTTCTGACTAAGTATGTAGGAGTAGAAAGGTGCCAAAGTTTTGAGGAGAACTTGATATAGTATATAAAGAAATATTGACAATATCTAAAGTGTGCTCGCCTTACAGGCGAGCCCACAATTAGGCAGTTTTAATCTTGGGCCAAATCTCTGCATCTGCCTGTCTGTCAGTCTGTGTCCCTTTATGCCCATATACGGATCCCTGATGTCATCACATCATGGCATCATAGTACTGATGTCATTGCGACCGTCAGGGAGCAGTTTACTACCAAAACCTCCACCGGCCGTCCGTCCGTCCGTCGGTCACACGTCACACTTTTCCCCAACTCATAGATACGATGACATCACAGAGTCCACAGCTGATGATGTGGCGACATCACAGAGTCCACAGCTGATGATGTGGCGTGATGTCATACAATACACAAACAAGCCCTATATAAAGGGGCAATTCTCACCAGGGAAGAGAGCATTCCTCGACTCAGACCTTATCGCCAGGATCAACTAAGCTTATAGCTTATCATCACATCCAACCATACTCAGCTAGTGGGGAATGCTCTCTTCCCTGGTGAGAATTGTTTGTAAGGCTTGTTTGTGTATTGTATGACATCACGCCACATCATCAGCTGTGGACTCTGTGATGTCATCGTATCTCCATAATGGCCATCTCTGTATATGGAGATATAAGTCGTCCATGCCCAAGTATGGGCTGGTGAGGTCAGACTTTGTGTGATGCGTAGGTTATCTCCATATATGGAGATTCAACATTCCAGGTAATAATAATAATCAAGTCAATTAGATAATCAAGTCAATATTCAGGTAGATGGTGTTGACATTGAGAGGGTTATTGAAAACAAATTTCTTGGGGTAATAATTGACGATAAATTGAACTGGAAATCTCACATTAAATATATACAAAATAAACTATCACGAAGTATTTCAGTACTGAGCAAAGCTAAGCATGTCTTAGACTAAATCACTCCGCATGCTCTACTGTTCCCTGGTTTTACCCTATCTAAACTACTGCTCAGAGGTTTGGGGAAATACATATTCAACGTCACTTCATGGACTAACTATATTGCAAAAAAGAGCCATAAGGATAATAAATAATGCTGGATATCAAGATCACACTAATATACTATTTTTAAATTCAAATCTTTTAAAATTCATGGATATTATAGAACATAAAACTGCCATTATAATGTATAAGGTAAGAAATAATCAACTCCCTGGAAACATCCAGGGGATGTTCTCTGACAGAGAGGGGGGCTATAATTTAAGGGGGGAGCTAAATTTAAAAACACAATTTACGCGAACGACATTAAAATCGTTCTGTATTTCAAGATGTGGAGTGAAGCTATGGAACAGTATGGAGGAGGAGCTTAAACAGTGTTCAAGTATGATACAGTTCAAAAAAAGGTATAAAGAAAGCATTATAAAGAGGTACAGAGGTGAAGAGACTCAGTAATAACTTAGAGTATATAATGTTTTGCAGATGTGTATGTATGTATGTATGTATGTATGCAAGTATGTATGTATGTATGTATGTATGTATGTATGTGTGTGTGCATGTATGTATGTATGTATGTATGTATGTATGTATGTATGTGTGTATGTATGTATGTATGTATGTATGTATGTATGTATGTGTGGGTGTATGTATGTATGTACGTGCGTGGGTGCGCGCGTGCGTACGTATGTACATGCGTATGTATGTATGTATGTATGTAGGTATATATGTAGACTACATTTTTATTTAGGGAGGACTTCTTTTGCTTTTGAAGAATTATATGAAAAATCATGAGTTTATAGACATTTATACCATTTATGGTATATGCGATACAGAAATCAAAGGATGACGTTAAAGTAAGATGGGGTAGGATTAAATAAGTTTTATACTTCTTCCTACTCCCTTTTGAACATGGAAAATCAGTTGTTGTTGCCAGTGAGGCTTGTTTTGACTTGCTTTGTAACTTTAATTTTTTTTAAAATTAATGATATTTCTTTTTAACTTTGTCAATTTTTTTTTTAACATGTTCAAAATAAAGACTTTCATTCATTCATTCATTCATTCATTCATTCATTCAGGTGTAACTATGGCTGCCCGTATGACGTGAGAGTTGGAGGTTGTGGATTGGCAGGCAAGGAGTGTGTGTGCAAAGTTTGGCATGTGTATTGTATGACATCACGCCACATCATCAGCTGTGGACTCTGTGATGTCATCGTATCTCCATATATGGCCATCTCCATATTTGGAGATATAAGTCGTCCATGCCCAAGTATGGGCTGGTGAGGTCAGACTTTGTGTGATGCGTAGGTTATCTCCATATATGGAGATTCAACATTCCAGGTGTAACTATGGCTGCCCGTATGACGTGAGAGGTGGAGGTTGTGCTATACTGGACTCTCTGTATGATCATTTGGGTCAGATAATATCTCTCAGCTCCCCCAGGTACTAAGCACTCAGACAACAGGTGCAGCGGTACCCTGCCAACGCCTACAACAAGGTATTGCATAATGTTCCCAAAGGGCATTGATTGGCCTAGCAGGCATAACATACATTAATTGAACATAAATCATAAAATCATCAACATTAATCATGACTTTCCCCTCCAACCTATACTCATATAGGAAAAACAATAACACGGCAATAATAGAACCCAAAGCATGCTGGGAAGTCTCTCTCTCCTGCATTACAATGTAACCTAATCAAGCCCCCGGAACGGCTTGTAAACATTGAAGCGGCCGCCCTACTGGCCAAAGCTGGAATTTCAGGCGGGGTGAAACATACATGCACGAGCATAAGAGCGCGCCGCTGGGGTCTACAATAGGGTTCAATGGACGTCGACGTCGTTCGTGACGTCATTACGTCTCGACGTCAAACATTTTGGCCACTAGGTAGTGGCCAATTTCCCCCAGAATGCACCTGGATTCGCTACTTCCGCATGCTTCAAAACGTCACTGAGCACTTGCATTGAAGTGAATGGCTGAATTGCTGTCCGCTCTCTATTATATATATGGGTGGGTGACGTGACGTAACGTTTTCGCTGTCCTCGGTGTCAAACATGTATAAATAAAAAATATATTTGTCAAAAACCTTCTGAATATTGTGCAGGACATTAAGCTTTATGTGAACTTACTCAAGATTAAAACATTTCATTCCTCATTTCTTCAGAATTTTCAACCAAGCATGGCAAAACTCATATGGTGTGACTGTCCTGACCTTGTTTCTCAAAGTGGGAACTTGAATAAAACTAAGAAAAAGAATTGCTAAAAATCATTTGAAAATGAATTTAGGCTAAAAAAAAATGTCTATTTGTGAGCCTATATCTTTTCAAAGTCAAAGCATAATGTTTTCAGTCATTTCTGATCAAAAACATTTTGTCCCCCAAACCAAAATCATTTGGTGTGACACTAGTTTGGACAAATTAAACAGGCAATTATTTGGACACCTATTGGCTAGAGAGGTCCTTCTTCTGTAAGGCTATTCAGCACTCCCAGCACAACTGCAAGACAGGTGTTTGAGGTGAGTTATGATTTTAACATTTTCATGAAATGCCATCTTGTTGAAACTTTGACAAACTCACCACTTTGGATGTCTGTTGGTGTGACACCTTTTCATTAAAAAAAGCTTAAGTTATTTGAAGTTTTGGTCATATTTCCATGTAGATCTAGGTTGCTTTGTTATAGCTAGCATGCTGTTAGCATGCTAATGTGTACATAGTAGCCTCAAGGTAAACCTAAATGCAGAAAACGTAATATGGTGTGACACTTAATCATAATGGTGTGACATGTCTGCTTGTCACGCCATATGACTTGATTGTCACACCATATGATTTATACTGTATTTAACTACAGATATAACAATAAATAACAAAGTTCCATGTTTCTTTTGTACATTTAAACATTTGTTTTAAACATTTTTACATAAAATGTAATTTAGCTTCAGTCAGTGATACTTCAAATTCATCAGACAGAGCAGAAACCCCTTCACAGAAACCTTAACATATTGTTTCAATCTAAACAATATTTTCTCTTTGTCTTAAACTATACATTCCATTTTCTTTTGTCAGCTGGAAAATGACAAGTGCTGAGAGAACGAGAAAGTACAGGGAGAAACTAAACAATGACCCAGCAAGGAGAGAGGAGCCAAAGGGGCGAGACTGCATTTTCTACGAAGAGCAGGAGGTTGTCTGTGGCATAGCAGAACCGCAACAAGGCAGCCGGTTTGCTACCCTCACCAAATACGACTGGCTGATGTACAATACAGTCTAAATGTAGAATCTAATCTGATCTAATACTTTTGTACTTTCACTCACTGGACTGGACAGTGGACAGTGTTAAGGTAGGACCCGAGACAAAACTAGCGAAAATAGCTGATCTACAAGCTCTCAACACGTTGTGCTGCGAGAACTTGTAGATCAGCTATTTTCGGAGTTGCGCAACCCAGCACTCTTTAGCTAGTGGAGATGTGGTGTAATGTCATGATTCCTAATTACATTTGTTCAACACAAAATGCTGTGTTCAAGTTCAGGAGACTTCGGAAAAAAGCAATTTACCTGAATGCTGAGTTCTGTTTCCACTAATTGGTGTTAATAAAATGTTGCCTTGGCTCCAAGTGTGGCTATGCGCCTTATTGTCTCTTTAGGATCCTTCTGCCGTGGGCCGGCAGAAGACTTAGGTGTGCGTAGCATTCCTGTGCACATCCTCATCATCCATCTACTACTACAATTCTTTCTTATCCCATGTTAAAGCCCTACAATAATATCCTGTTCAGAAATATTAAGGCCATGTTATCCTGGGTAATTGTTTAATCAATCAGTAAAGTTCAGTACTCACTAATAGGTAGGTTAAAACACAGTTTGCTTTGACACATGAAGATATGATCATACGGTGTGACACTAAATCATTTGGTGTGACATTCCAAATAGTGAAAAATCATACCTTTATTAATGATTAAACCAAAAAAATGTTTATGGATTACATAGAGAATATTATCAGGAAGAGTCACAAATATTTGTGTAATTTTAGAGAAAGTTTTGACAGAATACATTTAAAATATGTTGTAAGATCATGAACATGGGCCTCACACAGAGTGTCGATTATGAAAAAAATATACAGATATAATTAATTTTCAAAAAACTATAGTGGATCACTGGTTAGTTATGATAAAGGACTTTGATAAAGTGAGTAACTTAAGAAAGATGTACTCCATTTTCATTTTATGAACAATTATTTTCATGTCACACCATATGACGATTTTAGGCACAAGTACAACAAACTGCTGAATAAAGTCTGATTCCAATAAAATATCTAAAAACAAAATGTATTTCCATAAGGTTGAGAGTGAGTAGAACAAAAGTAAATAACTTTTATGCCTGCAATTTAAAGTTTTTTTAAAAACACATTTTTTGGGGCGTCACGTCACTGACCCATATATACTCTATGAACCTAATGTACTGTGACAACGTACACGCTCTTTGCCACAGTGTTCTGTTTACGTTGTGACATTGTGTCCTTTGTGTCATGTCCATGTCAGCCATGTCATGTTTTTCTACCATTCCCACCTCTTTCTCCGAGCATAGATTGTTGTTGATGCTTTTTTTTCTGTGTGTGTTTTCTTGTCTGCCAGTGTGGACGCACCCCCACTGCTTGTTTGTGTGCACACACACATCGACATCAATCAATGTACGTTTGCCTGTGTGTGAGTGTGTGAGCAAGCACACTCGCGTTTGTGTGTGTGCGTGCACACATGCACCCGACTGACTGTTCATGCTTCACTGTGGGACACGTTGATTAGCGCTGGCCGCGGCTCAGCTCCCAGCTGTCCCCGCGGCCCGGGCCCCGCTGATTGAAACCAATCAGGCTGGCGATGGCCCCATCGCGGTGACCCCTCACCCCTCCCACCCCCGGCCTAATCACCTGCTGATTGGCCCACGCGGGGGCCCCCTCCTGGTGGCACGGAAGGTTAATTTGAGCGGCGGATGGAGGCGCCGGCAGAGGGAATAGGAACGTGCGCCGGGCGATATTGCATGGATATAGCCCTCCTGTCAATCACTGCCACTTAAAGGCGAGCTAGCCAGGAGGGAGGGAGGGAGGGGGGGGGGGCTGGGCTGCCAGGATGCTCAACGTAGGGAGCAGGGGCCACCTGGGGGTCCACATGGGGCCCTTACGTGGTCTGTGACTCTGAGAGCAAACAAGTGGAACCAAACGGACCCTTTGAATACGCTATCCACCTGTTTCCGCGAGAATTTACCGTAGAATTATGTGTGGGACACATCCGGAGAACAGCAGACCTACAAGCTCACGTCGCGTCGCAGATGCAACCACTGTGAGCTTGTAGATCACTCTCGGCTGCAACGGCAAAACTGCGGCACACCTTCTGCGTAATGCACGATGGGACGTTGGAAACTTGTGGATAACGTGGCCATCAAACCTGAAGAGATATAATTGTTTCTAGTTGCTTCAATCGCTTCACTTTGGTCGCACTGGTAAGAAAAAAAATTATGTGACGTCAGAATCAAGGTTGAAACACCTGGAAAAGTCCCAAAACCAGACACCCAAAACATTTCCCTGTCTCCGGACAACGTCAACGCTGATATAGGCTGTCAGGACGCAATGGGTGGTGTCGGGGGGGAAGCGAAGGACGCTTCAGTCGGATTATTCCAGCTGGGGCGAATATACCGAGGTGACCGTTGTATGAACTATCCAGGTTTGAATGCAACATAAGAGTTAAATTAATACTGATTGATCGAACGACTGATTGATTGAAATGTAAACAGCACGGTGCTACAGTAAGACATTATAAAAGCATTACTCAAAGACGTCTTGGGGACTTGTTTCCATTGTGATCCTATGTGTAGCAAAAGCCGGGCTTTTATCGAGCCCACTATTGAGCGTTTTCTAATATTTCGTGGAAAGACGTGAGACGGCAAATTCTGAACAGAACGGGTATCTTTTATTATTGGCCAGTTGTTGTGACTGTAAGTTTGTGGCTGACCACCATCTATGAGGATGACAATTAACTAAAGTAAAAACTATCCATTAAAACAATCATTCATTAATGTGCAATAAGTGTTAAATGGCTTCATATTATGGATAGTACAGTAATCATTTCTGGGTGTCAGGGCATTCCACTGAGTATTTCGCCATCTGTTCTATGTTTGGGTGACCTGGTGTCACTCACTGAGGAGATAGCCTGGGTTCAGTAGCATTTTCAGGTTTCTGATCCGGTCGGGAGTGAAACAGCCTACGACCCTACGTCATGTTGTAGTCCTAGGCGGACTACACTTCGGTCGGAACTAGCAACGCGGAAGCAGTTTTACTTACTTACTTACTTAATCCTCTTCGTGTTGGGTAGCACATAAGGTCTTCACAAATGAATGCCAATGCTGTCTGTCTGCTGCCCGATGCTGCACCTGGCTGGCAACAAGTCCATCCCACTTCTTTCATTTCCTTCTCAACAGATCTTCTCCAGGTCTCTTTTAGTAAGGGGATTTTACAAGATATTTGACCAATCTGAGAAGTAAATCGTTACCAAGAAATGTCTTCACCAATGTGTTTCTAAAGGTGTGTAATAATATGTACTAAAAGGTTGAAATTCAACTCCCGGGGGAAACCTCATAAAAAAAAACTGATTTGTGTTTGTGTCCCATTAATTTACTATACAGAAAAAAATGTGAGGGGTGAAACTAGGGTTTTGTCATGATGCTCAATCCATTGCAAGCATTTGTTTTGCACGGAAATCATTCCTTGGGCTAAAATCGGACCCACAAAACGATGGACGAGTGATGAATCATCACTTTTCACCGTTTTGTGGGGGGCATTTGTAGCCCATGGAATGTTTTTCGTGCAAAACAAATGCTTGCAATGGATTCAGCATCATGAAAAACACCCTAGTTTGACCCCTCACATGCTACTTAAAGCAGATTTTTTTTTCTTTTTTTTTCTGTATAGTAAATTAATGGGACACAAACACAAAAACATGTTTTGTGAGGTTTCCCCCGGGAGTTGAATTTCAACCTTTTAGTACATATTATTACACACCTTTAGAAGCACATTGGTGAAGAAATGTCTTGGTAACGATTTACTTTGCAGATTTTCTTATGTTCCCCTTACTATTTGGGTCTGCCTCTTTTTCTCTTCCCTGGTGGTGTCTCATTGCTACCCTTGCAGAAGCAGTTTTAACCCCAAATAATTCCCTGTGCTCAGGGGCCTAACCAGTAAAACCCTTTATTACGGCGTAGTTTTGCCTATTTTGGAAAAGTCCATTTGGTCTTTTAGTCCAACCCGCCAAACAGTCTAGCAACTGGCAAGACTACACTTCTCAAGCATTTAAATATGGATTGGGGAAACAAACAGGGGGAACCAAAGCAAAGCGACGCTGCTTCTTCTGCCTGTTTCCGATTTAGGCCACGTCTTGACCGGATCACGCGATTTTAGAATGAAGGAATACCAGGCTTTCCTCCGATGTGGAAAGTCTGGTTACGCTAGGTTACTTTTAGGAGAAGTAATTAGACAGGTCTGAATTGAGGGCACTGAAGGGCACTGTCTCTTTGACTTTTTTTATTTAATTTTTTTATCCTACATACCAATCCCAGTGATATGGGTATGGGTGTCTGTGGCGTGGCCTAATGCATATCAAACTGGGGTTCTTTGAAATGAAAATGGTTAAAAACACTATTACTGTATTTACTTTGAATTAGGGCATTAACGAAAAAGTCGACAAGTCTACTCAGTCGACATTACAAAAAACTTTCTATTGTGAAAATAGCAGATCTACATCTGCCTCTATATATTTGACAATTTGGACAATGTTTAATTTGTCATTTTAGAGGTATTAAAAAGTCCTTAAATTGGCACTTTAGAAATGTGCAGATACCCTCTATACACTTAAACTTTATGCTGGTTTGTTTATTGTTGAGTGAGAAAACAATTTTTCACATTAAGTTAATCACCTGGGGACCCCCCCAAATAATTGGGAGGTGTGTGATGTGATGACGTCATCAAACGATATAGTCGACTTCAACTCAACTTTTTACTGACTTGCAAAAATCACCAGTCGTTAATGCCCTACTTTGAATTAGCTAAATAAATACTGTAGCCTTCTGTATGCAACACAAAGTGAACAGCTGTACGCCTTTTGAAAGCAGGCATCTTTTCAACTGATGGTCCATGGACCACTGGTGGTCTGTGATGGTATTGCACGTGAATGTGATTCCTGTCCATGCATTAAGTAATGTAAAATTGTAGTGTCCCCCCGACCCCCATCTTCACACTTAAACAACAACTGTTGGTATGTGTGTGATATGAGGACAGAGGACAGTGAAGACAATGAATTATCATTCTCTCAAATTCTACTTTGTCTTCCCTATTTCCTTATCTGCTTTGTTGTACTACCATTTGACCAGAGGGTGGCAGTGTTTGCATTCACTGTGGGGGTCAATATACACTGTCCTGAAAGCTCAGGAATATCCATAGTGGGAAAGTGCATACTCAAGTACAATTTTACTTTACAAAGAGTAGGTCTATTATGTAAAAAAAAAATAAAATAAAATAAAGTCTACCTTTTTGTCTCCACCAGGCCGAAAGGCATGCTGGGGAGAAATGTTTTTGCCCCTGTCCGTCCGTCTGTGCATGTGTCCGCGTGTCCGTCTGTTACCAGCTAATCACCGGCACCATCGCTGCCAAACTGTGCACACACACTCCCTGGATGCCACTTCAGAACCTCTACCCCACTTTTTTTTGTATTATTTGTTTGTTTTGGGGCTTTTATGCCTTTATTGATAGGACAGTAGACTGACAGGAAATGGGGGGAGAGATGGGGAGTGACATGCGGCAAAGGTCGTCCGGATCGGGAATCGAACCGGCGGCGCCGCCAGGCATCCATGCTATGTGGCAATGCCTAAGTGGTATGCGCTAGCCGCCGCCCCTGCCCCACATTTTTCAAATCTCAGCCAATCAGGAGAGAGTACCCATTTATCAGCTTAATTTTTATTCCAGTTCCAATTTGTCTAATCATTTCTTTGTGTCATCTCTTCCAATTTAACATATTACTTGCGCCAGCAGAGCACGCAAGTACTGCGTCCGGCTGCGTATGTATGTATGTATGTATGTATGTATGTAGGTAGGTAGGTAGGTAGGTAGGTAGGTAGGTAGGTAGGTAGGTAGGTAGGTAGATAGGTAGATAGGTAGGTAGGTAGGTAGGTAGGTAGGTAGCTATGTGTGTTTAAGCCTGTAGCCCAATTCAGGGACCAGCATTTCTGGCAACGTCATCAGCCAATGAGGGACCAGCATTCCTGGTGATGCCAGTGGTGATGCCAGTGGTGATGCCTGGTGATGCCAGTGGTGATGCCAGTGTTGCACAAGACGCCATACATGGCATACTTGTGCACAAGTAGCAAATTGGCTTTAATCTGTATCCTCCTGACTGGGTTTTTAGACCTGCTGTTTTTGAAAACCTTTGTTTAGATAAGAGGTTGCAGACTTATACCGTGGTACTGTGGAACTATTCTGTGCTGCTAATATAGCAGGCCTATGCGGTTTCTTGCCTAAACATCACCATACCAAACACCAGCGTTTTAGAGAAAACTCATTCACCAACTTTTATTATTAAAATAGTGTTTTAATTCAAATAGTGCCGGCTTATTTTTATTCATTTTTTGATTCCTCACTTCTAGTTCCACTTGCTTATCCTGTACCCTGTGTGAGACCTCTGTCATGATTGGATGAAATATCCTCACTATCCTGCAGCGGCGTCAGTTCAGAAAAAGCTAAGGTATGGCAACATGACTGGTGTCTTGCACGCGCGCCCTCGCGCGCGTGCAAGACACCAGTCATGTTGCCATACCTTAGCAACAGGCACAATGAAAAGTACATTTCATCATTTCCCCCTGTAGCCAAGGTATGGCAGCTGCATACCCCTGCCATACCCAATTGACGCCCCTGCTATCCTGACCTGAAAGTGTATTTATTTTTCGTTCGGTATAAGGGCTGGAGAGCCCTGTTATTGAACACTCCATACTAGCAATGATTACTGTCACAATATAGAGCTATTTAACACTGTTACTGAACAAACACTCTATAGCAATGATTACTATCACAATATAGAGCTATTTAACACTGTTACTGAACAAACACTCTATAGCAATGATTACTATCACAATATAGAGCTATTTAACACTGTTACTGAACAAACACTCTATAGCAATGATTACTATCACAATATAGAGCTATTTAACATTGTTACTGAACAAACACTATAGCAATGATTACTATCACAATATAGAGCTATTTAACATTGTTACTGAACAAACACTATAGCAATGATTACTATCACAATATAGAGCTATTTAACACTGTTACTGAACAAACACTATAGCAATGATTACTATCACAATATAGAGCTATTTAACACTGTTACTGAACAAACACTCTATAGCAATGATTACTGTCACAATATAGAACCATTTAACACTGTTAGTGAACAAACACTCTATAGCAATGATTACTGTCACAATATAGAACTATTTAACACTGTTAGTGAACAAACACTCTATAGCAATGATTGCTGTCACAATATAGAGCTATTTATCACTGTTACTGAACAAGCAGCAATGATTACTGTCAGAAATGATAGCTATTTAACACGGTTACTGAACAAACACTCTATAGTAATGATTACTATTGGAAATGAGAGCTATTTAAAACTGTTACTTAAAAACACTCTATAGAAATGATCAGAAATTAGAGCTATTCAACACTCAATTAAAAAAAAAACATATCTCTTGCACCACCTTTGTTGCATGATGTTGTTATTGTTGTTAGTGATAGCTGTGGTCGTGGCTGACATGCTGATGTCAGCATCAACACAGCTTACAATCAAAGACAACCGTAAACATTGTGACAGGTGATAGAGGCACACTCACACACCAGCTTACCTCTCATTCACACGTGTGTGTGTGTGTGTGTGTGTGTGTGTGTGTGTGTGTGTGCGTGTGTGTGCGTGTGTGTGTGTGTGTGTGTGTGCGCGTGTGCGTGTGCGTGTGCGTGTGTGTGTGTGTGTGTGTTGTGGTGGTTTCCTCGCCCTCCCCAGTCTCTGGTGGGTAGAATAATGTTGCCAGATTACCATATCATTACCATATCATTACCATATCATTTCCATGTCATTATCGCACTGCTGCCTGCAATAGTGTATGTGTGCGTGTGTGCGTGTGTGTGTGTGTGTGTGTGTGTGTGTGTGTGTATGTGTGTGTGTGTGTGTGTGTGCGTGTGAGTGTGAGTGTGAGTGTGTGTGTGCGTACGTACGCGTGTGTGCGTGGACTCTGCATCTGATCATCAACTGTCTCTCTTTCCTCTGACACACACACACACGTGCACGCATGCACACACACAATTCCCTGACGACTACACATTTCCCCCTGACGTGCGCCACACTGTCACATGCTCTATATCTCTCTATCTTTGTCAAACGTCCATGTAAGCACATCATAATTCTCAATAATCTGCCATCCATAATCCTTGTTTGTTCATTAACAATGCCAATTAAAGTCAACCTCTTTGTGTCGAGGCCACGCAGTAACGAGCGTTTCTCTTTGGATAGTGATGATGCATATCGTGTGAACCCCGCGGTTTCCGCTGTAGCGCCCAAAGTGTGAAACCATGCATCTTCCACCCCGTGTTAGAGCGTCTCAGACCTTTACCTGTGTTTGAATCAGAGTTTTCTTTTTTTCTCTCATGCAGGGCACCCCTGTCAATAACCGCATCCCTGGATTATACTGTTATTAGAATCTTATATTATATTACGCTATGTAAATATGCACACCTTTCCACATACGGTAGGCTATGTCACGGGGGAATATTCGTTTCCATAAATGAAAATAACGTTATACTTGACGTTTAACTAATTGAACCCCAGCATCCCTATTCTGGGGGGAAGGTTCACCATAAATAGCCGATCTACAAACTCACAACGGTTCACGTTGTGGCGCGTTGTGAGCTTGTAGATCAGCTTTTTAGTGCAGGTCTGTTTTACTAAGCATAGAGGGTCTCTCAGTCGTGGTTAAACTTACTGAAGTGATATTGATGAATTCCAAATAATATTATCAAAGTATTCTGAGGCACCCCTGGACTGGCATCACAACACCCTATAGCCACGGCACCCACTTTGGGAAACCCTGGTTTAAATCACATTGAGAGTGAAAAATGAAAGGTTTCACTTTACACTTTCAAGAGTTACATTTTTAACTGTTATTTCTACCACTTTTTGTGGTCACATGTTCAGATGCTGGATTCTGATTGGCTTAAAACAGTGGTAAATCAGTCAACAACCTTGAGTTGGCTCATGGACCTCGCCCACTGCTGTGTTGTAGTTGTAACATTTCCAAGATCAGTGCAAGTTACAACTGGGTTTTCTTTCATTTATATGGTAGAAGAGGTAGAAAAGCAATTTACCATTCGAGGGTCGTGGGTTGTTGGCTGATTTACCACTGTTTCAGGGTTGTTTGGCACGGGAGCGTGTCGCTGTTACTACATGTCATTTTTTCGACACCTGACTCTAACCCTCACCCTAACCTCCGTGTAGTGAGTCGCTAACCCTCCAGTCGAAATGATGGTCGTACGAAAGAGAGTGCGATTTCCCCGTTTGGCACTCGGCTTCGCCTGGTGCCACAACCCTGAAACAGTGGTAAATCAGCCAACAACCCACTCCCTCTCATGGTAAATGGCTTACTTTGATCACACTGTTATCTATCCTAACCAACATCAATAGGCCTACAGCATGGAATTGTGGACAATATCTTATCTGAGTCTTGGGTCTGAGAGGTTACATGTCATCAAACGGTGGTCTGTGGCTCAAATGTCCAATAAATAATGGACCTTGATATGAAAAAGGTTGAAAAACCCCTGCTTTAGATGATTCAGACCGAGAGTTGCTGTTAGGCAATGTGTCTATATCTGTGCTTCCCCCCTGTTTATTGTGTATAGAGGGCATGCACATGCATAAAGAGAATGGCAAATCAAGTCAAAATGAGTGGCAAAGTGAGCTTAATGTCGCTTAACGTTGTTTAATGTCGTTTAATGCAATCAGATAGGACTTTTCTGTTTGGATGTATGGGCTGTCATGGCCAGAAAGTCGTTTTTTGCCACTCAGTAGGCGTTCCCACCTGACTTCCGGGTATGATGATGATGTCACGCGCATACCCTCTATTGTTTCACTCTCAATATATATTTTTGTACATGCAGCACTTTGGTTCAACACTGTTGTTTTAAATGTGCTCTGTAAATGAAGTGGATTGGATCAATCAATCAATCAATCAATCAATCAATCAATCGTCTTTTGTATCGTGGACCAAAACCGCTTGCACAGTAACGTCATCAGTGTTAAATGGGGTGCGTGTGATATTGATTTGTTAAAATTATAGTGTTAAATAGTTGCCATAGTAATCATTGCTATAGATTGCTTGTTCACTAACAAGGGGTCTCCTCCCCTTTCTAGAGTGTTAAGTAAAACAGAAAATATATACTTTTTTTTCCAGGTTGGGATACCCGAATTTCTTGTATCCAGTCAGGTGAGAGACTTCGTAAGTTCGTAAGGAATGCGACAAAAACCCCCCAAAATATCCATGAATTCAAGTCTCCATGGCGTGAGTAATCAATACAAAAAAAAGTCATTTTGGGACTACTTTTACTCCTTTAACACAAACCCTTTCCCCAGTAAGAAACTTGTGGATAGATGTGATGCAATAAGGACACACCTGGACGGCAGACTGTTTGGGGACCACCGATCCATGTAAAGTCATCCATTCAGCCTGTTGCAGTGCACAGAGGGCGATATGAGCCCCATTGAAAAGGCATTACGGCTTAATGACAGCCAGCCCACACCGCCTGCTTGTCCAGCGCTGGGGTCCATTACAGACGACCCCGCGTCCCCACAATGTACAACCAGCCAGCCATGGCCCACACACTCTCTACATTATTATTATAACTCCTACAAAGTCAGCCATTTTGGCTGAGTGAGTTCGTTCACAGTCTGGCGAGAGAGAAAGAGAGAGAGAGCGTTTAGTGGAGTTGGCGGGGGGGGCATGTTTGGGGTCGCGCCCTTGTTTTACATGGGGGAAGCTGGAGCTGATGGTTTTAAAATGGCGCCCAGATGGTGACAGAGGCTTTGATTGCAGCGTGTGGGTTGTACAGTAGAGAGCTGGAGAAATAAAAATAAAACAATTCACAGGAGGCAAGCAGTGATCACACCATGATGTGCACTGCAATGTTTCAAATGCACTACATTGCAGGCGCAGTGAAAAAGTAAGAAACCCCGTGTGACATGTGTGATCTGGGCAGCTTGCCACAGGAAATGTGACAAGCTCAATAACAACGGTATCTGTCTCTCAATTCAATTCAATTCAATTCAATTCAATTCAATTCAATTCAATTCAATTCAATTCAATTCAATTCAAAGGGCTTTATTGGCATGAGAAAACATGTGTTTACTTTGCCAAAGCAGAAGTGTACACAATACAATACAATCAAAATAACATATGTACAATGTGAAGGGGTGGAACAGTTTTCATGTATGGAGATTACTTGATGCAGACAGTGCAGGGATGTACAGTATACACAAATGATTACGTAGTAGTCTTTAGGGGGGTTGGGTTCCATTTGATATCCTTCTCCTATCACAGCAGCTCACAAATATTGCTGCTGTGTTTGCACATTGTTGTACTTCACCCAGCAGATATGGGAGTTTTTTTTATTATCATTGATCATGTTTTCAAACTGTCCTTGGGTGGTTCTGATCTGTGGGAAGTATGAGTCTCTGATGTCTTGGTACTCTCTCTCTCTCTCTCCTCATTATCTCCCATGCTCTCTCCACCTCCTCTAAACCCTATTGTATTCTCTCTCTCTCTCTCCTGTGGACTCCGGACGTTAATTCCATGAAGTGTCCGTTTTATTTTTATGTTCCAATCTGCCTTATCTCTGCTGACATCTGACACCTGCCCCCCCCCCCCCCCCTCTCCCCTTTCCCCTGGGAACGCATGCACGCGCGCGCACACACACACACACACACACACACACACACACACACACACACACACACACACACACACACACACACACACACACACACACACACATTCACATGCACATGCACTCTCCTGTAGGTGATGCATGGTGGAGATGCTGTGTGTACATTGTCTGTGTGATGGATTGGAGTATACTGCCCATCTGTAAATTACAGTGTCGCCTTCGCACACGCATGCATGCACGCACGCACGCACAGAGAGAGAGAGAGAGAGAGAGAGAGAGAGAGAGAGAGAGAGAGAGAGAGAGAGAGATTGGGGAATCCAGCATATGATGATGGGGAGGGGGGGGGGGGGTTGAGCTTGTAGATTTGCTGTTGTCTTTGGAATTTATTTTCTATTAATGATATTTGGAAAAGTAGTTCAACCGACCAGAGAGGGAGAGAGAGAGAGAGAGAGAGAGAGAGAGAGTCAGTTAACAGTGTAGAGGGCACTGGGGGCGTGTTCTCTCCTCCGCCTCATCATTGCCCACACCCTACAGTAGGTGGGGTTGGCGAAAGGGCCTTTCTGTGTGGAGTTTACATGTTCTCCCCGTGTCTCCTTGGGTAGGTATACCCTCACAAAAATATGCAGTAATCCTGGTCTCTATACTACCTCCCCCTGGCCAGCCGGGGCGCCAGATCCGTTGCTCTCCCCAGGTTGGCAGAGGGAGAGCAGATCCCAGGCGTACATTAGACAATTGGCACTGGGTGAAAAATGGGTTACAAAAATCGTGGGATAAAAAATAAAAAAAATAAAGAGGAGAGGAGGAGAGAGATCAGGTCGCTCCAGCAGATAGAGATGTTGAGTGCGTGTATAAAATATCATTAGTATGGTCTCACATTAGAGGGTTGATCACCCTGTGTGTGCGTGTGTGCGCTCATGCGTGCGTGTGTGCGTGCGTGCGTGTGAATGTAGTCTCTTCATTGCAGTAAGTGATTCATTCCACAGGCTGTTGGATGAGCTCCAGATGAGCTCAGAGGAGAGAGGAGAGGAGGCAGTGTGTGTGCGCGTGCGTGCGTGCGTGGTGCGTGCGTGTGTAATTAGCAGCGGGGAGTTTTGCAGCACTGTGCCTCTGTTTAATTAAAAACTTAGACGGGAAACAAAAAGAGAGGAACAGATAGAAGAGACTGGTTTCTTTTTATTGCCAGGGGGAAGTAACCTGGGGTGATGCCAGGGTGGGTGATGCTGGTGTGGTTGATGCTGGGGTGATCTGGGGGAAATCTCGCTGTTTCGACAACGCAACATTTCGACAACGGAGCGTCGGCAGCTTAGCTATCACCTCAACTTTTAGGTGATAAGCTATCACCTAAAAATGTGATGGCCATCATAGTCACGGACTCACGGTGAAGTCCTATCACCGCGCCTCTGTGCCTCTAAAACCAGGGGGCACACGGATTGGTCTAGATCGACCAATCAGTGAACGGGGTAATGGGGAGGTGTCTGAAAGTAAAAACAGAGGAGAGATGTCTATGAAAAAAATACAGTCTGATGGGTATTTTGTTGTGGTTAATATCATCCTTGTTAGATATGAATTATGATACATAATTATATGATTCATTTGTTAGGTTAGATTCTGTGAACTACTGTCTGAACTTACAGTATAGGAGACCATGTTTTGGTTGTACTGTAAGTTCTAACTAGTGGGAAGTTACCAACACTCTACGTGTCACTGTCTTCTTGTTATGATAATGGGAAAGAATCAATGAGTCCCACGATCTAACTGTCATAATCCTTATATAGTGTATGTTAACTTCCATCTTTGGAAGAGAGAATTAGCAAGCTGCCTCTAGGATGGTATGCTCACTGTTTGTCTCTTTGTCTGACTCTCTTCAATACAGCAATTTATTGATTGTCCTTTGGCTCGTCTCTGTCTTATTTTGGTTATGGATTTATCCATATCCATATTTATTTAAGTTATTATTTAAGTTTATTTATCACAGTCATGCCAGGAAGGAGGCATAAAGATGTAGTGCATAAGGGAGCTGTGTGGTTTAGAACCATGGTTCTCAAACCTTTACATTTCAGGATCTCCCCTTAATTGACAGTGTAAAAAAAAGAACCAAATGGACCCATTAGGGTCCATCCATTTGGTTCTATTTGTATAAGTTTGGGGAAACGTGTTCATAGTTCATCTGGGTCTCAGGACCATGGACAGAGCTCACCTGTGTCCAGCACTGCTCTGCACCATGGACAGCCCCACTCTGCTCAAACCTAGCATTTTGATTGTGCGAATAGTTTGTTTACAACCCAAATATATCGTCGTTGTCGGGTGGAAACCTTCTATGTCCAAAACCATTTGTTTTGTATTTATAATTTTAAAAATGATTTGCGAGGCATTGTGTGCTTGTAGATCGGCTGTTTTCACTACTTTTGTGCGACAGCCTTGTATGATGAGGCAGACCTTTGCTTTGCGAAATAATGTACACATTTGAAACTTGGAGATACGAGGTTTCTGCCTGAAAGTGACGATATAGTAGTAGTAGTATTACATGGGCATTGATTTATTGTAACCATGAGTGACTGTTGAATATTAAAAGTGAAGTGTTATGTAGAAGAGGTTGCTCTTCTGTGTCTGTCGCAGTCACACAAACTCTGGTGATCACAGCATGTTTTATCCATGCCGGTCATTCATGCTCGTCTCTCCCAGTCGAACTCATCTCGGCAGAGAGTCGCTCGCTGAAGCCTGCTGGGCAAGGGCTCACAGACACACTTCCACGCCAGAGAGCGACACACACATTACGACAAATGTATGTAACCTGTGCAACCCAAAGCATGTGGCCGCCCATTAGTTCACTGTGGGGGCGCGTGTAACCATGCTGCTACTGCTATACGGTACCACTAATCACATGAAACCAGTCCCATAAAACACTAGCAGTCCATTGGAAAGCTGTGATATATCTTAAACTATGATATGGTTGTCACATCCAAAAATTGCGACCTGCGGCCCATATATTAAGCCCATATTTGGCAATGCCCATATATGGACACTCCATATATGGCCAAGACTGAATTAATTTGCAAATCAAGACTGCTGACTATCGGTTACACGTCTCCATTCTGACATGTCTCCTTTCCGACATCTAACCCTATCCCTATCCCTAACCCTAACCTTAACCTCTATGGAAGTGTTGCCACTCCGACAATAAGAAGTCAATGTCGGAGTGGAGACATGTCGGAATGGAGAGCAGCCCCATACTATCATCACCTGGATCTCCATATATGAAGATCACGCACTGACCTCATCATACCCTGGATATCCATACGTGGAGATGACTGGATCATCACCTAGATCTCCATATATGGAGCTGGTCAATACCT